>NC_043999.1:9215495-9520495 GCF_902150065.1 Myripristis murdjan
ATGGCAGTAAACCCACTGACTGAGGCAATAAAAAACAAAATTATCAGCCACCTTCACACTGATACAATCAACCGCGCGGTTTGTTTATGGACTAGGGAAGACCACAGGCTTGGATGTGGGCGTTTCAATAAATTAAAGATTAACTAAACCCCCAAACCACTTTTTTTTTCATCTGAAAATCAATAGATATGGATATTCAGTAATGGTAGTGGATTCAGGTCCAAATCTTGACATTTTAGTGCAACGTGTTTGAATTTTGTGTGATAAATATGTATAGCGACTGCCCTCTAGTGGTAGAAACAAGGCTATTGCAACTGAATTTTGCTCTTGGCTGATCTGGTGGCAGGTGCCGTATGCGGTGGCGGCTTTTGTGACCGTTGAAACCCATCAGCTGGTGACCCCATGTCCATTGGCGTACACTGGGCATACTCATGGCATTATGAAGCAGAGTGTTTCTTGATGAAGAGCTGGACCCCAGTGCTGAGCTGAAGGCTAGGCTAATGGAGAAAGGCATGAGATATAAGGCAGTTTTTTTCCTCGTTGGTGATGTTAATTGTGAGCTCGCTGGCCAGTGAGACCGACGACCTCTGGTTTTGTTGGCACGGTTTTTATCAGGGATACATTATGAGGCAAAAGCAAAGATGGGGAACTTGTTTCTAAACATCAGATAGCGTAACCCAGGGCATGTTACAGTTAAGGAGATGAGAGCATTATCCATGGCTGGAGGGAGCCATGGCAATGGGGAATGAGCACCTACACAATAAAGTTGAAATCACAAAAGAGTATGTAGGCCTGGCTATAATGTCTTGACTTGCCATGCTTTGTCAGCATCATCGTATTAAAAGCATCCTGTATCCGCCCGTCCAGACCACTATGCAACCCTGAAGCTTTAAAGCTAATAGCTGTCAGCTGCAAAATCTCCGTCTTCTGGGCTCTAATACACCGGAGCATTGTCAATGCTAGACCCAAAAGTAGCAAAAGTTGAGCATCTTACAACCAAAATATAAGTATGGAGGAATGACTGGCTCCCCCTTTTCCATCTCTGCCCATGCTGATGCTTTTTTCACGTTCCAGAGGCATTTTCTGAATTTCCAGGGTAGAGGCACTTCAGCCAAAACTCAATTACTCTCTAAACAAGAGCACACTTGCAAGTTGAGGCGATGAAATCTCATCTTATCCCTCATCATGTTTGTCTGCTTTCAGATTTGATGTGAACACAGCATTAGCGCGTTTTTGGAGACAAGATCTTAAACCTACATCAGACAGCAACCCAGAAAGCCCTGAGATGAAAAGCAAAGTTCTCCGTGAAAGCATTATTAATTTTTACTTAATTCCTCATTTATGTAAGTTCAGCACATTGATGTACAGATCATTAATTATTTATTCACACGCCGCATGTTTAACAATCTTTCATCGCAGCAGTTGACCTTCTCAGCGTAATTCAAAACGATTTATGAAGACCTGTTTCTTTCCACGAGTCTTTGAACAAATTCTGTTTGGTATTCCTCTCTGCACTCTCCCCCCTGGCATTCACATTACTATTTGGCTTACCCCCTAGTGTGCTTCAATTGTTTGTCATGCCACTATGAAAGGAACATGCTGCACTCAGTTTGAACCCTCTCACTTCGCCATTGAGATTTTGAAATTATAGGTCTGGTTGAAACCCCAGCACATTGTAGCGGGGCTATGGCACAGGACAGTGGACGTCTCTATCATCACACATTGAAAAAAACGATTTGCACATTTAGCATTGCGGCATGCTTTCCCGTTTCGCACTCAATAATTATCGGCAGCGGCAACAGTGGCTGTTCTGATGAAGAGTGCCCATTACAAAGTCCGGCGAACATGAACCAACCTATAATGTGAGGGCTGGACACAGTTATCTCGACCGGAGCTGGGATTTCCTCAAAGTGTTTTTGGCGATTCATGTATTAGATTACGAATGAAAGGAAACGGTTTAAATTTTGCTAAACCTCTCTCAGCATCACAACAATAAATGGTAATGGAAATGCTTTTGCTGAATAATGACATCTGCTTGGCAGGATCAGCCTCTTCCTTTCTCCATTTCTCTGTTTACATTCTCAGACAAAAGCCCGAAACACCTCGCACTAAAGAATAATAACAACTTACCCAACATTAATCTATTCTGTCGTGGATTTGTGTTTTGATATTGGGACATTTGAAACATTTGCGTAATGTTCACTTGGTGCTTGGACACACATTTGGATTATAGATAAGAACTCAGATGTTCACGAGGGAATAGATAATCCTGATGATTCCTCATATATTTATTATGATGCATCTGGTGCTGGCATGTCTGGGTTCCACAGGAAACCATTATCATAGGAAAAAGTACAGCCTCACTAAGTGTTTTGACCTTTAAAGGGACAAATTTGCCGCTCACTGATTATCTGCAGGCTGAGGAAAATGAGGTGCTCTCCCTTTATTTTTAGCAGGCTCGACGCCTCCTTGCTGGCACCTTTCACTGTGTGCTGTGTGTGAAGAAGTTCATCATTCCTACACTCTACATGGATTCATTTTTATGCATCATGAGGCTAACCAATGAGACATTATCAGGCATTATTTTTGGGCTTTTTTTGTCTTTAACTTTTGGAATATGGCTCTACAGCTGAAAATTAAGAAAGCTTTGAAAACATGCATTATTTTTTTGCTTAATATGGCATCTGGTAATGTACTGTGATGTACATTTTGTGGCATCAATAAACAACAAACAAACAAACAAGCAAACATCACCAACACCAACCTCACCCTCCCAAAAAAAACCCAACAAATTTTACCTACACTTGCAGCTCTTGCTACCGTCATTAGCAAATACATTTTTTAAAGACCTACTAGAGGCAATTATGAAAGATAAATGGAAATCTAATTTTGTGGCTGCTATTATGCAATCTTTATTGTATTTTCATAATGTATGCCAATGTATTTATATGGGTGCTATCACTCTGGCAATCAAGATAAGCAATAGAGAGGCTTACACAGCATTAGATATTTTATTGAAAAGGTTTATTATTCCTGCTCTAAAGTTGATTAGGTTTGCCTTTTATAAGCAGGGCGACTGTAGATTTCTTGAAATACCATCCAAAAAGCTTTTGCGAGCATTTCCTCAACTTTGTGGTGGAACAGGAGATATGTAATACAGACCGAGAAGTGAATAAATGGAGCAGCGTTCATCTGAACACCCAGAGAAAGTGTATAAATACATACCAGAACCACTGCTCAAATATTCATAACATATTTCCAGCAGCTGTTATTTCCTCCAAAAAAGTGAGTAAGGTTTATTTGTCACCACAATATCCAATATCCTGAGAATATTTATTGTTGAAAATAGGTCTTTACCATCTTCAGATTTCCCATGAACGTCTTGAAAGCAGGCCATTTATCTCATTTCAGATCAAGCCTGTCTACTCATTTATTTCTGCAGCTCACTCATTTTACTCTCCCGTTCTCCCGTCCCTCGTCTTGCACGTTGTCACAGTCAGAGACAAAGAGAAGAGAATTAAATTGAACCTATGATTGGGGAACGTTAGGATCACATGTTGTGCTCGGTTCGAAAAGGGGAGCCTGTGTCTCAGTGTATTAGATAGCATTTGTTGTTTCTTTCAAAACCTCTCAATTATTCTGGTTTATCGGCATTTGGCTTTCATCTCAAGTTTGCAGATTTTGTATCGTAAAAAGCCATCCTAAGAAACTGAAAACAATATCTGAGTGCATGTCAAATATTATTTTAGCCAAGGTCTGCTTCACACTAAAACTTTCAAGGGAAACTTTTTTCAAGGGCAAAAAGGACACTTACAATCAGTGAGCAGAAGCAGTTTGGCCTGTAGACTATTTCAAGTGTAGATGTGTAATTAATTCATCTTTTCTCAATTCTATTGCCTGTCAGGCATCCCTGTGGCACACCGTGCCTTTATTATTTTGCCATTAGTGACAACTTGCTATCAATCACAAAGAGAGTTTCTTAACTCTGAGCTGCTTGATTATGGACTGCTCATCATCCCATCCTCAACAATGAGTAATTGCCTGGGATCAGCTTGGGGAGTCTGTGACAAATGAAGGTTAACAAATGGGGACTTTCAAATATCTCGTCTGAAAGCAATTAATAACAACTTGACAAGTTGCATAAGCAAACAAACAGGAAAACTGTGAGACGTTCCTATGGCCAACGAGGAAAAAACAGACTGTCCAGAGATTGTGATGACGCTGGCATGTGTCTAAGGTTTTAGCGATTATCATCAATGTCCCAGAGATGCGTGGCAGAGGAAGATGGGGGGAGCGGAAGAGGCAAGCGCAGAGATAGATTTTTCTACAAAGGCTTAGTAGGGCTGAAAGGAAGCTCTGATAAGGTTTCTAAATGTAGAAGTCTTTGCCAGGCCCTGCACTGTGGTGAAAATTGAATCACAACAGACAGTAAAAAGATAAAGTAAGAATATAATCATTCTTTTATTCTAGCGGCAACAACATGATAGAAGTTTCAATCTCACCATTGCAGCTATTAACATTTAAAACAGCAGACAAATTAGAAACTGCAAATGTTTAGACTCCAATTTCTGTTGCCCTGATGAGACATGACAGAGGTCGGTATGCAGGCGAACAAAAAGCACTGTGAGTGATTACAAATATATAGGGATGAGCAAATGGGATTTCGGCCTTTACCAGACAAACTGTGGTGTGAGGCATTTATTTTCATTTCATGTATGAAATATTTCAGACCCAAGTGCGAAGTTCCATTACCGTGGAGAAATGATCTGGAAAGTGTGTTGATATTGGCAAGGCGCAGACTGTTTCCAAAAGATCCAGTGTCAGGTTTTAGGCTTTAAGCACTTTGCGACCACCAGCAGCTCCATTTGGTGGAGAAATGCTGTGATATTACTGACTGGTCTGAAATGCCAAAGTGAAAGAGAAAGATTCCTAGGTGAACTAAGGACAGTGTCAAACACTGTCAGTTTTATTCTCAAAATGTAAATAAGTAAAAAATAAAAATAACCTAACAAACCTTCTTGCATTTTGTTCAACTCAATAACTGCTATTAGCCTAATGTGTAATTTTCCATGCCCCTGGTGTGATAATGTGCTATGTTGCTATATTGGACAACCCACAGATTTAAGGTTATTACTTTTTCGTTGTGCAAAGCAACCTCGTCATGAAACAAGACTGGCATCATCTTGCACCACGTTAGACCACTCTTAAATTCAGGGAATTAAAAATGTTAACAATAATTGAAAACGATGCCATGCCACCTATTAAGACTTGCTAGCATGTCAGCTGCCCTGCCGCACAAACAATGCAATGGATATCTGACATAATCCACAGCTCCCGGGGGGAAATTTCCCCACTGTTGGACTAATAAAGGAATATATCTTACAACTTCACTGGGAACTATTTCCAGCTGAAGAACACTGGAAAAATATATCCATCCACCTTCAAGGAATACAAACACAGGGCAGATTGTGGGAGACTGGCTTGAATTCATGCTGCGTGGCACATTTTGTGAACAGAGCTAGCCGGACTAAATGATGTCATCCAGTGAGCCGACATGCTTTATGATCGTGGCCCATTACTAATTACAGCTGTGGTACATTAGTGGAAAATTACTTAGCATTTACACCCATTTTCAAATTGATAGTGGTTTGCGACAGAAAATTATAATTAAATATGATGATACATACGGTACAGATCCTCCTATACCGTGTGTTGCAATTGCTGAGGTATATGTTCTTTCAACCTGAAAAAAAAAAAAAAAAAAAAAAGCGCTGGATTTGTAAGCAAAATACTGTCCGTGGTTTCTGCATCAAATGCTGAACTCAAGTGTCCCCTGTCAGCTGTGGCTTTGCTTGATAAATGACTCCATCCAAGGCTACTGTAAGCTGAGAAGAACGTCTGACAATATGATGACACTAAGTGGACTGAAAGTAGGGACAGGAACTGTGAAATATCAGTCTGACTTTCACCACAGAGCTGGTGACTCAGCAGTGGCCAGTAGTGGATTTCAATAAATCAGAGGGCTAACTGGGCTCACTGGGCGGCCATGGCTGAGTGTTTCTCATCACAGCTGGTTAAGTCAACGGAGGGCTGAGTGACAGTTTGGAGAGGAGCCACGAAAATAATCTGCACACATTTGAGGTTGTAAGCAACTTTACTGCAAACCCCTTACTTTGCCTGTTTTCTCACAATGCATCAACTTTCCCTTTTGATTTGTCTCTGTTCTGTGACCTGCTTCACATTTACTGTCCACAACACGTTTGGATCACTTCCCACATAATCGCCGCAAATATCGTCAAATGCATTTGCTAATAGTGCAACGCTTTGAGAAATTCTGCAGTCGCCTGCTCGGTGAAAGTGCAGCTTAATCATAGAGCATATTTACTACATTTAACGTTTTTACTGCAGTATAAAAGCAAAGACATGAGACCGCATGCCCTCACTGTGTGCAGATGAACATCAAGCTAACAGCTCTGGAGAAACTGGAGAGGTCAGTTTCTGGCTGCATGATGACTACAAGGCCATTCACAAATTACCCGGCTAATTAATTGGTGGGCAGAGGATATTATCTCTATGTTGTCTGTGTCACTATAAAAGTCATGCAGTTGTAAATTAATGTTTGGAGTCCAACTGTATTGAATTGTAGGATTTTTTTTATTGGTGGTGGACAGGGTCCAGAATTATCACACAACAAGCTCTGAATGCTGGTGAAATTTATCTCTGGCGGAAAAATCAATAAAGGTCACTTGGTACACTAGCTGGTAACCTTTGAGACAAAACATTTGAATGCCTCAGTTATGGTGTTTGCATGTTTGCAGGCCATGCGTGTTCTCAAACTTTGAAAGTATGCCCCAAGATGCTTTTGTGACGTTAATTCTGCTGCAATTAAGAATGAATTACAAACTTGAGCCTTTTTACAACTGAGTGAGTAAGTTTGAGAAATGACCAGAAAACATGCAGGGTGGTATGTCATTCATATTAAATACTAATAAGTCCTAATGCTAAAAAAAATAATTTCACATAATGGCCACTAAATGTTACTATTCCCAGTTATGTTTTATTTATGCACTTTCTCACATCTGTTTTTTGGGTTTTGATCGTCCAGCATTGTTAATGATGGCCGCCTTTTACCCGGTAGGTCAACATTTGCTGGAGTGTCCTTAAGCAAGACACTACCCCCTTAATTGCCCTGTAGGCACTTTTCCTGGCTGACCTGCACTCTGACCTCTTTGGTCACACATATCCATATACATGGGAGCGATTGTGCATGGTTGTCAAGGATGTGCAAAAAGCTGCAAATTCTGCATTATCCCAATATACTAGTAATATGTAGTGCACAAAAAACAAATCTGTAAACAAAATGTGACTAACCTTGAGTAATTAAACTCAATTATAGATTTTGCAGGCTTATTCCCAGGTAACAGCACACTGTCATTAAAAAAAAAAAAAAAAAGTGTTGTGGATATAAAACCTGTATCGTTGAAAAGGCATTAGACGAAACATTTATTGCAGATATCGAGCCATACTGTTTAATAACCTCGACATGCTGTTATTGTACTACTCATTAGCAGTAATGTGTGAGTTAGCCTTTTTGTTCAAGCACTGACAAAGAAGGCATTTTTCTACACTTTTATGCAACTGAAGTGACAGCAAAGAAGTCGGAGATTATTGGTGGAAGGAAACAAGTTGGCCTCATAAAAGTGTGAGCTTCACCTGCATAAGCAAATATAATTAACAGTCACAGAAAGCGACGGTGCACCTGCTACAGTCCTAAAAACCCAGCCTGCCTGAGGAGCAAAGCTGTTGTGGGTCTTCTCTCTTCATAATAGTGAAACAATTCTAGATTTTTATTGTCACAGTTTTAGACTGGAAAGCGAACAGTTTTCTGTACATGTTTCAGAGCACACCATGGCAACCGCGCCCGATCTCATGGTCTTGACTCCCGACTTTTTGTGAAGCTCTTGTGAGTCCTGCCCTCAGTGCTCTATGGACCTGCATTCTAAGTGGCCGGTGTGTTTTGTGCACCTGCCTGTGTGTGTGTGTGTGTGTGTGTATGTGTTCGTGTGTATGTGTGTCTATGTGTGTGCTCAACACTTGACTATAATGAGCTCATGAAATCTTCCGGACTGCTCTAATAGCTGCATTCTAAGCCATACCCCTGGGCTAAAGGGTCGCGTTGCGTCGGTGGGAGCTGAAGCGAGCACCGGTGCTTGGCAGCCCTCGACGCCTGCAGCCAAGCCATCTATCAGCACAGCTTAGGCCGTTGCCACTGTTCAGCACCGTGGCAGAGGCACAGGCTGACACACACTGCCCTGGCTCCAAATACAGGGACAAATAACACTTGTACACGTTGAGTTTCATTATATAAGCATGGTGTTCAGAGAGAGAGAGAGAGAGAGAGAGAGAGAGAGAGAAAGAATGATGTCTGCGCAGACAGCCACAATCTCATTAGCCAGCAGTATTAATTTCTGACATATCTTTATGCTTGCAAATTGCCTTTATTGCAAGTTGCTCGATCCATCAACAGTTTGCACATGCAGTCAGGAGATCCACTTTTAAAGAGCTCAGCAATTTAAAACAAACAGAAAACCCTGCAGATCCAGCTATGTAAATACATAACCTTTGCAATGGTGGCTTGAACAAACACCCTTCTTAGTTTTCCGCACTAGAACCCGTGTCACTATGGTTCTGAAAATGCCAAGCTCATTATCATCAGCTGGCACAGTTTGATGAAAACTAAGCCTTGATTTCTGAAGAAGCGGAGATGAGAGTGGAGGATTAGCAGTCCATCAGCATGCTGAAGAGAATTCAGACAGTCCCTGTGTTGCTGTCTGTGGCATCAAAGTTCATCCTTATTAAAGAATCTAATGAGAGGATTTGCAAAAAAAACATATCTAATAAATCAAAGATAATCAAAGTAGAAACATCCGACAGTCTCAGCCTGAAAGAAGGATTTTTTTTTTTTTTTTTTTTTTTGCTTGAATGCCACTTTGTATTTTCATAATATTGACAAGTAAATAATTTTAGTGATCGTAACTTCTTGTCCATGTGTAGCATACCTTCCAGAGGTTAATTTCCTTGTCAAGTTCATCTTTTTGGTGGTGGGTGCGCAACTGATCTGACAATAATAGTGTGAATATCAAGTTGATGCACCCTGACTTTCTAAACTCTAAACCCTTGCACCACCTAATTTTGGATTTTGAAGTCATAGAGAGAACCATTAAAATTTTGATAAAGCAGAAGGGGCAAATGCTGTATTTAATGGCGTTTCCACAAGGAAAAAAACAAAACAAAACAAACAAACAAACAAACAAAAAACTTTTGTCCCCGTGGCTAATACAATATTGAATGTGCTGTAAATGTGAAGTGAAAAGAAGACAGGAGACAATTAAACGGGTTTTGTTTTGATCTCTCTCCCTCTCATTTAGCAAAGTAACTTTGTATGTTACTTTGCTAAATGATGCTGCTTACTTCAAAACACATTTTTGCTAATGGGTAACACAAACATACGCAACAGATACGTCTTGCTGGTGGCATTAAAAAGTGCTTAATATGTCAGATGAATTTTCCCACAAAATAATTCATCTTGTCCTTATAGTCTGCCAGAATAAGTCTGTAATGTGACAGCAGGAAGACGGGAGCAGTGCCCATTGATCATAGCGGTGATTGTAAGGAGGCTCTGCTTGAGGCAAACAATAGACCACAATTACATTGATTGGATGACTCTCCAATAGAGCACCTCCGCTAAACAAAAAGGAAGCAATTGGAGACCAGGGAGCACAGCGTGAGGTGATGAATGATTCATTGTGTATTCTGCACCCGTAATTTTGTTTGACAAGCTGATGAGACTGCATTGCATGCCACGCTGCATGCTGATATCCTTCATGCACACTGCAGCTCCTGACCACCTATTAGAGATAGTCTCATCACATTATGCAGGGAAAGTTAGAAAGGGGATAACATCGCTCAAGTGTTACGATGATTTTGGTGAAGACAAGTGCTGGCCTCAATCTGTTAGGGTTTAATTAGTCATCAAGAAGTTTGAACAAGCCCGTATTACCCCTGTGTTAGAGGGAGCCCTCTGACAGCTTCCTCGTATCCACATGAAAATGACCTATTCCTATTCATCAGCGAAATACGTCCTTGTTTGCCTCCTATCTTCCTTACACCTGTTCATCACACATCTGTGCCAGCCCGCTCTCCGTCCAAGAATCACACGCTATCGCCCCCCTCCACCGCTGACAAGACTGTCTTCCCCTTATTTTGTTTCATTCCTTTCCCATAGTAGTTCTAAATCCTTCCATCTGGATGGGGCGCGCACATGATGTTGATGCCAGTTGTGCGGACGAGCATCCAGCATCTTCACATTATGCAAGCCGCTTTGTGCTGAAAAGTAGGTAAACTGGTCCACCGTTCTACATGCTTTATCACCTCGCGCGCCCTTTTAAAGTTAGCGTGTGTTTTGTGTGATAAGACACCTGAATGGTGTGTGCAGTCTCTGCTTGTAGATAAATAATAGCGGTCTGGTTGATTCTGAAAATAAATTCAAGGAACATAGTCACCGAGAGAACCCCACAGGAAATGTAAAACACATTTCCCTATGGCTGAAGGGACGAAATTCAACCGCTGCCATAAATGAAGAGGAAAGCCCATGCCCTGCTCATGCATCTACTAAGCTATCATGCAATATTCATTCTGGAATAACAAAGGAAATACTGAACTGTTACATTTATATGAAATGGCATTCATAACACAGTTGCCGCAGCTTATTATGCGAATGTTGAGATGCATTGTTTATAATTAAAGATATACCGGGAAACACTGCTCTGTATTCAGAGGCAAGACTTCAAGACAGTGAGACTACAGGGAGAAAAGCTATTTTCCTCTGGAAATGAAATTCTGCATTTTTATATTTATACGGTTAGTATGAATGTTATGTTAGTAAATGTCATTGTTGAATTAAAAAAATGGAAGTCATCAGCTAAGATATAAGGAAGTCATCAGCTAAGATATATCTATATCTATATCTATCTATCTATCTATCTATCTATCTATCTATATAGATAGATAGATAGATATATAGATAGATAGATATAGATATAGATATAGATATAGATATAGATATATAGGAGAGTTTGTCCAGCACTATATTATTTGATTAACCACTAATATGTGGTGGGCTCAGAGGATCAGTGCTAGTTACTGGGGCAATGTGCACAAAATGGTAAGTTGGAAATGATCTGTGTATGTAGCAAAGCCAAATTTTACTGACATTTGCTTTAAGCCCTCCTATCTAGGCTCAATTATAATATTGTCATCAAGGACATGTGAAAAATTAGTTTCATTTTTCTTGGGCTACTCATTTGTTATATGAATAAAACGACAAATTGGGTTCACTCAGGGTTTGACAACAAGGATACTTGCCAGGGACATGTTGATTAAGGCCGGTTGACTGGTTACTCAGGGGCCAAATTGGGCCACAGCATGAAAAACACTTTCTTGTCTCAGCGTTTCTCACCCAGTTTTAAGCCTGTTATCTTTGTTCCTCTGCTCTGCCGCGCGCCCACTCTCCTCTCTGTTGTGCCTTTTCTGACAAATCATATTGCACGCCACCTCAGAGTTACTCAGAGAGATGTGTGGAGCCCACATAGTGGCGGGCACTTTTGAATTACAAAGTGAAAAGTAAAAGGCTGTCTCTTGTGCGGCAGAAGCGACCGTTTCCTTGGGTTGAAAATGATGAATCAATCCCGTAACATTTGCACTCTTTGTTCGCAATTTTCTTAGTAAGGCAGATCGAGCTGGCTCATTTTTAAAGCGCCCACAATTACTGTGAACGCACAGTCGATGCCCACGACAACAGCCGCCGGCGCCGAGGCTGAATGTTGGCAAAGACAGTGGCTGACAACGCCTCATCAGGTCCCATTAATGCACTGGCAAGACACATGAAGGAAAAGACTTCCTAAACTCATGAATTTCCACTCCCGTGTTTGTTTTGTTTTTATTTCACATTAGTGCTAAATCCACAGTACGGAAAAGCTTTTATCAGTTTGTCATGATGGCGCACCTATGAATATAATAAGTGCTATAAAAGCCAATTTACAGTCAAATTTATTCAAAGTCAATCAGTCGCTCACTTTGTTATGCTTATTTTTCTGTCATTTTTCTGCTGCAATTTCAAAGTGTTTGTGAATTTGTGAAACTTTAGTTAATTAATACTAGGGCAAGTACACCTCTGACCTACTGGCCCGAGCAGGAAAATAGAAATATACTTAATCCTGCTATTATTGCAATAATATAATGAGAAATGTTAGGATCAGAGGTTACACTTTGCAGTGCATACTTTGCATGGAGGCAAGTGCATCAACATTTGAACAGTGCAGCATCGACTGAGCAATGTGTTCTCCACATGGTGTTTAAAATTTAATCATCAAAGATAGAACTGCTTGTCATGCTCTGCAGTAAGTAAAGTGAGGGCGATGGCTGAAAATGTCTACACTAAAACTCCTCTACCGATGAAATGATAGAGTGCACGGGCCAATGTCTGTGAGTCTGCGTCCACCGGGGGATTTATTAGAAAAAGTGTTTGCCAAGTGGAACAGTTTTATGCTCACTGATGCAGTAATGAACGTTAAGATGAGGAATTTCAAACACAGACAGACAGCCTCCGTGCTCTTTATTTGTTGAAAACAATAGCCGGACAAATAAAAACTTACTTGAATGCAGTTATCGAACCATAATTCTCTTTCTGCTCATAAAAGAAGGATTTTTTTTTTTTTTTGCTCCAGTCTGGTTCAATGTCCTGTCACACTATACAACTTAGTTTGCTGTTTTCTATTTGCTCTACATGTCCTTGAAAGGCTAAGGCTGTTTTGAAAAAGGGAGGACAATTATACACTTTTAGTGGTTTCTGAAAAAAACAAATGAGCCGACCTTGGTTGCTGATACTGACATGTGGATATCAAACTTTAAGAAAAATGTTTATTAATTCAAAGCACAAGTTTTTGCCATTGTTTACGCACTATTTGCAGCAACACTTTAAAAGTTTGTCCTACAAAATGTCAAGAAATGAAGTCATTTTGATGCACTATGCCAAATCGCTCAGAGCTGATTTAAGTAAGAGCTTTTAGACTGACAAAAATGTGGAATTAGATGCTTACCTACATACTTTTTTGTTTGCTGAGTCTAATGAGTCCTCAGTTAAATCAAAGCTTTGGACCATTTATTAACACTTCTGGAAATATCTACATTGCATTTACATTGTTTTTTTCCTTGTACACGCAGGTGAACTTCTCCTTTTTCTGTGTCCATCCATATTTCCAACATGGTTCACTGGTATCACTTTGTCGCAAAGTAAATGCAGTTGGCCCATCACACTTGACTTTAGCTGACATCAGCTAGCAGTGGGATCTATGAGGGCTTGTCATGAAGTCCCAGTGGTAGTTAAATTTGCATTGTATTTGCTTAAAATGATTAATATTCATTAATTACATGGACTGATAGCAGTAATTATGAATATGGGTAAACGTGTGTCTGAAGCAGTTATTTCCAGTCAGGGTTTGGTGCACCCTTTTTTTCCACTTTATGTGCCTCTGTGGTAATAACAGCATTTGCATCCGAATTAGTTAATTACTTAGTAAACATATTGGGCTAACAACAAGACTTAGCTCAATTTTAGTGCATTATCTTATATTATCTAGGACAGCCTTATTAGAAAATGTTCAAAAACAAAACTACAGTGATAAATCACTATTAATCCCTGCTTAGGTTGTTTTACATTGCACAGAACTTGCATGGACCTGCTCCTTTGAGATGACCAATTAAAACTGAAATATCCATAAACACAGTAGTTCCACAGTCTTTGATTAAACTAATATGCTTTGCCCTGTTGGTTTATGGTGAATAAAATAAAAACAGAGAGAGAAAAGGAGTCCTTATTATGCAACAACACCCTGCAGAAGTCCTTTAAGGATCCCTGTAGACCCCTGCTCTGTGTTTGTATACTAACCTCTGGTGCCGTGTCCACAGGCACCACGGAAGGTGAAACCCAAACATAATTTAGGCTCTCCTTGAAAAGTAGTAATAATATTAGTGAACAGTTGAGCTCGTTTGCCTCTGTGCTGGTCACATCTTTCAGTCAGAGCGGTTGTTGAATGTCGGCATTACGCCCGCAGAGCCTCATTAGTCCACAAAGACGAAGCCAAACTAAAAATGTCATTTGTAACTGATGTACTGTTTAGAGCAGAAATTGTTAACTAGCCCATGCCCAATTAAACAGCACACCTTGTCGCCCCCAGACCCTGTGTTTTTTCTTCTGGTTGTACATTCTTGACCCGTATCCTTTCAGAGTAAATTGTTCCTGTCTGCGTTAATGAATCCGACCTCGACCTGACACCCGAACTTTCACCACACTGCTGCAAAACAGAGTGTCATAACAGACTGTTCTCATCATTACCAGAGGCTCTGGCTTCAGGCTGCACTCATGGGCACTGAAAATGCGTCTGGATAAAAGCATCCACCAAATGGCATTTGTTATGTTACAGGTATAAATAAACAATTACCTGCAGGGTCTATCTAGCAGCTGTTAGTCTCCAGTCTTGGTACCATAACGGATATTCGTCTGCGCTCCCTGGAGAACACTCAGCAAGGCGGCCATGAGAGGAACACCAGCTACATGTAAATATAAATGTTAATACAAATATGAATTCAATTAATTACAGTGCAATTACAGTGTGTATTGAAGCACGACACTTGGTGAACAAAGCGCTGTCCTCATCTCATCCTGTTCATCTATCAAATTGCATAAACTCCACTAACTTTTCAGCTCCTCCGTCTTGGGTTAATTAATCATTTTGTTGTTCTTACCTGCAGCACAATAAAAAGTCCATCTAAAACCATTCTCATGAGTCCTCAGTTTGTGGATGCTTTGGTATTCCATCACTGTAAAGACTGTCTTCACCGGTATTGTGCGCAACACGCTGGCATTCTCGCTTTTGCCGAAGAAAAACCCATAAGGGAAAGAAGAGGAATGGGGTAATCAGAAGTTGAGGTAAACTTGGGATTAGCTT
Source organism: Myripristis murdjan (assembly GCF_902150065.1). Taxonomy (NCBI): domain Eukaryota; kingdom Metazoa; phylum Chordata; class Actinopteri; order Holocentriformes; family Holocentridae; genus Myripristis; species Myripristis murdjan. Next base: position 9,230,561 of record NC_043999.1, read on the forward strand.
TTACTCGGGCACGCGTCCCACTGTAGATGAAAATGCCAAATGAGCCCAGTGTCTTTCCATGTGGGAATTTTCAAATGACAAATATTCTATGTCTTGAGACAGTTTCCAAGTGTATGACGCAATTGCAGCTGCAGCACTGAGGCAATAGTGTATTAGCGAGATGAAAAATGTGATGAAAGATGTTTTTTTTTTTTTTTTCATTCAATTTGGAAGCCCTGCAATTTTGCAAAGTTGTAGTACCTGCAGCCCATGCCAAGTTATCACTATGGACTCAAAAACAATACCTTAGTAACCTTTAATGTTATTTTGCACATGCTTTGGCCATTTTGCAAGCTATAAAAGCCCATTTGTGGCAAATGCATCCCACCTTGCCTCAACATCATCGTTTACGAAGAGGATCTCACCGGCAATGGAGTTTTACTGTCAAAAAGAAACAGACTGAAGTGCTAAGTGAAATAAAATGACAAATTAAGCAAGTGCACAGTGTATTAAGATATAATCCGACTCCAAAGAATAAACATCTTAAAATAGAATTGCATGTCTGCATCAGGTTAGTTCCCCTTCCCAGGCACTGGCTCCTCTTTTCATTGTATTACTTGTAGATTATCTTCCTTCCCCTTTCTATTAATATTTTAGCAATACATCTGAAGTACTTCTTGATCATACAATTTTAATCCCATTACAACTACCGCTGAATGAAATATTTGGTGTATTGTATTAATGTCAGTATTGTAGAGCTCAAAGCAGTGCTCTCTCTATCTTGTAAAGACTTTAGGAGTGTGGACTTATGCGCTAATCTGAATACAATGGCGTACGCGGAGCCCATTTGCAGCCCTGATCACAATATGTAATTAATTATGTTTGGTTCACTGAGATCAACCTTTGCTTGCATACATAATTTAGCCTAGGTGGCGAATGAATCCTCCTATCTGCATTTTAATGTATTTTCAGCAATGTATGAAATGTCCTGAGAGCAGCATTATAAAGTAATGGAGAAATCAGGGGTTATTAGGGGTCAGTGCGGCGGTAAATAAATAAACAAGTAAACAATAAAGAATAAAATGTAATAGGTATATGTGGAGCAGGGAACAGTGTTCACACCCCAGTGGGAGAGCTATTCTTTCCCTGTCCCTGAATGCACCCTGTGTAGTTAGGTGTGGACTGGTGTGGTGAAGCACAAAGCCATTTTCAAGAGGCACAGGAGTGGTGATGATGTCAGAGGGCTGTGATTGGTTGATCGCAATGCTGGTGCAGGATCACAATGTGGGATGCTGATCAAGGAACCTACTTGGCCAAATCGTGTCGTGCAGGGAGGCTTAACTGGGGCTTAATTGCAGAAAATCATTCCAATATTTGACATTTTTATTGGTGATTTCCCTTCGCTGCACCCTTCGAGTTGGAGCTCTGGGAACATTTGGTGAACTTTGGTTTGTTGTGACTGTGTGTGGAAACTGTTTTGTAATAAATTGCATTTTATCTGAGACAGAAGTAGATACGATTTATTGAAAAAGTGTTTGTAATATATATGTATTTTTTTTTCTTCCCTCATAAGCTCCTTGGCCTAACCTCCCCCTACCTTTTCCCTAGCTTCCACCATTTCATTTTCAAAGTTTATCAGTAAACTTGATTTTTTTCTCTCTCTCTTGGAATTGCATCTCTTTCTGTCTTAGCAAGTGAACGTGTGTGTGCACTTACCTGAGTTGCTCCTTGAGTTTGAACTCCCCAGTGTGGTACAGTTGGTTTACCACTTACCACTCTGTCACAGATAGAGCTTTATTTATTTGTATTTTTTTTCTCAAAAAAGCTTGGCAACCTGAAATGCATGAATCTGAATCTCAAACATAGTCCTATCAAAAGTCCTATCAATCTCAGTACTCACTAATGCTTCTCATATAAAACTTACAGTAGGCTGTAGCAGCTAACCATAACAACAACGGATAGACTAGTTGCATCAGTTTAACTACATTAACCTGTGCCCCCAGTTTTTAAAATCCTCATTACTTCAAAACTGTGAATTTCCAGCAGTTAACACCGGCATAATGGTAAAATTGCTGAGCTAGCTGGCTCATTTCTGTGTAGATATGTGCTGTATTTAATCCGTTATGGCAAACCCATCATGACTCGAGCTGAATAGCATTACAAGAAACAGCTCATAGCGTCTTCATTGCTTGGCTGTAACTGCTTCAACAGTGCAGGCAGAAAAAAAACTTTAATTTCAGAACATATCACTCCTTAATTTAACTCTCCCCATTTTTCAATTGTTGGCAAGTGGCGATTGTATGAGTAATAATAATGATGAATAATAAAAATGTGGAGGCAAACACCACTCGACTTCACATTGTGGCAAAGACCTCAGCCATTAATTCCTGGTATCGGGACACCTCACGGCCTATCACATAACACACCGTTTGGCTTCATTAAAATAGTGCTGTTACACTGCAAGTACATTACATGTTAAGCAGGTTTTCATCAAGTGTCTACATGGTAATACTGTGTACTTAAAATACTTAATGTGCTGGGATGTGGCCATTGAAAAGTGTTACAAGAAAACAAAAATGGTCTGTGAAAATCCAAGATCTGAATTACCGTGAAAGTCTAACCAGTGATTCATTAGCCCAAGACTGCATCTCTGCACCAAATATCATGTAAATCTGTTGATAGGTTTTGGCGATGTCCTGCTGACAGGGAAATTTATTAACAAGGCTGAAGACGTGAATATGAATCCAGCTGAAACAGAAAGTCAACTCTATTGCTCCCTTTTGTGGCAAATTCAAAGCTGGCTCCTGACGAAGCGAGGCAGCCCAAAACCACCCTCCTGCCACCATGCTTAACATGGATAATTTGCCATTAATCAATGTAATTTTGCCAGTCTAATCTTTCCTGCTGAGTTCAGTGAGAAAATTAGCATAGAGAATTAGCTGATGAAAGACCCATCATTAATGTTAAGCATAATTGTAGCAACCTTTACATCGAGTCAATCACTGAGGTAAACTTTCATGTCAGAGTGCGTCAGAGACGAATGAAAAGCAAACAGTGTGTAAAAATTATGTTATCTGTTATTGCACTGTTTGTATTTAGGCCAGGCGCTCTGATTCCATAGAGAAGTTTTAAAAGGGCAGACCACTATATATATATTTTTTGTTGCTTTGGTGTTGCATTTCATAATGTTACATCATTTTGGATGTATGTGGATGCAGTGTTCATACAGCTGCAAGCATGCACTAATTAAATACCAATAATCTAAAATTTCCTGGGGGAAAAAAAAAAAATCAATCAATGAAATTACTTCAGTGCCTAATCGACCCCAGCGATGAAAGCAACCATTCAGCACACATCGTTTTTGAGATGCTTTTTCCTGTCATTTTTCAAATTAAAGTTGTGGAGAGCTGGGAAGCTTTGAACGGCTGTAATCAACTTGTTGTCCATTTTGTTCTTGCAAGGAGGAAGTATTGTTCAAGAAATTAAATGAGGAAAAAGCAGAAATCTTTGAAATCTGAGTGGCTGGGTATCGCTGATGACCATTAAGCTGTGGCAAATTTTATTGGCTGAGCTTTTTGACTATTCAAACATCGACTTCCCTGGTTTAAAGATGCTCACACTGCAAAAAAAATGTCCAGGTCATCTTAACTTGAACTGACTCTTATAATGCCATAACAATGCCATTAACTTGAAACAAGTGGAGAAAATGCAAATTGGATAAAATAATTAAATAATCAAATTATTTCACCTGTTTCCAATGAAAATAAAGTGATTTGAGAATTCTCACAAATCAATATGCATGCTTTTGCTGTCTCCCTATCCTTGCTTAACCCTCTTTCCCATTTCACTGTAAAGTAATAAAGCTGATATCCCTTAAGATACATGCATATTATAGAAGATCTGCACAAGATAGTGACCCAGATTCATAAAACTCATCAGAAAAGGCATATTACCATGCCAAAACTCTGGTGTGGTAATCTGTACTCATACATAAAATTAACATGGAGGTAATTAGCTCAGAGCAATGGTGCTAACATGGCAGAAAAAAGGGTGTGTCCCTGCTGAGAGCCAATGAAAATCAGCATGCTAATGAGATGGGCCATATTTAACAGCTACAGTTACACAAGCCAGATGGACGTGGCATCAAGGAAAAAGTACTTCAAAGCTTCTGAGCTGCAGATTTTAAGAAAACAAGTGCAGCCAAATAATAGTTTACAATCATAAAGTGTACTGCAATTATTGAAATATGCACAAAAAAGTTAAATGGAGCAGCACATAATGTAATAACTGCCAATAATCTGATAACTGCCAAAACGTAATAACACATTAACAATAAACCTACACTTACCCTTACTGTTGCCTCTTTCAAATAGCACACACACACACACACACACACACACACACACACACAGACACACACACACACACACACACACACACACACACACACACACACACACACACACACACACACACATACACACCCCCTGTCTTTCTAGGGATTACAGCTATTTATTTGTTTGTTGTTCTTGATGGTGAGCCTTATCTCCAGCCCTGCCTGCTACTCCTTAACCATCTGAGAGCCAAATGAAGTGCGAGCACACGTTTGCAAACACAGACAGTCACTCTTATGATGTATAATATGAAATCTACACGTCTTTGAAGATGTTTTGTCCCTGAATACCATGCTATATAGACAGAGGGTGTGCTGAATAGCTATAGTAGTGTGGTTGAAAGATTTAAATAAGGTTAATTAAGGATGATATTTTTCAAGAAACAGAGTGGTCTTTGTATTTGCGGACAAAACATCTTCAAAGAGGTATAGAGTTCATATTAAACAACATAAAACTAACTGTTTGTGTTTGTGAATGTGTGCTCGCACTTTGGTACTCAAACAGTTGAGGAGCTATGGAAGTGTGACACTTTACAGCTAAACAATTGCTAATAAATAACTTAAATAAAGTGATATAAGTATATTATTACACTATCGTTTTTAAGTTATTACTGGCTGGTTATTACATTATTAGCTGAGTAAAACCCTGTAATACCTTATTATATTATTGAAAAAAAGTTATTATGTTATTATGTTGGTTGAGAAATTTTATTACACTATTAGTAAGTTATTACATTATTGGCAGTTATTACATTATTGGCTGCTACAGTAAGAGAAAGCATTTAAAAATGCATTCTCATAATGAGGACCACACACACCTACTGTAACACACCTAACTGTGCTGAGCAAATTTCATGGCAAACCAGCATTCATCAAGCAAGTCTCCCCGCTCCATTTAACGGGGCGCTCCCACAACTAGCCTACCATGATGCTCCATCCAAGCAGATTAAAGTGCGCCTTTTATGTTGACTGAGTCATTAACTGAGCTGGCATTTATTAGCCTATTTACTGATGACTGGCACAGGTAACCAGAATTATTTGCAGAAACTGTATAAAAGACAATCCATTTCACACGGTGATATTTACAGGGGAAATTTACTGCCTGATAAAAGGGGGTGGTATTTTTAGCAAAGCAGTATAGTTTTATAAATCACTCACTGCCACATGCAAATGAGCACATTGGTAGTGCCGTATCACACACAAACAATAAAATAGACAGGTTATACACTTTCATAAATGAGGAATGTGTTCCTACTGTGTTATTTATCCGCCATGGTAAATCTAGTGGTTGTTCTATGAATCAAGCCCATAGTTATGTGTTTTAAGGTGATTTTGGATTGCAACTGCATGAAAACAACAAAATTATTTTTTTCAGACTGTTCCCTCTCCTAAGTAAAACATAGATACTACAATTCAGTACAAGACTGGGAAAATTGTTCAGCTGGAAGTTTTTGCTGAAACCTGCCGTGCCAGTCCATATTTTCCACTCTGATCACCTCAGATTTTGGTGTACTGGTCCAAACCCTCAGCAATTGTATTCTAAAAATCAGTGCAAGTGGCCATTTCTTTCCACGAGGACTGGAAAAAAAAATGCCAACTTAAATACTACACTAAAAAAGATCTGTACTGACGTAAAAGGACAATTTGTACAGCAATCAAAAAAAAGAGAGAGCATCTCGGCTGGAAACAATGTTTGCTTGGCTCTTCAAGGAGCCCATGCTGCAGTTTAATGGTTTTCCTGATTTGAGAGTCATGCCATAAATATTTAGTTTCAAAATTTGCCAGAGCGTATCCATGTGGGCATGTTGTCAAAGTCAGTGCCACAGAGGAAGTATAATATGAATAAGATTCAATGCGAGTAAACCAACAGCATCGCCTCAGTGCAGTCTGTATAATCCAGTAGTCCTAAAGGCTGCACTGGGCTGAATAAGGGGAAGAAGTGCATACTGTTGTTAAATCAATTAGTCAGACTCAGGCTTAATAATTCCAACCTAACCAGATAATTTCCACCCCAAATATTTCTCTCCCTCCCTCCCTCCTCCTCTACTGTAGCTCTCTCTAGCTCTTTTCTTTCTCTTTCCAAGCTCTTCCTCCGTCCTTCTCTTTTTCTTGGTCTGTCATACTTGTGGGTATTTGAAGGTGGCTGACTCTGAAAGCAAAGAAAGAGAGAAAGAGAAAGAGAGGCTTAGAGAGAGAGAGAGAGAGAGAGAGAGAGAGAGAGAGAGAGAGAGAGAGTCAGACAGACATCTCATTGGTGCTGGAACATCAGGGCCAGTCTGTTAGGGCTGTCTGTCTCTGTCACTAGCCTCAGCCACTTCTCTGTTATCTGTACTGAACACATGTCCACCCGTGCTATTACACACTGACTGCTAATGGAGCATAAGACTGAGGTGGACCTCCCATTCACTGTTGGCTCCACCACTGCCTCTGTGAGTCAAATGCTATTCTTGGCTGCACACAGACAGAGGCAGAGACGGAGACAGACAAAAAAAAAACAAAAAAAAACGCACACATACACACATGCAAACAAATTCTTGAAAATCACACATTCGCTATGAATTATAAATGTTCTCTAAAATTTCAAATGCATGACAAAGTGCACTTATTATAACTGGGTAAAAAGGCTATTTCCAGGGAGACAGACAATGGACTTCTCAGCTGGAGGCAAAATAGCTTTAATAGAAATGGTAATGCCCTCTCTCTATCTGATCATGTTCGGTTTGAGATGCATTCTCTGGGTGGCAATTTGAGTTATAGCACTTTCCTATTTCCTCCCTCTCTGTCTTTCTTGCTGCTTCTAATAATGCAGTGGGATGCAGAGGGAGGACTGTTTAGAGCCTGACAGGAAAGCTACCGAATGAATTTGATGTCAGTCTTTGATCTTTCATACCCCACTCACAGTGTGTGTGTGTGTGTGTGTGTGTGAGAGTGTGTGTGTGTGTGTGCATAAGTACACACACAACTCAGACGCACACGCACATTTATTTTCTCTTCCCGCCTAATCCTTTTCATGGTCGTGGGGGGGAGGCTGGAGCCTTTCCCGGCATACGCTGGGCAGAAGGCAGAGAAACAGCCAGGACAGGACAGGACAGGTCACCAGCTCTGACAGAGGCAGACACAGAGTCACGCTCAAATTCTTACATACGGGCAGACTAGAGTCTCTAATCCACCTGACATACATGTCACAGTAATAGGATCAGAAGTCATGTCTTCATTTGTTGGCATTTATGAGACGTTGCATCAAAAAAATCAATTGCCTATGGGGGAAAAAACGAATGGGGTTTTCGTATTCCTTAAGGCAATTGGTTATTTGTTTTTATATGAAGAGAGTTGAAGCTGGGCTGCTACTGAAGCTTGAATCACTGAAACCGAACAATTTCTAATCTACTCCATGTTCCTAGAATGCGTCTTTGTCCGTACTTGCACCAGCACAAAATTCGACAAGATTTGACATGCATCAAGCAGAGGCAATATTGATTACCGTCCTTTCTGATCACTTTAGCCACTGCGCAGCCTTTCTGCAGTTCAGTCACCTCCCTGTGGGAAGGCAGGAGTTGCTCTGTGCGGTCAGGTCCCAGGAGCCAGGAGTCAAGAGTCTGAGTCGGGGAGCCAAGGGAAGATGGCAGCCATTCCATCTTCAATTCCATGTCCTACTGGCTCCCAGACCAGAGTTTTATGGGAGCTTTTCATTTTGTACAGTAATGCTGCTGTTAATGATTGTTAAATGACATTTGTTTGGCTTGGCTCTGTTCTCAACATCCCCTGATTAGCTACCTAGGTACAAATAAACAAGTACAACTAAAGAAAAAATAGCTGTAGTATGTTTGTAGTAAATGCTGCTGAAGCAGTAAATTCTGTCATTCATAAATGAAGAAATCCCTACACATGGGCATCCATACATGCAGGTTTGTTGTGGCTGCTGTGTTTTGTCCAATCCTCAAATGTCTCGGCCAATCAAAGTCATAGAGTTAAAGCAAAGAAAAAATGTCAAAGATGTGTTTAAGATGTTCAAAATTATCACTTTGATTTTCATCCACTAAAACTGCTGTGTTTTTGTTACCGTAGTTTTGCAGCACGCACTTCATGTTATGGGTAGATTACTGATAAATGCTCAGGATAATGCTCAGTTTTGTTCAGATGAGGACTGAGGGAAGCAGCATTTTATTTTTATGTCTATTTTTAAAGGAAACTCATTTTTAAAATAAACACATTTTTTTTGTGAGTAGGTCTGCTTATTTATGAACAATTTACGTTTACAATGTGACTAATGTGAGAATGGCTGGGAAAGGTGCTTTTTTTTTTTAAAAAAAAAAAAAAAAAAACATTTTATAGTTATATAAAGTTAGATATGATGACTTGGGCCTTTGCTGGGGAGTAACCAGACCTCCGCAAAATTTTAACTGAATACTGAGCTGGAAGAAATTACAACCTAGCACTTGCGTGTCCAGTTAGCTAGCCAAATCCAACTCAAATCTTCGTGGACTTTTGCCCATGCGCACTTCAACAGTGGGTGTCACGCATGGACGGACATAGTCAGAGACTTTCAGTATTCATAACCAGCCCAGCTCTGGAATAAACAAATTACTACTGGCTAAGTGGGTAGCCATCCTCAATGATCCATCACACCCGGGTTGTAGTGACTCTCCTCTGTTAGTTTTGTTGTCATCTATGAAACTTAGATGACAGATTGGCCAAAGAAATGGACATATTAGCTCGCCAACCTGGTATTTTTATGGCTCAGCACCAAGCTAGAGTCTAGTTGTAAATTCATCAGGTCACCTAACACCCAGCTGTGTATTTCATGTTAACTACAGTGCTACCTTTTTGTAAGCAAAATACACATTTTGCATGGAAAGCAGCATAATTCAGTGGATCCGGTCCCATTTTTAAGATAGAAAGTCTCAGAATCTGACAAGTATGATTGTGTGTTTTTTCCCATCGAGAAAAAGTCAATGCAACATCAAACCGAGGAAGTCTATGTGGCTGAAAAGAGGACACCCAGGAAAACATGGGAGGAACATGCAAACTCCACAGGGAGAGGGAAAACCGACCAGGGTTGTTCTTAGTGTAACGCGACAGTGCTAACCACTGAACCACAAACAAACAATGAAACATAATTGCTGTCTTGTATTAGGTATTCTCTTGTTTGCAATCACGTATTCCAGAGAGTGCCTGTTAATCACAGTAAATAAAAGATGATTTGAGCAAAAAACAAAAACAAACAAACAAAAAAAAAAGCAAAAAACAAAATAAAGGATCATCAGACAGCGCTGGCATTACATTCATCATACTGTTTCAGCTGATGCACAATAATCCTGTGTGTTAGGGGAGAGCAACAAGGCCAGAAACAAAAGAGGGTGAGGAAAAAGAAGACTTGGTGGATGACAATGACCATTGAGGATTACTGCACCCTCCGGCTGAACCCAGAGTCCATTTAATCTAGCATTCCTCACACTCTTAGCAAGCGACAGCAAAGGCCTGGAGAGCTTCCAGGAATCTAGCAAACCACATCAAAAGCTCCATGTTGTACACAAACTCTAAAACTTTCATTTCCATTGGCTGCCAGACGTTGTCAACAAAGTGGTAGAAAGGACATTGTTAAAGAAAAAAAGAGATACAAACACAAAATGATTTATTTATCTTTTGTTGGATTTGGAAAGATGACAAGGATTCACTTATTCACCTTCTGCGACAGGGAAATTGAAAGCGAGAGAGACTCATTCTCTAAAGGCTGTCACTTGCCCTTCAATTAGTGGCTTTTTAAATATGCGTTGTAAAATAGATGTGACATAAAACACTTTTTAGGGGTCAGAGGAAGGCCACAACCTGCTGGAACAATGAATGAGCTGATAAATTGGCTGGTGAGGTTCTAGCCTTCATTTGGAAAAAATTAAAGATGAATTATTATACGCTACTGCTGCATTTTGGTCTTTTTTTTGGACAGCTTCTATGACAATATTGACTAAGCATCAATGCTCCACCTACTGATTGTCTTCAGGTTTATACAGTATTTACAAAGATGGTTAGCCACAACTTTTTAGGAGACAGGGTTTTTTTCTGTTGGTGGGTCTTTGATGTGCTGCAGCAGAACAAAGCAGATTTTTTTTTTTTTCTTGGCTTTTTTCCACACAGAGGAACTTGTAGAATCTCATTAAATCATTTAAAGACGCTCTAGTAGCTGAAAATATCATCACATTATTTGCATCCTAAGATCGGTAATAGAAAACATTAGTTATGTGACAAATGTTGGTTTGTAATACAGCACTCAACAAAGCAGATCCAACTGCAGAGGCATAATGGCTCATATAATCTACTCTACATAACACACTCAGGCTGGATTTGTATGAAATCTGCTCTTATGTGCTTCAAACCAATGTGATGAAAATATTAATGGGATAATTCACCCATTTTAAAATATTTGATAGAAAAGTGACACCATCCTCCTCTCGTCATCTTTGCTGGATGGCCCCAAGGCTAACTCTTAACCTCCTGTCATTAGGTAGATATCCCCCTCGTTAGCTTTCTTTAAAAATAGCCTGAATCCACTCTAAAACTCAGTTTTACAAGCGACGTCTGAAAAGCAAAATCATGCCATGAGACATGACACGAGCACATGTTTCACTCAAATCATTGTTCATTGTTCATGCTGATGAGCTACCCCTTTAAGTGTTACTTGAGATTTTGTATATGCTTATAAATCATCCTGCATTATTGTTATCGATTTGTCTTCACTATGAACGCCACATTATAGGAACAATTTTCACATATAAAAGTCACCCGGGGAGACTGTCATAAGGCAGTGGAAGAATAATTACCGTCTCCATTCCTGGATGAACGGCAAAGAAGTCATCCAGAAATCCTCAAGTGGCCTCCCAGTGCCGGGTGCCAACACACTCAAGCTTAAAAGGTGATAAGGCAACAACTGATTTGCATGATCCACTTATGTACAAACTTACCATATATTCTGAAAGTCAAGTCACTTTGCTGCTGAAAGGAATGGATTTGTTTTCTCTTTTTGATATAGATAACCTCATCTGACATTGTTTTTTTTTTTTTCAGTTTTGAGGAACATGCAGAAATAATGAGTGGGAGTGTATACAACAAAAGAGATACACAGTTATAGTAATGCTGTCTCTTTATATGAGGTATATCTAAGGACCTAAGTGAGATCAGCACTATAAATTGTGTTAAGCTATTCCAACTGCAGGGATAGATCAATTTTTATAGATCCCTCCGTGGATTGGTTTTTATCTGCGGACATTGTCTCTTCACAGGCCGGTTTCCTTGGGTTGGACATTTTTATCCCATTGTTTGGAGAAATGAATATCGGTACAAGACTTGTCATGTGATGATTGTTCCAGACAGTTGTCCTGCTTGAATAAATTAATCAGATCAAAGCTGTGTCCCTGGCAATGGGAATAGCGAATGCATCACCCACAGATTCATTTTCTCCTCGGGGAGGGGAAGTAGCCATTAGTCAAGAAAATGATTTGATCACTTTTGTCAAATACAGCGGTGTGGACAGGCTCATTGCATCACTGAGCACAGTGAATGGTATTAGGCTAGATCATGTCCCCCTTGCAAGAAAGCTTTCCAGTTTACTTTGGATCCTAAAAATAGCGACAGTCGTGGTGATCCAGGGCTGGCTGGATGTTTTTGTCTGTTATTTTCTGACTTTTTAGCTATCACTTAGCTATATTTCTACCCCATAACATGGGCTGAAATACTCAAATGGAACAGTATGACTTGGAAAAGTATATACTTCCATTTAAATGCAAGCTTTACAGGTAAACTATGCAAGATTTTCAGTGTTAATCTATCTTACAATCTTCTCAGTAGATTTGAAGATACAGTGGAGGAAAAAAAATTCTAATCTATTCATTCCCCATTTGATATTATTGTTGTTGTCTTGTGTTCTTTCAAGTAGAATTACACTACTGAATACTGGTTATTTAGACTGTTGCTACCTGGGAAACTAGATCTAATATCTTCTACCAGTCTGCAGAGCTGAGCCTGATGAAGACAAAGCCTGCTTGTCTCAGAGAGTGTTGCCATTATATGCAGAGCTAACACAGCTAACATGGCATTTGCACCATGACTGTGCTTCTATAATGGCAGAATGCTAAAAACATTACAGTGTACAGCCATGTGTCGGTTTTAGGTTTAGCCATCCGACTTAGGATTGATGTTGTTACAGAAATAAGGGTGAGATATTGTGGAGATATTAAGTCAATGGTAATCAGCTGGTGATTTGAGGGAGGATGAGGATGGATGCCACCTCTTCTGGTTAGCAAAATAACAAAAATACATCCCCCTTTCTTAACCTATCATCTTCCCTCTTCATCCCCTTGTAGCAGAGAGAGTCCAGAGGCAGAGGGATTGTTTAGTTAACTCATTGATCATTTATCTGTCTGTGGTTTGTGTTAGTTAGACTTTATGGCCTCGACCAAGGCTCTGAAATATCAGCAGCCTCACTGTGCTGTGTATTGATAAATCCATGGCGCTGTCCGTGGTGCTGAAGTAGCAGTCAGATTAGTAATGTAACAGCAGGGTTTATTTTGAAACACATCTGATATTCCCAACAAACTCCCAGTCTGATAACACACTGCCCCTCTGTAGTCGGTGCTGTGGTAGCTTTTAGTGTTCATGTCATACAGTTCAGCTTCTTCACCTGCTATTGAAACAAGTCTCTCAAACAGTATTCTCTGCTCCATTGCCATCTTGTTTGCTTTCAGCTTTTTCTTTTGATTTTTCAATAGAGGTCAGTGGCTGGTTGGTAAAAAAACAACAAAAAAAAAAACAACAACAAAGAAACAAACACACACACACAAAAAAAACACTGTGTTCAGATCCTAAGCTTATTAACATTAACAGTAAAATACAATCATAAAATATTCAGTATATACATGAATGGAATTATTAATATAAAGCAGCAAGCAACTCAGAGAAGATGAACAAAAGTATAAAAGTATTATGCCTGAAATATCTTGGGATGTGATATGATTTACGGAGTGAATTTGCAACCTGACCTTTTTCAGGCAGGATGCACTACAGGTGATAGCTAATCTATAGCTCACAAGGACTAATGAAAGACATTGTGTTACACTGCAAAAAAAGATATTCTCTCTTCACTCTGTAATTGAGCGCATTAGTGTGAGGAGAGTGGGGGTGAAGACAAATTATTGTTCTGATTTTTTTCTGATTTTTTTTGTCACTCGGCTTAGTGCTTGAATTGGGGGAAATCCTGCCATAGCCTAACTTCTCTAAGTATACACAACTAGATTAATGATGGCTGGTTACTGATGATTCAAGCGCAGAGGCCATGAGCCGAGCTGATTGTGAATTCCCCATGTGTAAACGTCGTTGTCATTCACGTGTCAGATCAGCTCTTAAAATGCCGAGGTTGACCTTCTCGACAGACCAGGAACACACAACGACGGATGAGAAATTGGTGTACCATTAACAGGGCCCAGGCTCAACCATCACAAAATCAATGGGGGGAATATGCTTTTATGATAGAGCCCAGCAAGATTTACTGTTCCCATAAATGTGCTTTCACTGATATTGAAAAGCTCAAAGGGATTTGGTGCAGCATATATTCTAAATGAATTGTCTATCAAAAATTCACTTAACCCAGTCATCAATATAACAGTGAGTGTTTGAAGTGTGATAAAGACAGGGCCGGTGTGTGGCTGATGAAAGTCATCTGTCAAAGCGGCCATTTCCTCATGCTGTTCTTTGAGATTGGTTAAAATAGGTGAAACAGGTTTATAGTCGTATTATGCAAAATGCATGACAAATACATTTCCACTGCAAATCTTTAGCAGCAGTTTTATTAAAATTTCGCTCTCCTGACAAAATGTATTAAAAATTAATCTCTGATGTATAGTTGTTTGCTTCCTTGCCTTGTTGAACTAAAGCGGTGATAAAACCCCATTCAATAATTGTTATGCATTTCATTCTTTTACAGTTTCACAGCGTAAATTATGTGCTAAAGTTATCTTTTTTTAAATGTATGGGTTTTTTTGCTCTCTCTTTCTCACCTCCACTCTTTCTGTTTCTCTCTCTCACACATTCGCTAAATTCCTGCAAGGGAGAAAGACTGTAAATAAGAGAATGTAATAACCAATAATGTATGCGTATTCAATTCAGGCATGCCGACACAGATGAACTATTAGCACCTTTTGCCACTAAAGTTTACTATCTAGTCGTTACACTCCCTGCGGCTCCGTAGCTGCAAAAGTTCATGAAGTGTGGTGCTGTGCATTCTGACCCAGGCTGAACTTAAGGCAGTTAGCCATCAAAGAGCCATGCTCCACTCTCTTCCGCTTTCATCTCTCACCTATCTTTCCTGCAGCCCAGCAAGAGATTACCACCACAGGCAAGGGGGCACTGGAACATGTAGCGGCACAGCAGGAAAATGACGGGTGAGTGTGGTGAGTAGGCGTGAATGCTGATGAAAACATAGTGCTACCGACATATGTATTACTCTATTTTTGTACGCATTTGCACAGTATGAAATTAACAGTCACTCCGGCTCCTCTCTTGCAGAAAGAACATTTCCTTCTCCTTGCCTCCGCTCTCTCTCTCTCGCTCTCTCTCTCCCTCCCTCCCTCCCTCCCTCCCTCGGTCTCTCCATCGCCTCTCCTGTCTGCGCCCCGGGGTGCAGCCACCCTCTCTCTGCAGGACCTGCTCTCAGGGAGGAGGGAGATTTAGGCGGTCGGGAGACGGTGTTTCTCCCTCAATGAGAACATGACTAAGAATAATACTGCTCAGTGATGCGTTGCGGCTGTCTGCACTGTTGTGCACAACAACATTGATTAGATTACTCCCTGACTAATGGCCACTTCCCCTCCCTAAATGGAGAAAGTGAATCTCTATCTGATAGTCAGTCTTCCATTCAGCCCTCCATTTCCACTGCTTTATCTACAAGGGTACCATCTTAGCCGACTAGAAAAAGGAGAATTCATTGAAAGTCCATTTGATATCCTCATTTTGTCACAGATCAAATAACCTATAAATATGAAAGATAAAAGACAAAAACAAACACAGTCCGCAGTCAGTGTTCATGCACCTGTCCGTTGCATAATGTAGCTTACAGAGGTTTTCCGATTGCAATGTCAGCACTAAAACATACACAAGTGAGTCAACATTGGAATAATCCATGCAGCAGAGAAGCAAAGCTTTAAAATACACAGTGCTGCCTTTGCCCTTTCCATAATGGTTTTAAATGCTCACATTAGATCAGTATTCCCTGCAGTGTCTGAAGAGTTTCAAGTCTCCTTGCACTCTCACCCTCATTCTTCATTCCCGAGCTTCTCTTTGCCACACCATAACCCTTACCATATTCCCATGGGCAATTTTCAACACTTCTAGTTAGCACTTCAACTGTAATTCCTTGAAGTGCCACAACTTACTGAATTTCAACAGCGTGCATACGCATACCCAGAAGATACACAGAACCAAACAGAGGAAAGAGGAAAGGTGAATGAGTCTGAAGGTAAAAAAAAAAAATACTCAGGAATTAAGGTTTGCATATATAAATGCCTGATTTTGTGAATTCCTATGACACAGGTGGAAATCTAAAATCTAAAAGTAAAATTCCCGGATTCAAAAACTATTTAAAACTAAGCCATTATGCAGTTTTGGCAGTACCAAACACTCCTGATGCAACCACATTACTAGTCGTTTGGAACAGCTTTGAAGCAATGTACTGTCTGGGAGTCAACAACATTTGGTAATTACAAGGGGATGTGAATCCTAATTGTTACACACATAAAGCACACACATTCAGGACATTTAGCCCTCAGGGCAGGAATTTGTTTCCCCCCTGACAGATTATTTCCTCTTTGTCTGTTCTCTTCTGTAATCCCAGTTGCCAGTCTCTTATAGCTCACATGAGCAAATAAGCATTACAGTGTTTACACATATGACTATGCCCAAACACACATGGCTCCTCTCCGCACAACAGATGGATCTTCCTCCTCTGCAAACTGATGTGGTTTTAATCAGAAAACAAGCGCACAGCAACATTGACATAATCAGCGAGGTGTGGTTGCAGACGGCCTCCGAAGTCTGGGAAACGCTGATCAAAGTTTGAGTGAAATTGCTAATCCACGAGCAGGTTTCAACCCGGCTCCACGTTTTGGATTTGAGACCAGCAATCATCACATGTTAATGCTGTCTAGCGCTCTAATTCTCAATCCATTATAAATTAGTTGATTGTTTGATGAGAGACATCTGTCTTAGCTCCAACTCATTATCACCAACAATCTGGTGATAGAGTGGTCAGTGCTCCAGCGCTGGCTTGGTCGGAAATATCAAGGAAGATGCACCAGAAAATTTTGAAAATTGAACTCAAACTATATGTGTCTATCTGACCACCATCTGCCGTAGCTTAAAATAGATAGTAATAGCCTGTGTGTGTGTGTGTGTGTGTGTGTGTGTGTGTGTGTGTGTGTGTGTGTGTGTGTGTGTATGTGTGTGTGTGTTTTACGCACACACACTCACAATCACGCAGACACGCATACACATGCACACATCTGATATTAGCTCCGTTAATCAATACTGGCGATGCTGTACTTAGATGACATATAGTCCAGGCATCCCTATCGCTTCATCCTAATCAGATTAACCCTGAATACCATCTCTGTTCACTCTGGCCTCCTGGACAGGATTTAGAGCTCTGAGATGCTGCAAACATCCTATGAAGAGGAAAACAACAACACAGTCTGAAAATTGTAAGTCTGTGGGGGGCTTTGTCGAAGCAACACCAGATTGTGGCGATAGTAAAGCAATTACACAACCTTTTAAATGACTCTTGTGCAACTCACACTTTATGTAAGTCAAACACATATGCCTGCTGAAGATTAATGCCCGAACAGAATGCAGGTGCTTGATATCTTTCGGAAGCTTAAGCTTGGCTCACAGAATAAACACCCGACAACCCGGCCACATCCAAAACTGGAAAACGAATGAAAACAAATATTAGTTGCATTCATCGCAACCATTTGTGTGACCATCTCTATCAAGAGACTGAGAGCCAATTCTGTCCCGGGTAGAGGCATCATCATGGATTGTTATTTTAAACAGCTAAGAGAAAACACTCGTGGCTCCTCCACATTTGGAATTGTTTCATATTTCTATTCCTGCTTCCTCATCCATGTAATACCATTCACACATAATCAGTTGAGGATTTAATTTCGCCAACAGGATTCAAAACAAATGGTTCCGGCGGCCCTTTTTGCCATTCTGCATATTCATCCATCTCCCTCTTATTGAAAATCATCCAGTGAGGCCTCCCTGTACTCCACCAATCCAATATACATTTAATTTACTGAACTGGTTCCTCAAAGCTCTTCTCGAATTCTTACACAGTACTCCCGACTGTTAGGTCCTGCAACAAAGTGCTGATTTTGAGAGGAAACAATATCAAATCAATCATAAGTTTTGCTTATCCCTGCCTCTTCATCTCACTGTGGGTTTTAGCTGTCAGGTTCTGACTGATTGTTTAAGATCCATCCCAAGGCCTGTGGAGTGGAAACAGATCCTGTCGACAGGGGGACAAAGGTAAACACAGGCGCGTGTCAAATCAAATGAAAAGAGAGGCTGCACACAATCGCCAAGTCATTACAATGCCGGTTGTCCCTTGAAGAAGTGGGAACATGCATAGTCTGATTTTCTTTTGTCAAGGGCTCTCACAGATCCCACTGACCTCTGCCCTGTTTGTGAAATTATTTTTCCCTTCTCACCCCAGAGAGGCTCAAAGGTTTTCAGTTTAAAAAAAGATTTATTGACTTACCAAGCCATTGTAATAGCGATACAGTGGGCTGAATATACAATGCTGCATATGGAGTCGTACTAATGAGTTTAGGCGCTTATACTCCATGTACAAATGATGACATGATGAAAAACATTACAGAAAATATAGATAAAGAAAATGACTTCCATAAAATATGAAAATCCAGCGTCTAAAAAGACTCGGTTTCTTTCCTGCATCCTCAATAGAGTCTCACAATCGCTTCTGCCACCAAACTTCCAGTCTAAGAAATGAGATGCCAAATGCAAATAAAAGAGGCATTCAATTACATGGCAGAGACATCTTCCTCTAAAATTCATTTTTGAGACCGATAAGTGGCTTTCTGAGTTTTAATCACATATCATGACTTTCCTCGCTCTTCCACATTAATTATGGATTCTGTGGTAATTTTCATTAATTACAGAAATGCCTGCAGTTAATCATCATTATTCCCTGTGAGTATTTGGGTTATTTTCTGTCATCAGAGGTCGAGGAACCAATGCATGTCGATAAGAAAGTCCATCACAGAAATCTCTCCTGCAGTAAATGGGCATGACTTGAGGACAGCTTTGGGAGAAGAAAGAAGAGGAGTGTTCTATTGTTTCGATGACTTAGATGAATATTAATATGAGCTCTCTGTGTGTGTGTATGTGTGTGAGTGTGTGTGAGTGTGTGTGTGTGTCTCAGGCCTCGCTGTGAATATTTCTTAGCATTTGCCTCTGTGTATGCTTCCCTGTGTGCCTGTGTTTAATGACTCCAGGTTTGAGTTCCAAACATTTACATAAAGAAAAAAAAAAAAAAATGGGCTCGTGTCATTCAGAATCAGCCGCACAATACCACCCTCTGGCATCTCACATCCTATTGTTCTCTCATACTAATCTAGGGCTCGGTCTACGTCTAGGGTAGCAGATTTATTCCATGTTATGCTCATTAGCATATTTGATTATGCAAAGGAATTCTCTTGACTTTGCTTGGCTCCTTCAGAGCCTCTATTAATTTTGTAAACGAGGAATACTCTGATCCCAATTGAATGATAAATGGTTAAGTGTTGCATATGGAAATCAAATCCATGTTTAGATGCAAGTCTATTTTTTTTTTTTTTTTTTTTTTGTTCTATAATAAATAGCTTTTGGATTAGCATGATGGACCCACAGCCACACTGGGTTGGGGATCAGGCACTCCACGTTGCTGCTGAACACAAATCATGCAGCCTTTCGAGCCTTGTCAAGAAGAAACCATGTTCACCTCTAAACGATTTCCTCTGTAAACAAACTTTCAGAGCAGTTTGTTGATTTACCCCCTGAAGTCTCACTTGTCTTTGTGTTCCAGTGTCGAAGCTGAAGTATTCCAGCCTTAGTTTCAGCTGTGTTTCTCAAACTGTAACTCTAAGGCTGATTACGCTATTTGTACAATTTATGTTTTATTTATTTATTTATTTTTTAGATAATTCAGCTTGGTTTTGCCAAAACAAATGCCAAATAGTTCTGATCTGACATCATTTGCCAGCGTTTGTGTTGATGGCATACAATATACAGCTGGTGTAGAAGTTTAAGTTAAGTTAAAACTGATTTTAAAAAATAACATAATGAAATCAGTTTCTCCCAAATAAATCTTTTCTCTGTTCTCTAGAGGTTGTTGACGTGTGCCAGAATGCAGTCGAGGGTTAATGACGAATATTATGAACCCGAGGCAGATTAAAAGGAGAAAAGACGTCTCCACTCAGATGTTTATGAAAATCAATTAAAGAGCCAATTTTCTCCAACTCATGTGAAAATGTCATGAAGATGCCTGGCTAAGCTGTGAGAAAGAGGAAATATTAACAAACTGCAAGAATGCAAGTCTGGAAAACTTGCCCAAAACAGACTGGAATCCACTAAAGAAACTTTGTCGGACTGACTTCAAGGGACCAACGTTACAGCCGCGCACAGCCGTACTTTGACTTCATATCTGTTATTCACTTCAAAACAAAACACAGGGAACTGCTGGGTTCAAACTGTTTGGAAAAGGGCCGACAGCAATGGGCATCTACAAAAATATGAAGCAGGTGATTACATCATGCATACGCCGAGACCAAAACCGCGATACAAACATCCACAGTCTGGAGTTGGACAAACACGTAATTTGACTTTGGAAGCTGAAAACTATTGTGGCAACATGGAGGCAACATGGAGGACGGGGGAGAAAACACAAGCAAAGAGAGAGATGAGGCAGACTCATCTAGAACACGATAGAAAGTGTCTAAACTTTGGGACCTATAGTGGCTACAACCAGTGGTTTCCACTACTGACTACAACTGAGTGCCTCTTCTTGCTGTTACTCTTGGAAATCACTGCCTGTCCTTTTCGTTGACTGAGGAAAGAGACTTGTGAAAAAAATATAATGATTCTGTAATGTTCCCGTGATACCGACCATTTCCCCAGTGAAGAGAGCCAAATATGTTGCGCGATTTAACAAGACTAAACGGAGGCACTGTCACAGATGACACACAAACTGACCACCGAGGGAGCTGCATCTCACCCGAGTTGGGCTACAAGTCAGGACAGAACAGGGAAGAGGCTCCGAGTCGGAACAGGGTCACAATTAACCAAAACCTGGGTCTCCCTGAGCTGCTGTTGGCTTCCTCTGTCATTATAGGCTTCATCGAGTTACATCATGATGTGTTCAAGCAATGCTCAGTAAAAATAAGTATGGGGCAAAGGTAAATTGTCATGTTATCATGATGTGTTCAGATGTAATCTTGTAAAATTTAATTTTTGAGGAACTTGAATACATACAGTGCAGTTGTTTGAAGGAGAAATTTTCAAACATTTTCACAGTTATACAAAATTTATTTATTTATTTATTATTTATTTATTTATTCTTTATTTCATTCATTTATAAAAGAAAAGAACAATTTAATACAAATACAAATGTTCCCAGATCTTGAATGAAAGGGAGCAGAAAGAAGAATAATCTTATTTAATCTGCCCCTTTAAATAGATATATATTTATCTATAAATAGATAAATAGATATATGCCCCTTGAAATAGATATATGGCGGGACTTATGACCTGTTTAACTTCCTAACACTAATTCTAACCAATAGCTAATAATACATGAATGTAATATTACATTTAATGCATGAAACAGGTTTTGTTTCCAAAGATAATCTTTTTTTTTTTTTTTTTTTTTATCATTAAAATATGCAATAAAGATGTTAATTTTCTTAGCGGTATGAACCAAACCGTGGATTTAGAGAATCATCACACCCCTAATCATTCGCCAACTCATGCAGTCAGATGAACGAACCTTGTGATGCTGCAGAGAGCACTAAAGCTAAAACAAACAGTAGCAACTGTGACGTGACAGCAAGCAATCATATGGGTATCAGCATATCACTAACTTGTTAGCAACATAGCATGCCAGGAAACAATAAATTCTTCATATTCTTGCTAAAAAAGCTCTTTTGTTGCATACCTTCAAGAATACCCATTGTTGTTTCTGTTCAACAGAGCATCTGCAGAGGGCTATATTCAAAAAGAGGTCTTTAACAAGAAATGGGCCCTATTTTTTTTATTTTCTGTGGTATAGTATTCATAATTTTGGTGCAACAATTCAGCACATTATTAAAGCGTTTCTATCGCATGGAAAAAATTCCACGGCTCGTCTGTTTGTGTGTGGTTCAGCCAGAGGTTGCAGTAATCCCCAAACAGGCCAGAGCCTCTGATCTTCCATTACACATTGTATTGAACAGCCTGTGGGGAGGAAATACATATGCTTGTTCTCTCCCCTGACGGCCTTTGTGCGTCTAACATGTCTTTGTGGTTTATTGGCAAAAAGCACAATGCTGGACTGTCCCGCGTTGTGTAAGGAATGTTCTCCATTGTTTCATTAATCGGCACCGTGTAATCTTTATTTCTTATTCAAGGCCATGTGAGAGGATAGCTGTAGGCGATAACAAAAGCAGAACAAGATGCAAAGATAATGGAGCACACCGGCAAAACAGTAGCCACAGACAAACTGCCAATCTGTGAGGTTTCTAGTGGAATATCCTGAAAACACAGATTAAAAGAATTATCCTTAAATTAAACACTGTCCCTTTATTTCAAGACTACAATTTCACTTTTTTTCCCCCTTCTTATTGTTTATTGGTGGACTTGCATTATAGGGTTACATTTAGGGGTTATCTTAATCCTAACACTCAACCTACAAGTCCAAGTGGGTTTAGGAAATACCAGATGCAAAGGGGGGGAAAAAAGAGTTAATGCAGCAGGCCCGACTGTCAAAATGCTTATTCCTGTGGGAGAGCAGATAAGTTCAACTAATCCACAAACAATTGTCATGACTGATAAAAGCACTAGATCCTTTGAAGGCAAGCTTCATTTTCTCGAAGTTTAGAAAAAGAAATGTCACATCTTTTTAGCCAAGGAGAGGATAAGGGTAGTTTGGGAGATTTCAGAGCTATTAGTATTCTTTGTCTGGCCAAAAGAGTGATGAAAGCGATGATATCAGGTTCACTGGACTTGCAAAGATTCAGACAGCAAGTGAAATATGAGTCGATGTAGGGAAGACTTTGGTCTTATATCTGAAATAACGCATGAAAAGGGCAGGACCAGCATGTGTGTGTATGGTGTGCCTGAAGCCAGCCAGATTTTAACTCTGTCGATTAAAGGTTTCAGTCATCAGTATCATGGTGTATGCACAAGTAAAGGCATCTAGACAATCTGCATAAACTTGAACACATCTTGCCACTCATCCGAGAAGCTCCCTGTTGTAATTCGGTAGGGAGTTCATTAAATAATCGGTGTTCACGCCTGGACGTCAAGCAAGAGCCACTGACTGTTGCTAAGGTCACATGTCAGCCGTGATACTCATTCAGGTCTGAACTGATCTGTGAACTGTTGTGAAACTACTGGGCGCACTGATATTAGGACGGAGTTGAAAATAGCTGAGTAACAAAAAGCACTCCCACTGAGACACTGAGACACATTAAATGTCTTCAGAAAGGTCAAAAAAACAAAACGCTGACAATGACAAGGACAAAATAAAGATTTGAAGTCTATTTCTGTGTGTGCAGGAGTATTTTGAGGGCCTGTTTTTTTTTTTTCACTTTAACACACACTGTACAGTACAGCGCAGTACAGTAATTGGATTATTCCCCTTGTATGTCAATTAGCCAATCTCTAAACTGCCATGTTAATGGATAATCAGGTTTCCACAACTGGCTAAGGAGTAACACAGGTAGTTAACACAGGTAGATCTCTGCTAGAGAAGGCTGATCACTGGGCCACGCAAACTTACTTAGATTTACTTACTCAGATTTCTGAAGGGCCTTTTACATGTGGGCTTGTGCAGGAAACAGGGGGTCGCTTTTTTGGCTGTTCTACATGGCTTATTAATTTTATGTCAACATTACCTCTGATGAAAATATAAGGAAACAAAAAACACATCTGCCACAGCCTGCTTCACTTACTCTCAGTACAGAGTTTTTGAAAAATATTGCTGCTGGTCACTGAGCCATCCAACCCTTCAGAACAAACAGGACTACAGCAAAATTGTTCTTAACGCAGGTAAACCAGGGTTTTTGAGTCATCAAATTTCCTGACTTCACCCAGTTATTTATAATACTCATCTGTCCAAAATGAGCACATTGCTGTCCTCAGAGCCAGGGAACCAACCACAACATTAGAGCTGAGGAAGCCTCTCACATGAGTAGGGAAACATGTTTGACTTAATACTTGTAGATGCACATTTTTGGGTCACATTTTAGATATATCTCAGCAATTCAGGACAAAATCATGCACAAAGAAAAAGATAAACTGACCGTGTCCAAAACTCCCTCTCCACCATCATGTGCCAGACCAGCTGTCAAGTCTGTCTCTCATTTAAATTGGATGTTGGAAGCACTGTTTCTTGTTAGGATCATGTAGCATCATACTGGAATATATTCCAATTTGAACCCCCTCTGAAAAGGCAAAGAGTAAGAAGCATTTTCCATGAAGATTTTGGTTCCCAGGGAAAAAGATGCAACTGTTTGGTGGCAAAATGCTGGATGTGAAAGTGTCTGGATGGGGTAGCGCAGGGGAGGCTGCAATGTGCACATAGATCGGTAAAACTGTAGAGTTTGTCACCGCCATAAAGGTCTCTGAAATATCACAGAGCTAAATCACTCAATGGAGTAAATGTCGAATCCAACACAGAGGGAGTGAACAAGCGGTTATTGCTTATGGGGAAATGTGTGGGTGCTGACCAGAATTTAAAGTGAAATTTTACCCAAATTTTTATAGTTGAAAGAACCGTGGGATTGGATGAGCGGTGGGGGGGGAGAAACTGTGATGGGTGAGAAAACGAAGATAGGAAGAGAAGATAATCAGCAAGACTTCCAGAGTACAAGTTAGCGCTGAGGGCATGTTGCCAATAAATAACTTTCTCAACATTTCCTCCAACAGAAATGTGTGAGATTAGGGATTGTGAGACGGACTGGATGTCTGGCTGTTTGCTGCAGAAGCCTGAAGCCATTTTAAGAGATTTATTACCCAAAATGAAACCATAACACTTTGTTTGAAGACATAAATGTTTTGGCAAAGGTATTGAAATACATAAGATAAATGGATGTATATTCACATTGTCTTTGCCCGTTACAAAGACAGGGACATTTTGATTTCATCCTGTTAACTAAAGTGTTATACCTTAAAGTTAAAAAAAGGAGGATAAGTTAAAAGTGAACTTAATACCGAAACATTTGAAATTACTCATTGCAAAATGAAAAGGGATGCTTGTTTGCTTAATATGGGATATAATTGGTTTAGGGAAAGGGTTAGGGAAATATGTGCAATATTAATCAAAAGGCCTTTGCTTTATTTCTAAAATAAACTTGTCAGATTCAGTAGAAAGAATACTAGAAAAATGATGTTCTCATTTTTTATTTATTTATTTTTAAATCATATCCTTTACCGCGATGCAGCTCAGACTTAGTTCTGATGGCAGTGGAGAAATGGACACGTTTGATCACAATGGCACCAACTGATGGGAACAGTGGAAAACCATTATGTGTCCCACAGGATAATGAAAAGTAGGTTGAGCGCAATGAACTGGTGCTATGCATGGAGGAGGTACTAGCAGAGTTTAACCCTAGAAATGAGAGTGACACCAGAACTGGAACTGGGTCGAAATGCACTGGATTGGAACTCGCAGGGAAGAGGCAGCATGGAAGACAAATCTCTGTTACTTAAAAACATGACCTAGATTATCATTTGTATTCAAAATGGAGAAACCGCATGTGTTGCACAATGTTTTGTTACTTGAATGCACCCAAACTGCAAACAGCCAACTGGGGAACAGCGGTGTCAGTAGCCACACAAGTATGATGACGAAGAACGCTGTGCCCCTTGGCTGACCTACAACGAACCACAGCCAAGTTAGTGATTGAGTGAGTAATTTTCCCAACCTGCTATCTGTCATCATAACTCTTTAAAAATTGCAAATATAGTTAAAGTGCTAATTGTGGGTGGAGCATAAAATAGTTGGGATTCTGGCTTGTGCCATGTGAGCTGGTTTATTGCCCTGAATGCAGTGTGTACTGTACACTGCGGTGGAGAGGACGACGCAGTGTGAATTACACTCGGAAAAGAGAGAGGGTGAAAATGCAATCTGCTCCCTGTTAGGAAGATGTACTGAGGCTAAATAGGGAAAGACGGTGAAGGTGACTGTGAGAGCGCTCAGCTGGATTTTCCGAGGATGTTTCCATCACTAGCTCAGAACTGATAACTGTTATGTAAAACAAAGCTTATCTGGGCATAAAAACTGACACGCTGCATCCACAAAATCCCTCTCCCATCGTCTCTGGAGCCACTCCAGGCTTTAGCAAATGAAATACAGTTATAGTGCCAAACATGAACGGACGAAAATGAAATTATTTATGATTCTGGCTTGTGCCATTTACACCGACACATTAGTGTGAATGTGCATCAAGTCTGCAGTGCGGTGTTTGAAATAAATTGTCCAAGACGGGAAGAAGATTGGTTTCAGTGCTGATCAATATCTCTCAATATCTCTCAATATCTCTCTTCATGCACACAAACATGCACGTGCACACAAACACACAGACATTTTTCATTTAGAAATGTACAATGCAATCAGCTGCTAATCAGTTTAATCAAATTATTGAGGAGAATAAGCTGACCTAAAAGATGGTTCCATCTGAAATAATCTGCGTTTTAATGGGTTGAAAGTGCGCAAAAAATATACATGAACCTCTGTGCAACAGTCCTCCCAGGAAACTGAATAAATATTAACATTTTATCCAACTGAAAGCCTTGTTTGCATCAAGGAAATGGTAACTTCTGGGAGGGAGGAGGAGGTCTGTGGTTTTGGTAATGTTCAACAGGATATTGAAAAATAAGTGGCGGCCTTGGTCTTCAGAAACAACCTGAAGGAGAACATACCTGATGAAAACAACAACACTCCAGCGATGATCCTTGATTCTTAGTTCAAAAGTGGATTTAGAGGTTATGTAACCAGTTTCTGCAAGAGCTTCTTTTTTTTTCTTCCTTTGAAAGTACAGTATGGTTACTTGCATGAATGGAGGGTACACTTATCCAAAGTTTTTGAAAGACTCATTGAACACCTCCATCAAAACTGTAGGAACTTTGTCATTGAACTTGAAAATTGTAGCCATCTGGGCCTCGTGCATTTCATTTATTTATTTATTTATTTATTTTGCCACACAGAAAGTTAACAGCAGCGGTGATTTCAACAAGGCTTGGCTAATTTAGCAGCTTCCTCTTGTAACTGTTAGAGACTCAGGTTTCTTACAATAAACTAAACTAAACTCAACTTTAGAAAGTAGGGAAATACATTTCCCGTCTGTTGGAGGCTGAGAATTGCAGAGAGCAGATGAGTACAACTCAAACCCCACTGATTTCTTGAGACTTGGATGCAACATTTTAAGATCCATCAAGAAGAAGAAGCTTAGCCTGAGCTGATGGGCAAAGGGGCCGACTACATTCATTTCCATATTCATATACTGGGTGCACATAAATACACATATAGAGAATCAAACACATCTAATAAATTATCTGTTTTTGTATGCAGTGGTGATGTGTTAGACGCATTCAAGAATGTCTTCCATCTGTTGTTTTCATATGATGCATACATTTTGTAGGGATGCATACATTTAAGTATCAACAGACATGGAAATTTTATTAGAGAGCTCATCCAAAAGCAGAAAGATATCAGAGCACTTGGAAACACAGAGTTAAATCCAGTCTACATATGGAAAGGAATAGTGAACGTGCAAAAATGAAATGATTTGTTCGAGTAGTTGGTTTGACGATCTCTCAGAGTAAATAGACCCATTATTCCCTGTAATAGCTGACAGAGATGTTAACATTTTGGAAAATAAGTACAGTTTTGGAATAACCGTCTAAAACTGGGTTGATCGCACAGTCTGAATTCCAAAATAAGTTTGTGTGTGTGCAAATCTTACTCAAAAAAAAAAAAAAAAATGTATATTAGCTCAACTGGGGTCATAGATGCAAAATGCAAAATTTAAATCAGAATCACCAGGCAAGAAGCAACATTTAATCAATTTATCCAAGGTAAAAAACAAACAAACAAACAAACAAAAAACATATGCAAACTCAAATCTAATCTATTTAGCAGATAAAGGAAGAAAAAGGGAATAACTCAAATGGCAGCTCCTCCCTACATGCCCATCAGTTATACAGACTGCTATCACACAAGGATTACATAATCACACAGTGAACAACAAGAGTTACACAGCCAGTCACAAGGTGAGCGGCCAATGAAGAAAACCCCAAGTCATGCTGCTCAGGATTTATACACCAGCACTGGCTCATGATTGGCTGCAGGTGTTGTAAAGTAATCAGCCAGTGATAGGAGGCAGGAAAAACATCAGCCAATGGGCAAAAGGCCTATAGTTAAAACTGCAAGAATCAGCACACACACACACACACACACACACACACACACACAGAGACAAAAAGAAAACTGCAACACATCTAATATACACTCGTCAGTATTCAGCATGAACGCAGATTCAGAGGAACTGCACATAATGGACAATACATCTACAAGGTCTGTCTTCTCATCAGGAATTGTTTTCTTTCACCATAACAGTCGCAGACAGCCATACAGAATTGGTGAACACAAATTAGACAAATAAGCCCACATAGCAACAAGTGGACAAATTCAGAAAGCAAAACAGCCATTTCATCAGACTTGGCCTACAGCCAAAATGAATAGCACTCAAAAAAAAAAAAAAAAATCCCAACAAAAACACCACAGAGGAACCAGGATAAAAAAAAAAAAAAAAAAAAAAAAGGATTGCCGTGAATGAATTGCATGTCTGTGGAATATGTGAGGGAAGTGGAGCACCCAGAGGAAACGCACATTAACATGGAGGATATGCTAAATCCATACAGAAAGCACAGGGGATGAAACCTTTTTGAGGCGCTAATCACTTAGCCGCTATGCCACCCAAGCAGTCGCACAGATCGAGGTGGTCCTGGAGATCCAGGTGGCATGGACTGCTTCTCTCTTACAGGGTGGTAAATCAGTATTTTAATGTTTGAATTGTATTCCTGGATGATTGTGGTTGTATCTTGTATTTTTCGTGAATGAAAAGTCATTCAAAACGCAGATAACAACAAAGCAGGAGTGGTGTCATCTTTTGAAACCGATCACTTCAAACATCTAATGCTCCAAAGCACTGCCAGAGCAAAATATGGCCTTTAATTATTGGATGTATTTGAAATGTAAATATAGTAAAATCAGAAAAAAAAAAAAAAAAAAAAAAAACTGAGAATGTGAGAAATCACTTTTACACCCCAGCCTGACACCCATATAAATTGTGTATGGCCTAACCGAAAACTCTGGCTGGATAATTCTTCAGAAGCCCGAGTCATCATGAAAACTTGATGCTCTAAAGCTCAGAAGTAATAATAAGGCATGGGGAAAGGGAAGACAGAGAGAAAGTGACGCTAAAAGAGAAGAGAGCGGAGGCATATGCAACTTCAGAATAAAGGGAAATGATGCTGAGGGATAGAAGAAAGAACGTGGTGGGAAAAATATGAGAGTGAGAGAGAGAGAGAGAGGGGGTAAAAAGAAAGGGGTATGTAAGCAGCAGGCGATCCTGACAAGTGAGAATCCTGTCTGATCACAAGAGCTGCTCTCAGATCAGATGCTGATTTCAGCGCATTTGAACCAGCATAAGCCACCATGGGAATACACATCTCAGTAGAATCCAAGGGAAGGCTGAAAAGAAGACAAAGGGAGGAAAGAGAGGTAGAGAGAGAGAGAGAGAGAGAGAGAGAGAGAGAGAGAGAGAGAGAGAGGGAGAAACCAAATGATATTCATCTCCTACTGTTTCCTGAACACACCATGGGAACATACTTCATTAATCTGGGAAATGTCTTAACAGAAAAATAGTGAGAAAGAGAGGGGGAAAAGACACAGAGAAAGAGAGATTAAGATAGAAAGACAGAAAGAGAGGAAGCAGCGATTTTCATACTCTTGGAAAAATGATACTTTTTCAAGCAGAATTGTACAAAATCCATCACGCAAATTGAAAGTATTTGATTGCCAAACCTGTATTATTTTTTGATCCATGATTTTCGTTGTAACAGCTGAAAAATCTCCCAACAAAACCAAGGAAACCACCTTAAAAAACATTCAGCTCCCACGGTCTCTGACAACTCATAGACACACATAAAAAATAATAATGACAAAAGCACTGGCAGCCCTACTAGGCACAGTTGACATTTCAATAAAAAAAACAGTCCTACCCTCCTTTCACAGTATGTCAGCATTGCCACAAGGCCTTTAAAGCCCACATCATATTTTGGGACGGCCAAACGTCCAACTTGGCCTGGTGGAGGTACAAATTCAAATAAATTGCCTTTTTATGTACAGAATACATAAAACCAAGACTAGAAGGCCTCAGCAGGGTGTCACAAAAATGATCCAACAAGACATCCGAACAGCTGAGAAATGTGCAAATGCTGGGAGGTAACGCAGAGTGTTTACAGTCAGTGTGTTACAGCGCTTGTGAACATGTGTTCAGTACAGCCCTAAGAGGAGTGTGTGAGGAGGAGGCTGTGACGGAGACAGCCCTGACAGCCCTGACAGACCTGATGTTGTTTGTCTGATGTTCCACTAGAACCAAACTTAGCTGAGGAACATACAAAAAAAAAAAAAAAAAAAAAAGGAAACAACATGAAAATACTAAAAGCATAGCAGCAGCAAAAGCAGTAAAAGCATAAACTAAACTGAAGTCAATGGGATGGTAATGGAGAAGTTCACTTCATACTGCATTGTCTGGGTGAAAACTCTTTTCTGATTGGCCAGCAGATGTGTGTTAACACCGTGTCTTGCTCATGTAGATCGGCTCAAGCTTAATTACCACTCTAAATTCATCCGCTGCCCAACTTGTAACCATGGCAACATTAAAAGCACAGCTGGCAAAGCTTGTTATCAACTGCGACACGGCTGAGTTATCAACCAGATCAAAGAATTATTCCATGTCGCAACAACGGTAAGCTGTTGTTTCATAACCTTTTGACTGCAAGTGCAAAATGTTCACTAAAATTGTGCCAGTGCTTTTATTTTACATTGTTGGCAAATGACCAAGGTATAAGTGGGATAATCAACTTGTAGGGGTGCATTCGCAGAGGCAAAACTGTTTAACGCACACCTACTTGTTGATTATCCCTTACATGAATCATTATATGTATGCTGATATTCAACTATATAACAAAACACACTTTGCATAATGCAGGCTGGTGATTTTTTTTGTGTTAGCTGTATTTATTAGTGCAGTGTGTCCAGCTGTATTTATCCCAGCATGAAGCCCAGGCCTGGCTTATGAAACCAACACAATGTCAATTTTAGTCACATCCTAAACTAAATTTACACAAAATGAATACCAAATCAAGCAAGTTATTTAATTCCAAACCCTGGCTGGGGTAACAACCTGTTAAACTAGCTTATAAATGCAGGAGCAGCAATCCCATTCACTACTCGGTCAACCACGTCTGCAGCTTCCACACTTGGCACCTGTACAGACACATAACGCCCTTTTCTTTCTTTTAGATGTTCTTTGGAGTTTGCCACCTGTTTATTTATCCTCATTAGAAAGAGAGACAAAAAGAGAGAGAGAGAGAGCGACTCAGTTGCAGAATGTCAGCGTAATATCCCTGATCAAGATGTTGGGCTAGGCGCCCAGGAAAAAAAAGAAAAAAAAAAAAAAAAAAGTTACCCCTAAGTGTTTTAACACATTGCCATTTTATGTCAAAGTGTAGTGAACGTCGGTGTGCGACAGTAAATGTCAAGGGCAGAGGCAAAGTCAGAGAGATGAGCCTATGTACTGTAAAATAAGTCATTTGTCACTGTTCCGCATTGCATTACAGTGGCTCCAATTTTGAGCTGCA
This sequence comes from Myripristis murdjan, assembly GCF_902150065.1. Lineage (NCBI taxonomy): Eukaryota > Metazoa > Chordata > Actinopteri > Holocentriformes > Holocentridae > Myripristis > Myripristis murdjan. Next base: position 9,262,161 of record NC_043999.1, read on the forward strand.
GTATGAAACTATACAGTACCAGAAGAGGGAAAAATATCCTCCTCTACCGCCTATTATAGTCCAGGTAATCTCTACAAAGCTGCTGTGCAATACTCCCCCAGTCCTCTTTTGCATTTTGAAAATATCCCCAGGGGGTAGGCTGGTAAATACTGGGAGGTTTTTGATTTGAATCAATGGTTTGTTCAAACAGCTAACATCGTTTAACAGATTAACTTTCCCGTGCTCTTCTCTTTGCTCACCTGCAGGAAATTTTCCCACTGGAGGAATCAGACAAGCCAGCCTCTGCTGCCAGAGTTTTGCATTAGGAAAAGGAAAATCCCACTAATGGGAGGAGGAATTGTGTAACTCTTTAACAAGGATAGACTGTCCATTGCAAAGACGTCCATACAAAATTGATTACCTCTTGCTGTAGCGGCATTACTCATGTAGATTTCAGTAATGCTACAATATAGTTCTCTATATTTAGTATGTCTTGATCAATGCTAGATGATAGAGCCATTTTCTGCCTGCAGGCATTAGCGCAGCCATTAAACTTTTTCTGATGCAGCACTTTCTCTATAAGTGGACAATTTTGCTGACTTTCCCGTCGCGGGTCGATGATAAATTGGATTCTAAGTAAACAGTGATGAAGCACCTTAAGCAGTCGGTATTGGCAGTCATAAGGCCTGCTCCATATACTGGCGATTCCTAATCATCAGTGACAAATATACTCAAGAGCACCTTTGGGCCACCTTTGGCAGAGGCATTGTGAGCACCAGAGATCAAACCCTCTCCCTCTGCGTAATGATCAGCCCACCAGGCCAATGTGACCATCCTGCTTCCTCTTGCCATTTTAGACAATATTTTTACACAGTAATCCACTCATCTGACAGCATCTCCAAGCCCTTAATAATCTTTAATAAGGACGACCTTTGATGCCACAGACAGCTTCACAGGGACTGTCTGATTTCTCCTCAGCATGCCGACGGGCTACTAATCCTCTCTCATCTTGGCTTCTTCTGATATCAAGGCTTATTTTTCTTCAGGCTGTGGCAGTTGGTAGTAATGAACTTGGCATTTTTTTTTTTTTTTTTGCACTAGCACTTTGACAGTTGTGGTTAGAATTGATTGTCAAATTTCCATTTTGACAATCTAATACTGCGTTAGAAAATAATTCACACAAATTGCTTTAACCCTCTCTGTAAGGGGAACAACATGATAGCTGGTGTGGCTGTGGTGCATTCATCTGTCTGAGGAGAGAGCAATTGTGCTTACAAGTGTGCCAACAAATACTGCAGTGTTCAAGCATTTACTTTGTCCTTTCTCTAAAAATTTCCAGGCCATTTCAGCAAAATGCTTCTGTTGAGTACAAGAACTTAACTCGCACCAGAGTTACAGTATATGTCCCTGTATTTCCCATCAGGGCCGTGCGCGTCACCGTGCGCCCGGGCTACAGTGCTGAGCGGTGGAAACAGCCTAAGCTCAGCTGATAGATGGTTGAGCTGCAGGCGTCTCTGGACTGCCAAGCACCGGTGCTTAGCTCGCTCCGCTCTCACTCTCAGGCTCGTGCTGAAGCTCTGGGGAATGGCAGAGGACGGCTCTGCAACCACAGTATCAGAGTCTTCTGAGATTACAGATGAGCTCAGCATGACTTCAAAACAGCAAAGAAGTTATTTCCAGGTGGATGACTGCACCAGAACCCTGCCACCTAACTGGTGCTGAGCAAATGGAATGTGACTCATAATCTTGTGAGGATTATACATACCCCATAACGTTAAACATGTAGACATAAATGTCTCTGTGGTCATTGCTACTCAACACCTAAAAACTCATCTGTTTATACTAGCCTTTGTGTAATAATTTCACTTTCTTATGGAGTTTTATTTCTATCGTATAGCACTAGTGACTGCTTGTTTTCTGATTCTCATTTATTGTTTGTTTGATTTTTAGTTTTTTTATTATTATTTACATTGGTTTCATAATGCACCATATCACATCTGTCTGTGAAAGGTACTATATAAATAAACTTTACTTGCTTAATTACTTACTTACTTGTTAGTGAATACAGGTAACATTTATGGTTATTTAGCTCCAAACTGAGTCATCCTACTTTTTTTTTTTTTTTTTTTTTTATCTGATGTTCCAGTTCTGTAAACTGAACAACCAAATGTATTTGGTGTTTTGATAACAGTCTGAATGTATTTATCTATGTATTTATGTTGTATTTTGTATCAGAGTCTTCAGTGGTGACATCATGAGTATCTTGCAACTGTGCTGTACTTTACAGCAGCATGTTCTTGTAGCTGTGGATTGTGTGAGCTACTGGTGACCTGAATTTCCCCAAGGAGGAAGTATCTGTCAATAAATCTATCTATCGATGTGAAACTAGAAGGTGTTAACAAAAATCCAAACAGTAAAAACATCACATTTTTGAACGATCACACCTTTCCCATTAAATTAAACTGTTTTTTCTCTCCTTGATCACTCATTGGTTTACACTCTTGAAAGATGCCTCTCGAGGTTAAGCCCCTGTTTCTACAGGAAATCCATCAAATTAAGAAAGCAAGAAATTAAATGAAATCCCAAAATGCTGTTTCATGGTGACACGAACACTGTTATTGTTGTATTTCACTGTAGAAGGGAAGTGTACTCTACGGAGAGAACAATGTGTAAAAGGGAACTGGAAGCAGAAAGGTAAACTTAATAAAACAGGACACTGAGAAAGAGTTCAATACTAATTCAGTTAACTTAGTGTTGTCACTCAGTGATGTGCATTACTCTCTGCAGCTTTGGTGTTACCCACAAAAAAGTATCTTGAAGCCCTCTGTGGACAAATATGTCATTTAGTCTCATTAAGAGTTAAAATCTTATTTTTATTAAAACAAGCGAAGAAAAAAGCCGGCGGGATGACATAATCCCACTTATATCCGATGCTAATCAAATTCTTTAAAGAATATCGTGTCATTTTTTTTTTTTTTTTTTTTTTATCCTACAGGGCTGATCTGCCTTTCTCTGCCTTGTTTCAACATATTTAGACTTGTTCAAATAAAAAAAATCCTGAAGCAGTGAAACTGCTTTTTTCCCATTTATTTTAAGATAAACACGATTTTAATAATAATTAATACTGAATATGAGACTAGATGACTTGTTCAGATGTAGATTTTTGTCATATTGGCATGACGGGAAAGAAAGAAAGAAACACACACACACACACACACACACACACACACACACACAATTGAAGTACATCTATATCCAGTATATTCAGTTGAATTCATAGCAGCATTTTGTAAAAGGAAGGAAATGTGAAATGTGTTAACATTCCCATCATGGCTGTCACAGTCAGTCACAGTCATACAGCCTCTCCACTGAGCCAATTTAACACCTTTATGTCCAGCAACAGTCTTATGAACGGTTAGTCTTGACTCATTTGGGGCGTCACAATCTGGAAGACGGGTGGCACAGAGGTGCAGTGGTTTGCTTTGTCACCTCATAGCAAGAAGAAGGTCCTGGGTTCGATTCCCAGCTGGCTGACCAGGGTCCTCTCTGTGTAGAGTTTGCATGTCCTCCCCGTAATTATGTGTGTGCCCACAGTCCACAGACCTGTGAGCCAGGTAAATTGGAGATATTTAAATTCTGCCGTGTATGTGTCGGTCTGTGTATCTGCCCTGTGATGGACTGGCAACCTGCCCAAGGTGTTTTCCTGCCCTCCACCCAATGAGTGCTGGGATAGGCTCCAGCACCCCATGACCCTAATTAGGATAAGCGGCTTGGAAAATGAATGAAAAAAAAAAAAAAGAATGAACAATCTGGAAGTCATTGCAAATCTTGTGCATTTGATATTACTGAACCAATCATGAAATGACAAAAATGGCATGAGCAGCTGCAGAGGAAGGGAGTTAACAGTCAGTCAGATCTCACACGGTGACAATTAAGGTGAGGCAAATGTTTCCTGATGAGGCGTTGCATGGCTATCCCTGGCAATGAGTGGCACCAGCAAGAGCAGCACTGTGTGAGGGATGAGCACTCAATGCCTCAATTACTGCAGACAACATGAGCATCCCTGTATTAAAACATGTAAATATGTACATTCCCACTCATCTTTAATAGCTTGTGAGGGATGGTGGGAGCTCACTGGAATTAAGATGTCTATGTCTTTTGGTCAAGGGGAATGAACTTCATAAATTCTGTGTGGTGTTTATAGTCTTAATTGAACCAAGATAATCCCTATAGGAATCTGTGCTTCGCTTTCTGTCTTGTGGGTGAAGCATTGCATGGTATCTTTTCTTTTACTCCCCTCCTGCCAATTGAAGCAATGCCAACCTGTAATTCTCTTCTCTCCCCCAGATCCCCACACTGACATCAAGTGAAACAAGTCCATCCCTCCTGCCTCTGGAGGCAAGCTGCCAAATGATTCCATTAGCATTCCTCTGGAGGAACTAGGCCAGGCAATAATATTGCTCATTCTGTAAGTCAGATGGGAAAGTGCTACTGCAACAAGGCACTACTGAGAGTCACTTTAGGAGTGCAATCCAATTGCAAAGGTGTGAACAAATGATACATTGTTACATACCGATGTAGCCATTGCAAAAGTTCCACTTTTAATACAATCTTGCTGAACTACTTCTGCCCTTTTGACTCTGTCCCTGAGAGGAGTGGTTAGGGGGATTAAAAAAACATGTTTTGCTCTCTTTTTGGCTGTTGAAAGTTTCAAGCAGTTGTGTGGTAACTAGCTGGCTGAGTAAAGAGTAGAGATTTGTGTTACAATATACTGATTTGGTCCAAGAATGAATTGACAGCAGGGATAGAGTGGGTTGGAGACAGGATAAAGGCAAGGAGGGGGGCTGCAATCACTTCCAATGCATTGCTAGACCTGAGGGAAATACTACTTTGGAAAAACAAAAGGTCCAAATGCTTGTTTAATAACATCATGCATTTTGTCTCATGCAGGTAGCACTGAATTTGTGCAGGCCTATTGCTCTATTGCTTCATCAATGACACAGACATTTCCTCTATGCCTAGTTTTAATACCCTCACTAGCAATTAGCTGTTAATTAAATAAGCCTTAAAGCCTTTGGTTGTCATGTTGTAGACAGATGTGCCGCATTAATGTTGTTCTTCACGCACATACGATAAGTATGCTTGGGTGCACAAGCGCACACATACACACATGTACACCCCCACACACAAACTCAGTGTCCTGACTTGATGTTAATTGCATTTACTGCACTTTACACACCCACACTGGACCTGCATAAAGCCCCAGGCGAAGTCTTCTTTCAACTCCAGATCACTCCACTGCTAATTTGTTTTAGTGAGTCTCAAAAAAAAAAAAAAAAAAAAAAAAAAAAAAGTCATTATGCAATATAGATTAATGGTCTATTTATGGTTTCTTTAAGGAAGTACATTACTACTTTGGCAGCCAGTAAAATAAACAATCCCTGTTTGATTTCATTCAAACTGTCTTATATAAACCTGATAACAAGCTTCATCTCAATAAATAGATTTCCATTGCATTTGTGACAGTATAAAATTCTCTAATGAATCATTACTTTGAGTGTAAAGTTCTCATTCCTGGCTTTACACCAACCTGTCACCCAACCCTCAAAGGACTTTTCCATCTTTGATTAAAGATTAAATTCTGGCTACACAATGTGCCCCATTGCCTTTTTGATTTATTGTAATCCACCGTTGTCCCCCGCTGAGTCACCACTTCAGTGTTGAAAACCAAACAATTTCTTTTCCAAAACCTCACCCCCACTTTCAGTGCACTTAATGTCACCAAAATGTCACACATTCCTACTCTGCCCATTCTTCCTGGTATTTGCTTGTCATTATTATTAAAGAAGTTGATGAGTGACTGTGAGTGTTGCACCATACAAAAATCCCTTTAAGTGATGCAAAATGTCTTCCTCCATGTCTGTTGAGAAACTCTCATCCAGTATTCATATTCCACAAGAGTTAATATGTGATTTGACCTGGGGAAATGTAAAAAGTGGGTTCCCCTAAATCACTCACAGTTGACTGTAACATTGTTTTTCATACACAGCTAATGAGAATAGGGGTCAAAGGTGGGATGTACAAGTCTCCATCTTAAGGGGAAAAAAATCTGCCAGTGGGATGAGATAATCCCACTTGTTTTTGCAGTTTAACTTGTCTCAGGATTTATTTATTTATTTATTAATTTGTGGGAAGCATCTAAATTTGGCATAATAAGGCAGATCAGCCCACTAGGATCAAGGAAAGGACACATGATTCAAGAAAAGTCTTGAAGCAAGTTGATTAGCACCAGAAACAAGTGAGATTATCTCATCCCACTGGCAGACTTCTTACCTTGTTTGAAGAAAAACAAGATTTTAAGGCTCAATATATAAAAAAAACTTGTTATGATGGAGATTTTTTTTTTTTTTTTTTACAATGTGAAAGCTTCTGCATTCGGTTATAAATTTAACAGCATTGATCTGTGTTTCAGGGGATTTTCTCAGAGCCCGTCTGTCCTGGATCTGTAACAAAATTAAGTCCCACCGCTGAGTGAATAAGACTGCGGCTTTTTATGGCTTTCAAGAGTTAATGCATTCTGCTGGCTTTAAAGTTTGTTCAGATTTGTTCGCTGTCATCCTGGAGTGGCCACAGGTTGAGCGTAAGGCCGTGAAGGAGGTGTTTGCAAGCATCACACACCCTTGAACCATAGGTGCCAGATGCCGGTCTTTACATTCTGGAGCCTATAGGCAATGGCCTCCGGCTCATGGTGAAGCTCAGGGTCATAAATGTGTTAATTAATTGATGATGTAACATTCGGCGTCTGCAGTGATTGGCATTCAGTGTGATGGAGGTAGCAATGTTTGTGCCCTTGATTAAGCAACTGCACTGAATATATTATCTATTAAATCTTGCAAAAGCAGCAAATTTTTTCAGTGTTCATGCCCTACATGGAAGGATAAATAAGTCATTAAGAGATATGATCATAGATAGATAGAAAGATACATAGATGGGTAGATAGATAGACAGACAGATAGATATTCAAGACACAATTTTGTTGACAGTCAAGTCTGATTTTGGCTCTACCCTAAAGGTAGCCTCAGAGGACAGAATGACACATTAGTTGTTCTCTCATCCCCACACCTGCATTTTTGCCAGTGGCAAACTGTGTCTGCTGGTGCATGCCTTAAAGCCATTTTTGCATACATTTGAATGAGAAAGTTTTTTTTTTTTTTTTTTTTTTTGCGTGACAAAAGCATAGCAGTGGGTAAGACGGGTGGGTGTATGTGTGTGTGGAAAGCAGGGGGGGGTGTTGTGTCTCCCTTTGTGGCCTACTGAGAATCTCATCAAATACAACAGAAAAACACATTAGATTCCATGCTTCACTGGCTCTTCTGTGCCAGTAAGTAGCATCATGGACATATTTCAGTTCAAATCAAAACCGATTCAATCCCCATGTAAACTGCACTTTTGTAAAGATACCATTTGAAATGATTTATTTATTTATTTTTAATTTATTTACAGTCAATTTGTTCAGAGGTTTGACTTAATGTTGAAAGTGAAGCCGAGTCAAAGATATTCTTAACCAGTCATAACTCAAGAATACAAATTGACACAGACTATAACAACGCTTTGATAGGCAAAATAAATAAATAAAAATAAAAATAGGCAAAAAAGCATGCAAAATGATTAGCCAGTGATTAACTTTGACAATGATGATGACCTCGTGTTTGAGTAAAAATGAACATGTGATGCACAAATACTGTAATTTCAGTGTTAACAAGGAACTGAGTAAATATTTTACCTTATATTACCCCAGAAAAGTCTTGACACACCTGGTGACAAAGGGATAGGCAAACCTCTAGCCAGTCCTTAATAATTTATATCAAGGGGGAGCACATCCAGAAATCAACTATAAAAGGTGTCCTCCCCATGTACAATGACCAGATCTATATGTATTATTATACATTCACCATAGCAAGAGACAAGAGATGAGTTTCTTTTCACTTTCTATTCCAGTGCAACTTTAATGGATCGCCTGTAGAGAATTAACTAAAGGAAACAGTAATTCTTGTGACTCTGACAGAACCAAAACTTGTTTTTTTCTGAGATTAAGGGCACATTTTTTTTGCTTTGAAATACTTATTACTGCCATAATACAAAGCTGTTTCGGTGGAAAAAAAAAAAAAAAAAAAAAAAAAAATCAGACACTTACGTCAAAACATCTATGTCCCATTTATTGGCAACAAAGCATCTGAGCACTAGAAATCAGTGTGATTATAGTCTTGGTTTTCCAGTGTACATCTCTGGTGCTATGAAGTGTTCATATTTAACAGAACTGAGTGGGCTGCCCAAGGACACATTTAAGATACTGTCACTGTCTGGTGAAAAATGTGTGTTTCCCAAATGTCAATTTTTCGAGAACTAAGAAAAACACTTGCAATTCAGAGTGACTGTTGTATTTTTTTTTTTGTTTTAATTATTATTATTTTATTTATTTTTTAGAGTTTATACAGTGGGATTTGAAAGGGTTTCATAAGTCCAAGTGCTCCTGGAATTTCTCCAGATGGCCATATAATTAATAAAGTCCAGCTACAAGGTTTGCACTGAGGGTGTGGCTCTTTGAAATCATGATTCACTAGTGAGCCATTCAATTCTATACTTACTTACTTATATTTTTTTTCAAGGGAGATTCAATTTTGTAAACCATGATTCAGTTGATCAGTTCAACTAAATAACCTTTTCACCCCACCTTTACCTTACCATTAAACATGAGCACTGATTTAAAAACCAGTGAAAAGTAATTTGCTCACAAATTTTCTCCAGTGTGCATCTCATCCAGCAGTCTCATTTGTAGAGCAACATGATGTGCGGTGCCGTTTTTGAAATGGGCAATAATCCAGGTGGTAACATATCCTACCGTTGAGCAGCTTGTCCATCCAGCAGCATCCACTCTGTCAGATTCACTGGGCAACCTCTTCAAACATCCTCGTACCTCTGGGAGCCCCGAACATCTGTCAAAGTTTTCACTAAATGAGTGGTCGCTAGGTGCTCATTGGGGTTGTATTTTAAAGTGACCAGACATCCTGAAAACTTCTGGACAGTGCCGAAGTACAAGCAGTTGTCCCGAATCCTGCATGATGTCCTTTTGGTCCCGAAAATCTGACTAAACCTGAGTTTTGATACCCTTTACATTAAACACTGATTGTTAGCGGTCATTGTCAGCTGCTGGGATGACCCACACGGCTGTGTTGTCATGCAGGCCCAATCCCAAACTGTCCACTCCCCCTCCGTTTGCATGTTCATGTGGAGAGTTATTTCAAGTGGCTGTACTTCAAAATGTATGGAAATATAATTACATATCATTTTATAAAAATATGGACTTGTCACTGGTCATTGTTATTTGCCACCTTTGATAATAAACGTTCCTACGAGCTTGCATTGGTTTCGGTTCATATCGTTAATCTTCCATCTGCTTCCCTCTCTCTTTTCTGTGTCACTCTCATTCTCTATCTTGTTCTTTCAAGCTATATTGGATACAATATTGCAGACAGATATGACACATATTTTGAGTAAAAGACACAGAGCCATTTCCTCCCATGATGTGCCATTTTCTTTTTTCTTTTTTCATCGTGCACATATCTAATTTTACCAATTTCCTCTTTCAGTTGTGTCTCCATCTGCACTGACAGCTTGATTATAGATGGCTTCCAGTGGACCTGCCAAATCATCCATGCGTCTTCATTTAGTTCCAATATAGCATCCCTGGACTGATCAGAAGTTTCTTATTTCCTGACCATTAAAATGATCGCTCCCTTAGCAAGCAGTTCAGTGGTGGAAAAATATTTTAAAGTTGTCATTAATATCCAAATAATAAAAGTGTGGTTGTTCTGGACTTTTTTGCAGAAAAAGAGACACATCACATGTAAATTGGAAGGAGCGGAATGCCAGAAGATTTTACAAGGAATTCCTAAAATCAAGAAAAGGAAATTCGGTGCTGAAATCAATACATAGGCAGAAGTATGATCTTAATTTTGGAAGGGTATGCCTTCATTTGGGCTAAACCCTGTGTGATTCAACAAAAAAGACAAGGCGCGTCTCACTGACCTCTTCTCCAGCATTTTAATATTCACCAAACGTTTTCAGCTACTGCCTTAATTATGGTAGGGGTTTGGTATGGGCTACTAAACCCAGAATGGCCCAGCATGTTTTCTCATTGGACTGCTTACGAAACCACCAGCTAACTAGGTTTGACATACCCACTTTCCCTACTCTCATCTAGTTTCCTGAATGCACTGAAATTTACATACACACACTCAGCCAGTGAAGATGAGCCTCCTCAGTGCTATGGCTTACTGCACAAAAAGAATTGAGTGTACCTCTGCTCTGCATCCATTGTCCAGGGAGATGACGACATAGCCTAAGATGGCTCATCTGATACTCCAGCAGCAGAGCACAAAGTGCCCAAGACTGGTTGCCACGTCAATATCCATGAGTAGTGTTTTGAGTGCCTCAGCGCTGCAGCATATATCTTTGCGGATATCGGAAATGCCTGAACGCACTCATTCTGGTCCATTGATCTGCGCGGCACCAGCAGCACTTGAGTCATGCCACAGCTCCACAGATTTGCAGTTATTGTGTGATGAGGGTGAGGCAGATTGTGGCGACGGCTCTTCCAAGCCTGGCCCTTCTGACATGGTTACAGACCTGCTGTTGGCCGTCCCACCTCCAGCTAAAGACCCATGACCAATGCTATCCCTAGAACAGCGGTGATCATGCTGTCTCATGCTCTCATGCCCTCTCCTTGTCCTAGATTTTGTCCCAGCCTTCCTTCTGCACGCCTGATCCAATTAAGGAAAACATATTTTCATGCCACCTTAATTGGATCATATGTATGAAAACACAGCTGGAAAAACCTGCAGGAGGGTGATCCTTGAGGACTGGATTGAGAGGATGCCAACCTATCATTTATCTCCTGCTCCTCCGCTATTCCTGTCCTATCTCTGCAAATGAGAAAAAATATGAGCAGCTGATTGGCTGTCTTTCACAGAAGCTTCTCTCCACCTAGTCATGAGGAGTGGGCTCTTTGACCAGGTGACTTATTTCTCACCTTCGAGGCCCCAGTTCATTCAAAGATAGCAGCAGGAAGCCCACCACCATCCTCAAATAGCTAGTCTGCTTGTTTTTTTTTTTTTGTTTTTTTTTGTTTTGTTTTTTGTTCAGCTTTCCCAACTCTAATCCATAGTCACATACAGCCAGCTGAGCAGGGAATAGTGGGCTGTTTCAAAATAAGACTCCTGGTCTTATTTCCTTCTCAGTTTAGGTCAGTGTGTTGATCTGATGTTACGCAGTGTTATGCCTAGTATCACCTGCCAACATTTTGGTCCTCCAACCTTTGGGCCTCATGGCCTTTGGGCATTTAGAGAAGTGTTTGAGCCTATTTTGCTCACCTGTCATCAAAGAGCAAGGGTTATAATGGATAACTGTGATTTTCATAATTCTTACAGTTTCCAGATCAAATGTTAGCTAGCATGGCAACTTTGGTGTTCGATTAATCACAAAAGAAATTGGTGGGAAAAAAAAAAAATCCAGTTGTAAGGGTATAGCTCATTCAGGAATCATATAACTGCATGGCACTGTTTCACAACACAGTAAGGCATACAGCACCTGATAATCATATATTTATGGAGAAAAACAAAAAAATGACAAATATGTTGGCATATTATTATTAGGATTATATATTGAAAAGATTCAGTGGCTTCAGTGGCTAGAGATCATTTCCCCCCCTTCTCTTTATGAAAGATTACACTGGGTCTTGGATCCATTAACATGTCCTGCCTTCCCCTTCTGCCAGTGTCACAAAAGTTGAAGCCCTCAAAGAAGTGACTGAATTACCACTCGACTTGTGAATAATGCAGGCAGGATGTCAGTAACATAGGGTACAGAGGGGTTTCTGCTGAGAACAGCAGGTGCCTTTCATCATCATGGCACAAGAAACAAGTGAGACACAGTGGGGTATTCGCTCAGCACAAAAATAAATAGAGCGCATAAGCATGCATGCACACATGTAGAGTGTGTATGTGTGTGTGAGTGAGTGAGAGAGAGAGAGAGAGAGAGAGAGAGAGAGAGAGAGAGAGAGTGCAATGGTGGGTGGGTGATCACATCCTGAGGGAAATTACCTACAGAATGTGGTATTGAGTGCACTTTACTGATGGAAGGAGGAACATTTTTGAGTGCCCTGCAATGGAATTGAAGGGTAAATTGTTTTGGTGCTGTGCAGATGAGTACAATAACAAGAAAATTTAAGCACCGCCTGAATAAACTATTGACGAAAAAAGTGTGATGTGGATGGGTTTGCTAGCTCTTGTGAACACCAAAAAAAAAAAAAAAAAAAAAAGCTATCACAAAGAGAAACAAATTGTCTTAAACCACTGTCTGTGTTTTCAGGCCAATGCACAGCCTGGAGCTGCCCCATTGACAATTAATGGGACACTAACTTGTCTGTAAATTCATAGAAAGCTTGTTACAACGTCCAGTACATCCATATAACCTTCATAGTACGAACAGTGTAATCAGTTCAAATCCAAAAAAATGTGTATATATTGCTAGATTATACACAGGAAATCATCCTGAGAACTAATATCAGTTTCCATATACCTCAGTTCACCATTCATGGAGTAACACAAGGGTAATTACTGTTAGTTCACATCACTGTGTGTGTGCATGTGTGTGTGTGTGTGTGGCTATTGGAGGTCATAGCAAATCCTGCGCTGATGAACTGCGCTGTCACACGGCATGGGGATGATATACATCAGGTTGAAATTCAGTGACGTTCCCCTTTAAGGATCCAGTTTAACTTTTAATCACCCTTGAAATTCCCTTTGATATGTGTTACCAGGAGGAGAAGGAGAGGGGAGATGAGACAACGCAGGCTTTCGACATCCCATATGACGATGCCTGCTGTAGATAGCTCTTCTGTCTAATTACCTAAACTTCAGCCGCGATTTTCTTTGAAGACTGTTGCCTCACAGGCATGATCAGACTGTGACCGCAGGCTAAATCACTCCAACACTCACTTCATGTTCACAGGACGTTGGGTGAAAACTGCAGGAGATGTTCAGCTATGAATCTTGTATTCCTGTGTTAATTTAAAACCAAATTTCTGTGATTGGGCTCTTTGAAGCTGGACTTTAAAAGAGCCATTTCATGGGGCACCTATTCAATAACAAAAAGTGTATGAAACTTTTAGATTGTGGAGGCACTCAATGAAATTCGGATAATGATTTTGTCCCTGTTATGTTTCTGGGTAGATCAGAAAGGAATGCAGTTGCAGAGGACTAGTCAGGACACACAGTTGAATTCAAAAAGGCAGCGTCCATAGTGGTAAGCTGGGCAGTCACATACAGGAAATCAGTCCAAATCAAACTGAAAAAAACAAAACCAAGAAACAAACAAACAAACAAACAAACAAACAAAAAAAGAAGGCAGGAAGTAGGCAAAAGTTGAAAATCAGAGAACAGGCAGATATTATTGACATCTGTCCATGGGTCTGCTGTGGAAAAACTACAATGCACCAAAAAGCATATCTAAGACACTTCGCCCTGTGTTGCTCCATGCATTCATTACCAAGGTTAGAATTGATATAAAAAAAAGGAATATATGTATCTATGCTGCCAGTTGCAAAAGAGAAACAAGGTGTTTGTCACTCATATTTATTGACATGAATCTCAAGTAGTATGATTCTATGAAAATTATTGTTTGATTCCTGCAGGATATCTGTAACATGTTAGGCTTACAAATCTACTACTGTACATATCATCATTCTCAAGTTTCAAACATGCTGAATTTAAAACATCATCTGGCCAAAAACATTTCATATCTGTTTTATTGAAAGACAAACTTTCATGTTACGGTTACTATTCTGATTATGATTTTTATAAGCTTATGCATATAAAAGCTTAAGAGCCACAAAACTCAGTCAACACCTTGACATGCGCACGGCTGAATGGTGAGTGGCCTTAAATGTTGTTGATGCAAGGAACTGTGGGACATCCTTGTCCTTTCCTAAAGGACGATCAAGTGTGTCCTGTGATAAAGGAGACAGGAAAGGAAGCACTGAAGCACCCCTCAACATTTAGAGAATTTGACCTGCTCCTATCGTGGCTGCCACTTAGATACTTCCGCGTAATTTCACTCAGGAACCATCCTCAGCAAAAAGGACAATTCAACCACAGCCTCACAGTAACTATGGAAATCGATGAAAACACGAGGATGAACCAAGACAATCTGGAAGAGAAACAGGGACACTAGAGTGTACTGTATATACGGGGTTGGCAATGACAAAATCAGGGGCAGCTGAGTAATTGGAAACACGTGCGATGATCAGTGGAGCAGGAAACACACGAGGGCAGGAAATGAAACGACAAGGCAGTAAGTATTTCAAAATAAAACCGGACACATGGAAGGGAAAAAAAATGAAAATTCATGCAGTTACAGTTCCAGCGTCGCTAAATACTAGCACAGGTTTTGAGACATTTTATATGAAGATCTCATTTTGGGACAAAACTGTTCAACTCTTCACTACTGTGGTAAAACCATGAAATTTTCCATTGAAATCCAAACACATTTTATAGTTCTACAATGACAGACAGCATACACATGACTGACTATCAAATAGAAACGATCAGCCCCCTCACATGCGTAGAGTCATCAATTACTTTCCCCTAATCTCCATGTCGTGTGATGAACCACATCAAAAGTTCATGAAAAAAAATCCAATTTTACACTATCAAACAACGAACAAATGGCGTGCAGTCATTTTCTGAAATTAAGGCAATATCTGTCATCTCGGCGACAATGAAAAACTTAAGTCAACTCCACCTCCATCATCTCAGCCACCTCAGGCTACTCCGGATCAAAATTTGTGTTCTCCCTCTACCCCCCGGACTTAATGCCATATCTATATTAATCTTCAGCATATCAAATCAATGACTCTGTCTTCGTATTATTTCCGCCGCCCGTTACCATGGAAACCTAAAGGCCACTGACTACGAGGGGAGGGGATAAAATGAATGCTTGAATTAAAGAGGAGAACATGGCTTTGACAGGCAAGTGCAATAACAGGTGGGGACCAGATGCCAGACAGCTGTGATAAGGGAAGGTCTGAGCGTTAGGCACTGCTAGGTAAATGCCTTTGGCCCTGGCATTCAGATGCTCCCACAAAAGACGAGAATAAACCTGATATAACCTTATTTTATAATGAATCAAAACAACTGTGTATTAAAAAAAAAAAAAAAAAAAACACCCCTCTTTTCGTTACAATGAAAAATCCACTAAATTAAAAGTAATACCCCTCTTTGTCCCCACATTGTTCCTCTCCAGACTTGAAAGGATTGACTGAAAAGGGTAAAAGATGATGATTCAGACGACCCCAATCTTGCCTTCGCTTAAAGGACCATATATCGATCCGATTTTGACATCTCATCAACAGTCATGACTGTATTTGTCTGTCACAAATCTTGAAGATGTGTGTACAGACTATGCCTTGGTAGCTTAGAAGTCAAGGCTAGTTTACTCCCATTCACTCTTATTCATGCTTAAATAAATGCTCCACAAAAAAAAAAAAAAAAAAAAAAACTTGAAAGTTGCTGTGCATCATTCAAAGTTTATAATATCACAAATCAGTTTTTTCAAATTTAATAAACATTAATTGAGGTGAACTGAGGCATGCTTTGGTTTCTAAGCTATCTGTGATGGACAGATACATATGGGATAAATATGTCATATTTCGAAACTGAACAAAAGCTTTGAAAAGCAGAAGCTTTGTTTGAAAGCTTGAGAAGTCAAATAAAAACGGGTTTTGCAAGATTGGAACAAAGTTTTGAAGGCTTACATAATGTTTTGATAGACTGAAAAAAAAAAAAAATCAAATCTCTGCAAACATGATTTTGTACTAGTTTTAGCTCTTTGCAAACACGGCACTCGTTTTCCAGTGTTCCTCCAACACATTTTCAGAGTTTCAAATTTTTCACTGTTTTCCCGGTGTATGAGTTTAGTCTCCACGTTTGAAACCTTGTAAATGGTGATCTGAAAACTGGTGTGAAATGTTGAAACCTCGCTTTTGAAAGACTCTTTATAAATCAACAATAAATCATGTTAGGACTGAGAGGTTTTGCTGCACTGCCCTCTAGGGGTTGAAGCTTTCAGGCACGTTGCTCTTCCAGCCTCAGCCAATCGGTGATGTAGCCGGAGATTCGTTACCACTGGACTAAAAATACCTGCTGCCACGTCACTGACTGGGCGTGGCTGGAAGAGCAACATGCCTGAAAGCTTCAACCTCTAGAGGGCAGCGCATCGTTACAGGATTTAGTGTTGTGTTGCACTTTTATCGTCTAGCTTGTCAGTTACAATTACTTAAATCTGTTTATATCTCATATTTCATTGTAATACTTGCCAGACACTGAAGCATCTTCATCTGCTAATGTAAGAGCCTGCAGTAAATGTGAAATCTGATTTGTTAACGTAATAGTAAACTCATTTTCTGCAATTCCCAGTGTTTTGGTGAGAGTCATGGTCAGAAGGACAGAGGCCGCTTCTGCTCACGGGGCGTGAGGCAACTAAGACAGCGCAAACCCTAAGCGGCGTCGTTTGATGTTCCTGTCGACAGATATGATGTAAGTTCAGTCACAATATTTCAGCCGGCCAAAGTGAAGTTGAGATTTTCTCTTCTTCCTTTCAAAGCTGCCACTGCTGAGTGTTTTGTTAAGCAATCTGTCTGAAGTATATTGTCCGTCTGTCAGGCTGTCAGTCGACTGAAGTGAATTCCTGGTCTCCCCACTTTATTGGCATTGTAAGAGAAGAGAATCAGCTGTGGATAACTTCCTTTAGTGATTAGCAATGATCTGTACTAAATACTTTTTTTTTTGACTGGGTTACTATGTTGTTATTATAAAGTGCAAATCATGTAATTTCCACAAAGAGATAGTGAAACTGTGATGGGAAGCAGGACAAAAGGTAGCTAATATCACATTTATCTATTATCCATCTGCCTCACAGTGCATATTGTCAGATTTTATTGTGATTAATTGAATTTCAATATATTTCCCCAACCCTAGTAGCTACAGGACAGTAGTTTTGTGTTTATACATATATTTCCTGCACAGAACATTTTTGTCGATGCGTTATTAGAATGAGTTGAAAAGCTTAAAAAAAAAAAAAAAGTGATGAATTGGTTTGTACATTTGCCATAAACAGATTAGAAGATACTTAAGAAATATGGAATCAAAGCCTGCAGGCGTGTTCGGGGAGACGATTCGAGCATCGCTGTGCTCTGCCTCAGCTCCTGTGCCAGCTGAGTTTGCATAACCGCCTTCTCCAACTGGGAGGCCCAACACCGATTTAAGCTGTCAAATTCACCTGCTCGGTGTGTGCTGCTCCTCGCCGTGCTGCAGCCGCTGCCCATGCATCTCACACACCCCTCCGCCTCCTCAACACCTACTTGTGGGCTTCGGTTCTTTACGATTCCGCATGGGGAGGGGGGGCTTTGCATTGATCTCACCCTGCTCTTGCTTTTACAGTCTAAATTACACTTCACAGGGAACAATACCAAACAGCCTTGATGCCAAAATAAAAGCTATATCTAAATTTATTCTGAATTAATGTTCCCATTCCATAGATGAGACAGCTGAAAGAAACATTTGTGGTGTTACATAAAGGCTTCAGTTATAAATGGAACCTGTAAAGTAATATGTTTTTTTTTTTCTGAGGAATTGTCTGCTCAAGTATTTTAAGTTGCATAATTATTTTTGTAGTTCATTTCATTAGCTGGGCTCTTGCATAATAACTTACTATTGACTTCACCTGAGTGCATCCAGCATTTTCTTCCTTCTTTCTCATTTTGTGTGACAGTGCTGCAAAGAAAAACGCCACTTTTAGATAAATCACAGCAGTACAATTACTTTAATTCTGTCATTTTGCTTTAATGTGCAAAGATTTAATCATTCTTCATTTTTTTTTCTATTATTCGCAATACATAGAGAAGGATCCCACTGGTCAATTCACTTTGCACTTGGAAAAGTGGCTGGAGGAGGTATTTTGGGGTCTTAGTCACAAGTGTGGGTAAAATGGGTTATTAGATCGACCTCAGGTTAGGTGCAGCAGCTGCAGTAATTCAGCTTTCGCATGAGATTGTGGTGGTTAAAGGGAAGCTGGCCAATCTTTGCTTTCGCCCTCACCTATGGTCACAAGATTTCGGTAGTGACCAAAAGAAGCAGATATAAGCTGCCAACATGAGGCAGGTCTCACTGTTTGTAACGTGGCGAGGTATTCGGTGATCTGGCAGGATGTTGCAGTCAAGATGCCGCTCCTCCACATCAAGAGGAGTCAGTGCGGGTGGTTCAGCCTCCCGACGCCATGTTGGATAACTGGGGGGAAGTCCAGGCCAGACCCGGTGCAGGGTTTCTAACAGCCGGCCTGGAAACGCCTGAGATCTCCGAGAGGTACCTGCGAAGAGACGACCGGGTCACTCTGCCCACCCTGACACCACTCAATCTTAATAAGTGGATAAGTGGCCTGAAAATGGATGAATTAGATTGAAACACAGATCAGGTAACCCATCGTCAAAGATATTAATGCACTTTTGTCAATATTACAGCCCAAATTATCCAACCCTGCCATAAAATTCTGAATCTTGGAAGAAGCATTGATAGTATGTGTGTATTGGCAGGAGGGAGTGTGTGTATATTCATCAGTTGGGCAGATATAAAATGAGCCCCGTGATTGAGCACTCACTTAGATTTTTATGACAGTGTAAGTTTAAAAAGGCAGTGGCTTTCATCAGTTGAGTGCCTGTTATGACTTGACCTTTTGCAGTGGGGCAACTATTCAAAATATATAATTATATAGTTAATGTGTCAGTCACGTGGATTCATCTGTTTCACTGCCTTCCTACTAAGTTCTCCATTTTAAAGGCGCAGTTTGGTATCGGAGAAGAAAGAGGAGGTTCTGCTCACATCTGAAATCTCTTCACAGGAGCTGGACAAAAGCAGGTCATCAGGAAAAAAAAAAAAAAAAAAAAAATAGAAACCTTATTGTTTTGGTGCCCACTACTGTCAGCTTAGAATTGGTGTGAAAATGGAAGGATATGTTCCTCTGTCCTGTATTTTTGCCTCTGCCTGTCTTTTATTATCAAAACTGATGGCAATACAAGACTTTAACTAAACTGGACTTTATCAGAGCGCCGCCTTTATGCTTTGCTGAGGAAAAACTCTGGACAAGAAAATGGCTGTTTGTTGACAGTTTATTCAATGTGTAAATCAGGAGCCTGAATCTGAAGTTTAAAGAGAATACACCGAGTTTTATGGCACCAAAATGCATATGAGTGTGATAATACAGGCTTACTATACTATTGATGGACTAATACTATTGCTATTTGTCCTAATCAGTGAGCAACCCTGTAGTGTCTGTGATGTGAACACTCTCAGAAAATGTAAAAACTAGGATTTATGAGCAAAGACACAAACTAAATCCTCAAGGTTAGCTGGTCAGTTTTATTGAGAAAAGCTCCAGTTCATCCTGTTTCTTAGCTCTCAGGCACAAGATGGACTGTGTTGTTTGTAAGTGTGAAACAGTTATGGGAACATGACTGGTTACGCACGTAAAAAAGGCTTCTAATCTACATCAAAGCACTTAAGGTGTCAGATGTAAGTATACGTCAATGATTAAAGCATCTATATTGGTCTAAGTAAGAATGGTTACACATTATAACAAATTAATAAGTGCCAGCTGGTAGTGTATCTTGAAAGTTATCCATATGGTCATTAGCAGGAGAACTGTTTCACTTCCACACCATGTGCACAACACCCAGTAAAAAACTTTTTACAGAAAAAAAAAAAAAAAAAAAAAAAAAAAAAAAAAAATATATATATATATATATATATATATATATATATATATATGTATATACATGTTGCAAGGAATCGAGGATAATCATGTTTTTGATGAGACACAATAAGGCAATCACATAAAAAATAATCACAAATTAATTAAAAAGGAGACAGTTCTGATTTCATAGGTTTATATATGATCCCTGTGTGAACCTAAGTGTATCTCCTGCAGGAAAGAAGTAATTAAAATAAAAATAAGTAATAAAAAATTGCATTTGGGCCAATGAGGATTTTTTTTTTTTTCCTTGAGAGAATAATGATTCAGCATTCAGAGGACATTGCCAGGCTACAGCCCTGAAGGGTATATCTTAAAAATGCATCTGTGAGGGGGGGAAAAAAGAATAAAATAAAAAGACTTAAAGAATCAAAAGCCAGCACTTACCGTGTCACCTGTCACTGAGCTTCACATCGGGCTCACGCTCATTTTACTGTTTGCTACTAAAACAGCCTTTAGTCTCTCGACTCATGATGCGAGTTTCAAACAAGAACCAAAAGCAGGCCGCAGCAACCATCACCTCAAAGTCGGCTGTAAACGGCACTTGTGGATCTGAAGTGCGCGTGTGAACCGATAACACTGAGCTTTTTCATGACATCAATTAATGACTTCTTCTAAAGGCTTGTTAATGGGAACACCTGTCCATTATGTTATCAGCATCATTGTAAATAAGCCTCCAGTACAGTCAAATTAAACCAATTACAGTAAATGTCTGGTTTGATAAACAGCGCCTTTTAAGTATTTTTAAAGCAAAACTGTATGGGATATAAAAGATGTAAGATGTGTGATAACCTAGACGCTAATAGGGACAGTTTATTTATTACACTTTAAGGAAATTTCATTAATCATCTTGCCATTCTGAGGTGATTTCATCCTCTGCATCAAATTTTGATTTACCTACTTCTGCGGCAGCAAATCAGCATTAGCTAATTCATTATCACTGTTAGAAAAATGTGCTGCCTATCTTATACTAAGTAAGAAAGAACAGAGGGCCAGTATACAATGTTCGAACATAGCGTTCTCATGTATCTTCTTCTTGTTGTCCATGGTCACTCTCACCATAGAATGTAGCATTTTGCACCGTGGCATCTTGCACTGCACCCAACTTATTTCACTTCCTAGATGAGTCTCCATGACAACAATGACGTGTATGGCTGGCAACAATGTATGACTGGACAACAATCATGCACATAAAGACTCGCATGATCAACTTTTTCTTCAGATAACTCTGTACTATTGTACTGACTTGTCTCCTTGCTGCAAGAGAAATAAACACAACTGCTTTGACTTCGGTGACTCCGTGTTCATTTAAGAATTCTCCCAACAATCACCTACAGCATGTGTAGGTCCATCCAGCTATGAACCACCACTCTTATTTATATGGGGTTTTTTGGCCAGTGTGACAAAAGGACTGCTAGTAAAATAATCCGTATAAAATCCAGCAAAAAAGAATTCCCTCCTCTGAATGATTTTGAATAGCAGGGGAGCTCCATTTCAGCGCAACTTGGAGCGTAACGTGTTTTATTTATACAGGAAGTGAGCAGAGTCACCCATGCAGCTCGAGTTTTTGCACTGCCGATTCATAAATGACTTCACGACAGACCCTAGAATAAAAATAAAATAGTAAAAAAAAAAAATAAAACAGCCCCAGCTTTGAATTGCCAAAGGGCATATCTTAAGTCTAATGTTAGTCGCATACTGTACGTTATATTGTGCTATAAGCCTTAACCGGACACACGGAGAATGATTTTGGTGCCAATGCTCTCATATCATATCGGCTTAGGGCTGACCAGTGGGCCAAGATTTCAAAAAGCCAGTGTAATCCTTTAAAAGAAATATTGGGCCATTTTGCATAAAAAAAGCATATCTTAAATGCCTCAGTGCTAAGTTCAATTTCTCAAGAGAGACATAGCCGGTGGTTTTATAGGTCAGCAGCAGTTATAAATATAAGTGTTAGTGAAGGGCCTTGAGAGATTTATGGTAAGGCTTGTCATCATGTGATTGGCTGTCATGTTCTATAGCCTCACCTGCCTGTTCCCTGAAGGGGCGACCGGGCCCCTCAGAAGGACGTGACCTCCCATTTCTGTCCCCGCTCTCCGGAAACATCCGGAGATTATAAAAGACTAATGCAGATGTGCCTTGTCTAGATTATTCGGGGCTTTCTACTCGGTGGTCTGCTAACGTGTTCCCTTTCATTTGCGGAACACAAAAGGGACAGAAAAACATCCAAAGGATCAATTACGATAAAACAGCTTGCACCTTGAATGGGATATCAACTCAGCTTTCATCAGAGAGAAGAAACAGACAATAAAAGCATCAAATGATCCCATGTTATCATACTTCTAAATAATAATGTTTTTTTGTCGTTGTTGTTGTTCTTGTTTCTTTGTTTATTGCCGGTTTATTCATTCGCTTGCTTGCTTAAAGCAGATTTTGCGACTTGTTATTCTTGGCTTTTTGTTATGCTGATTTGTACAACTGCTGCTTTGTAGCTCAGCTAATACTGCAAGGATTAGGGGTTTGATTCCCCCTGGAAATGAGCAACACAACTTTAGTCAGGAAACTCTCGCTGGCTTCTGCTGATTGGAGAAACTCAGCGGCACAAGTTTACCAGTGAGCCACTCAACACACACACACACACGCACACACACACACACACACACACACGCACACACGTCAAGACTTTTAAACGACATGTAGTCTCTCACAGTTTAGCTCGTCATGCAAGCCAAGCTGCTGCTCCTTCTGCTGTTCTCTCATGTCATGATAATCTTCCTTTTTTTTTGTCTTACTTTATTTTTTTTTATTTTTCACTCAGCCCTTTCCCAGCTCGACTAGCTCACTTTTGCCTCTATATACTTACCAAAGGCATTATCTTCACCCTGATTAAAGTCTAATGCATGTGCAGGGAGTACATGCATTTTCTTCATAACCTTTATTTAAACGGGTGAATTGCATCACAGATAGAATCTTACTTGCAAGAAATGAAAATAGTTTTTTTTCCACCAAAATCATCTCCACTAATACACTTATTAATATCAATACATGAATTGTCCTCACTGAGCTACTCACACACCCATTGTACTGTAATAAGGGAGGTGGTTAATCATCCTGGCCCTCGGGAATCGGGTTTTCTATCCTTCCAGCTGGTAAACTGCAGTTCATTGTTTTCACCTTGCATCACAGGTGTAAAGCAGCCACAGATCAGGTGGTTAAAATGAACCCCTGCAGTGCACTGGGTCCTGAGCGCTGAAAACCACAGCAATAATGCGATTTGGATAAAAGCATCCACCAAATTCTGTGTACTTTCCCATTTCTGGCATTTTTTTTGGGAAGTTGTGAAATGTTAGTGTCCTGTCAGCAATCAGTGGGCCCTAGTGGTTGTATGCAGTGGTCAATCAATCATCAATGAGATTATATAGATCATTAGAAGGACCCCAGTGAGCATTAGTAAAATAACTGCTTAGTATTTATATAGAAAATCTTTTTTTATTATTATTATTTTCATCAAGCAATAGTGAGCTGTTTTTCTAGCTGTTTTTCCTCCCTCAAGTCTGCTGTTAGGTAACATTAGTTCTCGATTTCGTTCCACTCTACAGCCCATACGGGTGACAAGGTGCTGGCCAAGAGTGCAACATAAATCTTTATTAAATTAAATTAAAATTAAGCCATTACAAACTGACTTTGCAGATTCAATCAAATTTATCAGCAGTAACTGACATTAAAAGGGAAATATCATGTTGCTTTGATTGATGTTAGTGTTACCACAGTGTTTAACTGAATACCATAAATGACTTGAGGCAGTTGTAAGCATTATTATTAACTGGAAACACGGGATGCAAATTATTTGCTGTGTTATTTTGGGTTTTAAAGGAATGATTTTCTATTTAGGCCAATTATTTAAAGTCCTCCAGCCAGCCATTTATTAAGCCCCTGACAATAATCTCTGATCATCAATATTACACATTTAAAAGTTTTATTTCCATGAAAAACCATCCCTTACTACCTTAAATCTGGCTCTAAATTTTGCCCTAATTAGAAATGCACAGAGTTGTGAATATGCAAATAGCCTCCACCCAACCCCCTGCCTGCTGGCACACCAACTCAAAACCAGAGCTCTGTCCACAGGATGCAGAAGTATCATCTGCAACAATCGCAAAACTCATACCATATTTGAATTTTTTTCTTTATCAGCATATCTTAGTTACATTAATATTGTTCATGTGAAGCCATTTAAAGTGTTTTTTTCTGTGACATACCAAATCCAGCTAGCCTGGATTTTAAGGACGTACACACACACACACACACACACACACACTTTGAAAACACTTCTCTGGTGACAAACTTTGCACAGATACAAGGCAATATAACTAAGGTCAGACATATTAAGGGACATAAACATGAGGAAAAAAGCACATTTTTGAGTGGAGAGGGACTGTAATTCAACATTGCAGATGATGGCTGTGAGAGAAAGTGAAAGCTTTGATCTACATACAAACAATTTCTATGCATTCACCATTCATTTTCTATTTGAGTTCTTCTATATGACAGTTCGATTTACATGTTTTCGTTCTCATGATTCTGACTATCGACTATTCAGTCTATAACTTCTCATCTTTCTTCTTTCAGACATCGCTGGCTACACCCCAAAGTTTTCTGTACACAGCGGTGAATAGGCCTATAGCTGAATATGATGAAACAGCACAGCTTGAGCGACTGGATAAGCTACTGAAAATAATGAGAGACAAGTTGGAGCCAAGGCTGGACTCTGATTTCGCTCTTACATGCAGCTGCTGATTTTGATGGGCAGCTCTGCCATCTCATGGATATTCACAAACAGCTGTCTTTAAAGTCATTCGATCAGAAAGCGATGCCAGCTCAAGTGGAAATGCCGGCGCAGAGATACTCCCTCATTTTCCCCTGGATAACTGCCTTCAGAGGCTGCCTGATGCCTTTCCCGGTGCTAACTTTCTCTTATAAAGTGCGGACTTGGAAAGATAAACATGGCTTTTGAACTGGAACCGGGAAGGCGTTTCTATTAGCAAGACTACAAAAAGACAATATTTTGTGTAACATGACATGAACCGTGCATGTTTCACTGCTCATCTGTGTGACAGACAGGTAGATCATCAGTTCACAGTCCATGTCTCTCTCCATGGTGAACTACTGTCTTCAAATAATGTTCAAAAAAATTCAAAAAGGGGACACACAGAATACAGCAGGCATCTGGTGCGTGAAGGTGTCAGGTAATGATGGCAAGAGGAGCAGAGACAACTCTGACAGCGAGTCACCCCACAGCGAAATTATGTAATCCAGGTGAGCTGAAGTGAATTACCTGCCCAACTCTCTGGGAGAATAAAGCCAGACCAGTCTGGAGCAGCTGAAAGCACGAAATGACTGAAAATCAAAAAGATGATGCAGATGGCCTTTGCGCTTTGTTGCCAGGAGACTGCAAACACCGCTCCACCAGTGAAAGTCT
Organism: Myripristis murdjan; assembly: GCF_902150065.1. NCBI lineage: Eukaryota > Metazoa > Chordata > Actinopteri > Holocentriformes > Holocentridae > Myripristis > Myripristis murdjan. The sequence continues at coordinate 9,287,536 of NC_043999.1, forward strand.
TCTGGGTGAACTGGTCGGCTCTTTCAACTGAGTCATAGAAAAACATCTCTCTCTGTCTTTGTCCCTCCATCTGTCCTCTAGCAAGAGGTAAAAACAATGTGTTTTCCTTATTTCTCCTGTGTAAACAACTCTTTATTTGTCTTTGAGTGTCTTGGTTAGAGCTTTGACCAGCACACTTCTCAACTAACGGCCCTGCAGAGTCAGACAGCAGCAAACGAGTTTGGCACAGTGCAGATTTTTCAATTTCCAGGACAAACTCAAAGTGAAAGCTTTGATCAACATACAAACAATTTCAGTTCAATTTACATATTTTCATTCACATGATTCTATAGACCATCCAGCCTATAACTTCTCTCTTCTCTCAAAGATCCTTGTTAAAACATAAACCTGACCGTGACCCTAAATCTACATTCAAATATTTACCTTACTGGCTGGAACTGTCAAAGTTAAATAAAGGACTAGAAATCTAAGCCCTATCTATGAGAATATTTCCATGTTTTCTTACATTTAATGGTTGTTTTTTTTTTTTTGCATACCCAGAAGAAAGAGGTGTGTTGCCAGTTAGTTCCTACTGATGCTCTGAGGATAAAGCGAAGGGAAGAAAATTTAACTCTAGAGGCTTTCATTAGAGACTAGAGCCTTTTTGTGTAGTGTGGACAGGGTTTTGGACAGCCATAAACAGAAGCCAAATGTACAAAGACTTCATTGGTACTTTTTTTTTTTTTTAATTAATTTTTTTTTTTTATTTCTAGAGAATAAGTTGACGTCAACAATAGAGGCACTGATTTCCAATCTCCTTACAGAAGTATACCTCAAAAATCTTCAAAATGTCATTTTTTTCTTTCTTTCTTTCTTTTTTTTTTTTTTTTTAATGCGCAATCATGTCAACCATGATATAATGCTGTACTGGAAGATGATTGTTTATTGTCATAAGCTACTTTAGCCGATTAACTTGTCGTTTGATCTGTGCTTTATTTCCTGCAATAAGTAGATTCCACTTTGCCTTCATTATGCCATCTGTAAAGCTGAATAAGTATAGAAAGATTTGTCAGTCGCTTTTCTTATCCTGCTGCATCTTTAACAAGTTCTCTGTTTCTTTATATCTATTTTTTTGTTTGTTTGTTTGTTTGGCATTGTATGCAGTGTGGATGTGTGTTCATGTGCATGTTTGTAAAGGGGCTCAACAATCATTTACAGCTCATTTAAAGTGAAACATAAGCATTGCTAAATCAGTTTTAGGTAATCACTTACTTAAGACAAATTTGCTTCAAATCAAGTCACCAGGCTCTAGTGAGTTGTGAGTGTCGAAATGTATTTCCTTCAAGGGGTTTGAAGGTTGGGTGAACTTAATTGGGTTAAGTCTATGTGACAAAGACGTGAATTTAGACTACAGAAAGGAACCATAAAGACTTAGTTTAATAATTTTCAGCAAAATATAAAAGAATTAATTTGGCTTACTCTATCCATGCCACTAGAGAAACACCTTTCACTGCTCAGTCTCCAGACTCAGGTCAGAACCATGGAAGATTCATTCCGCTAAATTAATCTTCTCCTTCCAATATGCCGTTGACTCACTCAATTAACAGTGTGCTTCCCTGCGCCGTCGCTTTGACAAAGTGCTGAGGGACAGCTAACGAACCGGATGCCCTTACATGCACCTGAATGGCGAAGGGAAAAAAAATAAGAGGGAGATACTGCTGGGTTCATTTCCCTGTTCGCTCAGATAATAGATTTTTCTGAACCCGTGAGCTCCTGTTTGGATAATTGTGTCACCGCTCCTTTTTATCTTACTCATATCTGTGGCCTGCAAAATCATATCCATATAGAGTGATACACTGCCGCCAAGCCATCACAAAGGGAGCGCTTTCAGCAAATTCATGATAATAAGGTGCTTACGCTCCCTAATGTGCGTTTTGACAGCCTGCGCCTTGGAAGGGACATTTCTGGTTTTGTTCTAAGTTGGGAATAGTATATCATAAGTACAGAGCATTAAAATCTTTAAGATTATGATACCCAAATCATTTTGTTTACAGTCAAAACCCTGCAAAGCTTAGAAACAGAGGATTAGAATAAAATTATTGCAATACTTCTGAATGCATTTGTTTTCCTACTTTTTTGCAGAAGACAGTATATATCATCAAATTACTTAACAAATGAATTGTATATTAATTTAAATTCCTATTTATTTTAGACATTTGTGGACAACGTTGAGCCTTGATCATTGAGTTTGCTTATTCAGTGATTTATAATTAAGCCTGTTATTCTATGAGATAAGCTGTGTACATAGTTTTACTGTAAACAAACAGCTAAGCAATTTAGCAACTCGTTGTTGGTGGAAAAGTACAAGTCCAATTGTGAATGCCAACTGGATTTTTGAACACCAGTTGTTCCTTGTATGCCACAAATGTCATTTTAAAACACACTCATTTGGTTTTGTCTTCATATTTTTTCTGAGTCATTTCAATCCCAAAGTCCAGTGTTTTGTATTTTTTGAGCACCTGAAATCGAACTCAAGATCAGGCAATTAAAACAGGTTGATGAAAGGACAGGGTGAGGTCAAAGTTAAATAATAAAAACTTCAGCTAAATTTTTTTTTTGTTAAGTTCACTAATTGAGCCAATGCCAAAAGTTGAGTGTGTGTGTCTGTTCACCACCCTGACCCCACTAGACTATTTCAAAGTGGAACTGCTGCCTCATTTCTGGTTGTGTCCTATTATTGGTCTGGCAGAAGCCATTATCACCGTGGCATGAGAGGGGAAAATGTTCTGGGTTAGTATCTCTTGAACCAATCACACTCATTTGAGACAGTGCTTAAGCCGAGGCACCATAGAGTCACCTTTTCAAAATACGGTTGGGGGATATTTTGGTGGAGTAATGTGTATGTGAGAGAGGGAATGAAAGGAGAAAAACCCAGTGTAAGAAAGTGACATGTGTGTGTCATCTGTGTGACGAGGGTTTCCAATCTGAAACAACAACAAATGTGATAATTGGTTTCCCTTTTTTTCCATCCATGTAAGGCTCTTGAAGAACATTTTGGCTTGATATCACAGAGACAGGACATGTAAACCATATACTTCATGCCTGACATTTACATAACCGACCTTTGTGCGGCGCGTTTGCAACATGGCATTTTAAACTACAATCGCATTGCTCTTGCTCGCTGTCTCACCATGATGGGCCATGCGATACCGTTTACCAGCTGATTTTGAAGTCCCCGATGGCAAAGACTCCTGCTTGAAGACATACAAACGTTTCAAATCAGTGTGGACTTAAAACCAAAATACAACACAATAAGAAAAATAAGGACCATGAGAGGTCACTGTGATGCGATTACCTATCTTGAATAGGTTTCAAGTCTCTGCAAGTTGATTTTAATACTGAAATGAATGGGACTGAATAAGTGCCTGCTAAGTGAAATGCAATGGTGAACAAGTCATCAAGCTACGTACCTGGACGTGACGTGCAACTCTTTGATTTGTTTGATGTCTACCGCACTGCCTGATGTATGAGTGCACACTGTATTTCCTTTAGGCAGGGCACTTATGGCTGCACTGCCTCTGCAGTAACACCATTACTTCTTAATCACTGCAAGTTGTTAAAAAAAAAAATAATAGAAAAAGTAAACAAAAACAGACAAGCAAAATTTGCAGTCCAGCTACAAAATCTGTGTGCCCATAACCAAGAATATGGTCAGAAAATGCCTTTGCTTTCCTTTTTCTTTTTTCGTTTTTGATGTATTCATTTGGTGATCTGAATTAGCAGCCTATGCCAGGCACAGTCTTAGGGGAGCATTTTATCATGACTGTGTGAAGAAAACAAAGGATAGTGGGGGGAAAAATGTGTTTTCTGTAGCATTAAGGGGAGCAACATCCTCACAGTCCATGCTCTTTTGCTCACTGTTCATGCCTTGTTCCCAAATAGGACCGGGCAAGGGAAGACCAAATCTTTGTAATCCATTAAATTTGTGGCATTGAAGGGTCTACAATGATCTCAGACGCATTGTTCTTCTAAGACAGATGGCTCTAGGAGAACCCGCTGGGCAAATTTTTGCCATGAGCATTGCTATTCCAACCGAGCATCCTGCCAAAGACAGTAATCTCTCCCTACATAGGGTTTCCACTATTAGAAAGAGATTATCGCCTCTGCTGAGTAATTGTGACAGTATGCAGAGTTATGTGAGAGAATGCAAAAGTTGAAGGCAATATTGTTTGGCAATTTTTGCAAGTTTATTTCCAAGGTCAAGCATGCTTCCTCTTTTCTGCAGGCTCTTCTAACCGGAAGTGTTGCGAGTGCTAAAGCCAAAGGGTATTTTGGTTTGTGATTGCTGTTCCTGTTACTTCTGAGAGTGTGAAGAATTCATCTGCAGTGTGAGGGATGCTGCAATATCAAGTAAAAAATTTCAGGACTGTAAAAACAGAGACAGCCGATGGAGCCCACCTGCTCTTTCTCAGTACCACCCTGATTCAAAAACATGGTTACCTTCAGGTTCAGTAGCTTGAGTGATGGTTTTCCCTATACGTGATTGAAAATAGGAATACTTTCAAAGGTATGAACTTGCCATTGCAAACACCAACACTTTTAAACAATATCACATACCAAGCGCTTGCTGAGGTAAACTTTTCTGTCTCCTTTGTGCTGTTTTAGCATTTTTTTGCCAGTTGTTAATGAATGTCAACCTTGAGGAGGATTTGTTGATAATACAGTGTCTTCATTAAGTGGTTATCTGCCTCTTCTGTGATGGATTTCTATCTGCAGGTTGAATGACGATGAGTTTAAAATAAAGGGAAAGGAGGAATGACACTAAAACGTCATGTCTCTTGCTGATGTTTTAGATTCTTAGTTGAAATACCTTCCTCTGTTAAACTGCAAGTTAGCTATCCAGTTATCCATAATAGGAAATATGCACCTAAATGGACCCAGAAATGCTAAGGAACAGTGCCAAAGACTTGTTTTTATCAGTGTTGGTGTTTTAGGATGGATTTTTCTTTACAGCGTGAAAAACCTAGATTAACAGGATTACATGAAAAGCCACTGAGCTGCATAGCTTCTGCACTGACAAATATTGATAAGCTAAGTTGCTAAAATATAAAACAACAGAAAATCTATGGGACAAAATATACCGAGTGGCCGTGGATGTTCAGATGATGAAACACTGAACAAAACTGAAGGTTTGTTTTATAGCCAGTCCACACCGCTCCTTTACCGAGCATGGTGTTTTGATCATAGTTTGCGTCCACTGCATTACCATGTCTCTCATTATGATAACACTGAGTAATCAATATAATTGATTACACTTACCAATTTTGACTGTACTGTCATCCATAACACTCTCCAGTGTATATTCATTACCATAATGAGCCAGCAGGACTCTGGTGTTTAATGTAGATAACTAGGCTGCAGTTTAGTGAGGAAGACTCATTATACGAGAACAGACTGCTTCCAGCTCGCCGGCCTGCAGCACAAGGTTTCGGGGCGTTTTGTGCTATCACACAAGCAAGCGCAGTTTTCCGATTTTCCCTGGAGCGCTGAATGGGAACTCGCAGTCGGGCCAAGAAATGTCGTTAAGAAAATATAGCAGATAATAAGGTAAATATTGTACATCTGGACCCACAATAATTGGCTACGGGAGGGGATTATGCTGCACAAGCTTTTGGAGAAATTTAATGGACATTTTATGCATTTTTGGATTTTCTTTTTAAAAGTTGTATTAATTTAAATAGTTTTGAAAAAGGCTGAGAAAAAACAAAAAAAAAACAAAATCACTCTGTTAGGTTTTCATACATACAAACTGGTGTAATTGTAAGTGGTGTAAATGTTCTTTTTATTGTGAAGCACTTTCAGCTGCAATTCTTGTATGAAAGGTGCTATACAAATAAAGTTTTATTATTATTATTATTAATTTTAACTAAAAAAAAAGGTGTGACTAGATTGTGTCGCTTTTTGGAGTAGGCGGCCTTTTGTCAAAACTTTGAACTTAAAAAATTTGACCTCCAGTGATGATGCAGTGAGGAGAAGAAGCTGTAGCTATCCTAATCTAAATTACTATAATTAACCCCTTGTAGACTATTGTCGCAAATTCGCCTCAAACCACATCCAGTCTTAATGCAGCCGAGGTGGTGTATGTATCCCACTGATGCTGTTGATGCATATTTCACACATAACAATAATTGTATTGGAAGCACTCTACCACCAATAATTTAGCATCTGCTTGAAGGCAAAAACACAAACAATTTATTTTTGTAGATAATTGTGAATAAATTCAGGCAGTAAGGGGTCAAAGCAGGCTAGGCAAACTTTTTTGGGGGGGTAGGGCAAGAGAGCGTCCCCGGCAACTGTGCACAAGCCATGATTGGAGTGAGACTGTGACGCTTCCTTGAAGTGATTAGGAGTTTGATTCGTCCCAAATGGATTTTAACAAATGAGATTACAGACCCAGCAGCAGCTCAGAGGATCGGATTTTTTTTCTCTCTCAGGTCATTTAGTTTGAATCTGACCTTGTATGTATAATGGTGATTTGTCAAAATTATGACGATTATTACCTACACAAGGTTTTAAAGCCTCTATGTGTAGAATAATATATTTGGAAAAATGAGAACATCACAGTGAAAATTGTGTGTTTTCCTATTCCATAGTGCAATCAGCCAATGATTTACCAATCCAATACACTTGGGTTCTGCTGTCTGAGCTGTCAACCACTAACAACAAAGCTGAAGAGAGGCACAGAGCAGAATTTGAACGCTGTCAAGGCTGCAAATCTGAATGAATTTAAGATAGATAGACAAGTTAGGATAAGTTAGTCTAGCTCTCATACAGGCCCGGCTCCGTTTAAACAACCACTTGCAAATGTGAGCAAGACTTGTAGTGAAAAAAGTAGATTGAATGTCACTTTTCTGAACACATGTATGTAATCCTTCATTTGTGTACTTTCACTGTGTTAACCAGTGTTGGTCATTGCATTACATAAGTTCATGCAGGAGAGAGGACCTTTCAGCGGTGGAGATGAGCACATTACTTCCAATTTGTTGACAGGAGAAGAATGTGACAGTAAAGTGCAAACTGTGGCCAGGCCATAAACAGCGATCCACTGCAGTGAACACAACATCAGATGGGCTTTTAGTATTATTTTATTAAAGAAATATCTTGAGTACGGCCTTCATATTAGGATGGGGATTTGTGTCGATATGTGGGCATATCTGAGGTTTAAATTGTTAAGTGGTGATGCTGCAGAGTAATGCATAATGTAAGGAGTAGTGTAACAAATTACTTTTTTTTTTTTTTTTTTTTTAAAGACAGGGATTCTCCAATTTTCCTGTCAAACAAAATCAAAGATGGCAACCTCAACTTTCAGCGACAAGATGTGTTGGCTTTTATCAGGTTGCTAGCCAGTCCACGAAACTCACTCACTGGTGAAAGGTATATGGCATTTTGATAAGAGCTGTAGTCTACCTGCATTACCAAGTTTCCTGCTAGGTGTTATGATGGCCTGTATTACTCCTTGGTTTGTGGTGTCAGCCCTGCAGGCAGTTTCATTGTTATCTGGGCCGAGCCAGGCTCATACAAGAGCGCTATAAATGAGCATTGAGAAATGTGATAGCTCATGTGTGGCCATACCTTTACTCTCATGAATAAAACATCATGCAGCAAGGACCGTTTATACAAGACATATGCATGAGTCTGTCCAATTCCATGTGTGCATACAGCGTGTGTGTGTGTGTGTGTGTGTGTGTGTGTGAATGCACATGTCTGTTTCCACGTTTGTCACTAAGTCTGTTTGTATTCATGTTTCTTCCCACACATAGAAATTTCAAATTCTTTTGGCATCAAACTCGCATATTGTATTGTAATTGAACTCTCCTGCTCTCCAGTCATATCTTAATGAGTGGTTGGATTATTGAGAAAGAAAAAAAAAAAAACTCTTTGCTTTTTATTTCTTTTCATTCTCTCAATGAGGCGTCCCTTCTATGCTCCATGCTCTCTTTCAAGAGATAAACAGCTTACCTTTGGCATGACCCATTCCACTTTAATAAGCGCTAAGTACTTCACTGTCCCACTTTTCAAAGCCGTTAATTTGATAAGTGAGGGGATCTCTCACTTAGCAATCATATTCTGGACAATTAAACCCATATCTGAAGAATAGGGCCTGTCTGGAGGGCCTTTTAGTGGCAATTATGTGGAACCATTGGACTTAATGTTTAATACTGTTGAAATGAACCATTGTTGTCAGAGAGCCGTCACCAATACATCGACACAGCATTTAGTGTTCGAAACGGCTTCAATTTGGGCAAAGAGGAGTAGACTTTACTTTATTATCCATGTGATTTCCACCAAACTCCGACTCCAACAGTGCAGCCTTGACAACATTTCTGCACCGGTGTTAAACAGTGATAAAAGAGTGTTTCTTTAACTGAACTTGTCTAAAATTCACATCTGGAATCAGGACTTGACTTATGAGGTCTCAGGAGCTCAGGAGCCCTGCGTCCTGGCCCGAACCTGACAGGCCTCGAGGTTATTAACAGATCTAGGGCCGGACTTGGGGTTGATTTTTTATTCGTTCGGACATGGGGCTGGGCTTGGACCCTTTTTTGTGTTGTGGGGGTCTAATGACTTAAAATCAATAGCTATTTCAATCAAAACGATTTATTAAACACAATAGTTAAAAATATTCTGAAACAAAACTGTATCTCTCACTTTCTCTCATACACACACTCACACACACACTCGCTCGTCGCTTTTCCCCTCACTCACACACGATTATTGCGACTTTCTGCAGCAGACAGACTTCAATTGTGTTTTTCTTTTTTGGTGACTTTTTTTTTGTTTGGAAGTTCAGTTTTATTTGTTTTTATTTAGCTATGCATGTTAACGACTGCTGAAACTGGAAATCGCGCACCTTAGCCATGCTTTCTGGTGGAGCCTTGGATGTTTACACAGTGTAAGATAAAATCACTTGCTTCATGTTGTAGTCACTCCAGTCTCTGCCGCACAGTGCTCCCGGCCAAATCAGCTTAAAACCTTTAGGGCTTGGGCCGGGCTTGGGCTTAAATTTTAGACCCATGCACTAGTGAACAAGTGAACAAGCAAGAGTGGCTCTCAGACTATTTTAAAAGTGTGGAAGACAATGTAAGAGAGGGCAATGCCCAGAAAAAAAAAAAAAAAAAAAAAAAAAAAAATGAAACATGTAATGGAAACAATCCAAACAATTTGGGAAATTAATGTAAGCTATGTTGACATAGCAAACAACTGTCCTGGACATCTTGTTACACATACAACACCAGAGGAAAACCTATAAGAATATGGAAGCCTCCAAGTTTTCTATGTGTGTCTGGGCTTATGATTTGGGTACAAGGTGTCAGAGGGTAAATTAGAGACATCAGTTGTTGTCAAGTTAGCTCGCTTAACTGTGCTCTGACTGTATGGCTGTGTGTCTTTGACTGTGTATGGTTTGTTTTACATTTTGTGCATATGGTTAATTGTTATTTTTAATTACATGTATCACATGTTCCCATTCTTTTGATACACGATAGAAACTATGATTTTTCTCTCAGTCAGATCACTTTGAGCAGCCATGGACACATTTTGAACTTAAAAACACATTTTGGCATCTAATCTAACACTCTCCAATCCCTCAAGTCCTTTCTTGTTCTTCCTGACCACCAGCTGCTGTGAGCGGAGAGGATGTGATGACACCTGAAAACTATGTATTGGCTGCCCTGAGCTCCAGCTCTTGTGTCAGCAGGAATCTGCTTTGCAAAATTGTCCAAGTGCAAGAGTCTGAGTGCTACGACCCTCAGGGACGTTCTTCTGCGGAAGACCCACTCCCCCGACCTGCGAGGAGGCGGGACGAGCAAAAACAGCATTTCCCCCACAGTGATCCATAAAGTATTTACTCGCCACAGACTATCACCTCCCCTTTCCCCGTCCTGACATGACAGATGAACTATGAGACTACAGTATACCACAACACAAGCAACGCAGCCAGACATCAGCCAACATCAGTCAAACGTCACTTCCCCTCCAGAGTCAGCTCAGGTCACAGCTCATACAGTAGTGATGAATGTGCTGGACAAGGCGTCCCCTGTAACGTCGCGTTTTTCAAATTTATAAACTAAGAAAAAATCAGTATGGATTGTTTGTCATTATGTCGGCAGATGCTTCACAGCATGGCTCATGATAAAATTTTTGGTCAGTAACTCGATAACTTGATAGCAGTGAGTCACTTGTGTGTTCATGGGGCGGTGGGGGGGAAAAAAAAAACAAAATGAAAAACCAAAAAAAAAAAAAAAAAAAAAAAAACACTCTGTACATGCAGTCACTGATTTGATGAGACAGCCATGATTCATACAGAAGTCGCCTGGAGATTCAAACTACTGTGAGTATTCAAAAACCAACTGTTTTTTTTTTTTTTAATTTTTGAATGAGAGAATGATTAACCGGCAAATTTATATTAATTTAAGCTGTGATTCGGTTGTGTTTATGAATCCAAAGAAATCACACATCAATCACGCCTCACTTTTAAAAAGAAAAAGGAACAATTTCTGGGTATACTTGGAGCACTTATGATGTCTAAGTATGTCACTTCACTTTCAGGGGAGAGCTTTTAGCAATAATCACAACATGTTCACATCAGCCTATGGTTGGGTATCTTACCTGCCTGCGACACACAGTGGAAATTCTGATCAGTGACGAAAAATGTATAGATTACCCTTTTTATTTTTCACTGTTTGCATGACATCATGGGAAAACCTTGTCAATATTAGCAGAATGAGCTGGCATGTCTCGTGGTCTGTTTCTGTCTACAGTAGGTGTTTTATCCACAGAAGCCACCTTGTTTTGGTAGACGAGATTAGATCATGATTCACTTCATGGAATCAATTTCACAGTGTATTACAGCAGCATCCCCTGCAAGATCAGTCTGAATGTCATTTTGGAGAATGATTTGTCTCGCTTGGAGTGCACAAGCTTTTCCAGCGTACTGTACCTACACTCCTCAGTTTATCATATTTGCCCTCGGAAAATCTTTATTAGCGTGAAAGACTTGTACCCGGTCTCAAGGGAGAGCAGATTGTCATTGATGCAGATGACAGCGGCAGTCTCTGTCACACTCTGCACTGTTGACAGACACTGAAATGGCAAGGATCAGTGAGAACGCACTGCAGAACTTACCGCTCAACCTGCAGTGGCTATAAATATTTCAGAAAATAACAATCAGGGTTGTTTATTCTTTTCCTAGTTATCCATAAGTACATCTGACTTGTTTTGAAGGTGGCTGTTGTTTTGCCGTGACGGATTCTCAAGCTGACAGTGACTGCTCGCTGTCTGTGTGTTGTGTGCAAGCTGAAGTTGTTTGAGGTTGGAAATCAATGTGTCTGCCACCGGTGTTTAGATGAATCCGACTAGCTGTGACTCGTGAGTGCACACTGCGCACAGCTGAAACAATAGTGACACAACACCTCTGCCTTTGCTTTGCTTTCTTTAGAGTTTATGAGTCAGGGAGAGGCAGGATCTGGAGATAGACGATGAATTAATGTCCAAATCCAGATCAATACTGATATAGTTTGGTCATTTACTATTACATCTGATTTTTACATTTTAAATTTTAAAGTTAATATTATCAATATGGGATTTCCAGTCACTCAGGTAATCACAACTTCTTTATCAGTCCACCACAGATTATAGATTTAAATAAAGTGACTTTACATTATTCAGAAAAAATATCAGAGATACTGAATCGGAATAAATAAGTAATTTACTGTCATTTTGTACTCACACTCATCCTCGCAGAAGCGTGATTAATATAAAACAAACCAATCCAGGCTTTCCAATTCTTTTTGCGGGCTGGAATTGGCAAGAGCTATGAAGTGTACTGGCTGTGAGGTGTGGCGATGGATTGCGAGCTCAGTAATCTCCTTACCCAAGCATTATTTTCACCAACAGTTTAGTAGTTCTGAGCTGAAATTAGCCACAGACAAATGAGGATTGAGGTTGGAAGAGTTGGATTTGAGAGCACTGATTACTGCACCACCATGACCAGTGTTGCTAATTAGCAAGCGAGGCGTAAACTTTTCTGTCAGTGGGCTGCTTGAAATTAGACTGATTTGCTGGTTACGGATGTAGAAATATAATTTGGGACAGTGTCAGAAGGCATGATCATTAAATCTTTTAAAACTTTAAATCTCTGCAAAATGACAACATGAGAAACTACAGTGCACTGAACTGTAAAACAGAAACACAGGACATCAACATAGATTTTCCTCACAAAAACAGAATCGTGTACCAACCTGGATGCTAACAACATAGCAGTGTGCTTTCCAATATGCATGCTTATTTTTGCTGTAACTGTTTGACTGAACAGTTAGCTAATGACTGACAGGTGTTTTATGCAAAAACCTGCTAATTTGTAATCACCCATTGCTGCCGCCCCTTTTCCGAATGGTTTGAATCCACCAGTGCCCAGACTGTGTTTCGTACAATGGTAACAAAATCACATTTTGGCTGTGCCAACAGTGGCAGCACGGCTCAGGATGTAATCGGAGGGTTTCTGGTTCAGTCCCTGGCTCCACCAGAGAGTGTGTTGAAGTGTCCTGGAGTGAAACAGTGAACCACTGACTGCTCCTGATGGGCAGCTTGGCACCTTGCATGGTAGTCTCTGCCATCAATATGTGAATGTGTGTATGTGAATGGGTGAACATGAGGTAAACACTGTAAAGCGCTTTGACCATAAAAGCACTATAGAAATGCATTCACCATTTATCACTAGTTAAATATAAACTTTGGTCAAGTGTTCATACCATTTAGAATTAGATGATGGAACAGAGGTGAGGGAACATAGGCCTGAGGGAATATAAGGCTGAGGGATCATAAGACTGAGGGAACATGGGGTTGTTGGAACATAAGGCTGAGGGAACATGGAGCTGAGGCAACTTAGAGCTAAGGGAACATGGGACTGAGGGAACACAGGTCTGAAAGAACATAGGCCTGAGGGAACATGGGGCTGAGGGAACATGGGGCCGAGGGAACACAGAGCTGAGGGAACATGGGACTGAGGGAACACAGGCCTGAAAGAACATAGGCCTGAGGGAACATAGAGCTGAGGGAACATGGGACTGAGGGAACACAGACCTGAAAGAACATAGGCCTGAGGGAACATGGGGCCGAGGAAACATACAGCTGAGGGAACATAGGGCTGAGGGAACATGGGATTGGGGGACATAGGGCTGAGAGAAAATGGGGATGAGGGAACATGGGACTGAGGGAACATGGGCTGAGGTAACATAAGGACGAAGGAACATAAGGCTGAGAGGACAAAGAGCTTAGGGAACATAAAACAGAGGGCAAATGGGGCTGAATACGAGGCTGACAGAATATAAAGCTGAGGGAATTCACAGCTAAGAGAACATTGGTATGCTGCCATTGGACCTGAGAGCAAACATAAATGTGATAGCAGAACTGTCCAGAGCCATTTTTCTCTGCATTTTTAGTAGTTGAATCAAAGTGTAAAACATCCTTTGTTGATCACAAAAGAGGAACATTTTGATCAGAGGACACAATTCTACAATCAACTTTGACTTCAAAACTGCTTGTCATATGACTTTTAGAATAAGCTGGAAACAGTCATTCACACACTTGTTAAGAGACCAGGAAAAATGCTTTTTTATTTTACGTTTTTTTTTTATTTTAAAAATAAAAAATAAACAAATAACAGTATCACTCTGTTTATTTTTGTATGCCTAAACATCAAGCATACAAGAATATGCTATAAAGAATATATTATTAATGTATTCTATGTGTCTGTTATTTCTATTGTTCTAAGTTGCATTATTATAAATTCTAACTTTTTTTTTTTTTTTTTTTTTTTTTAATCTAACCACTGGGTTCTCACCTTAACCCTGTAAAGGCAAAATAAAAATAATAATAAAAAAAATCTGCTGCCAAAAACACCCCTATTTTACACATGAAGAAAAAAAACAATTCTGTTTAAGTAATCTAAGTAAAAGAGGTTTCAGTTTATAGGAGTAAATCAGGAAAAATGTCTAAAATTACCTAAAGAAATTGATCCATGGTTCCTGAGAGCATGGAAGGTTTAGCAATACTGGGAGGGAAAAGAAAACAAACAAAGTGAGAAAAAGCGGCAGAGGAACGGTCCGTGGCCCTCCGGAGCAGGTGGCGGAGCCCTCCAGATGCTGCAGAGAAGCAGTGAAGCAGATAATGTCCTCCCCAGATTACCTCTGGGACCCGATTACAGCGGAGCGTCCTCATCTGGGTCAGCTCCAAGCTGGTTCTGCAGGGATCAGCTGTTCTCGCTGTCGTCCTGATGGTCTGAGGTTTCATCCGTCCTGAAACAGCAGTTTGAAAACATCTTTATGTGAAAGGTGTGCTTCAGAATTACCATGCATTCTTTTCTGGGGAAACATTTATGCCTGAAATTGCTCACTGAAATATAGAGGAGCTTGGCATTAAATAAATATTAAAATGGTAAAAGACTGGAACAAGACCTCTTATTGCTATGGGGTTTTAGCTGTTTTATCCCAGGTATCACTCTCTATAGGTGGTACTTTCTCCATGCATCCATCTCCTGCATTTAGTATCTCCTTTTCGAAAATGGCCTAATGTGGACAGAGAGCAAATGACACATAATACACACTATTTTCAGATGTACCCAATTTAGTGTGGACAGCCTTCCATCCTCTATTTATTCCAAACAAAATGCTGTTGCTGTTTCCAGAAGCATCACTTGGTGTGTGCTATGGGATTTTATGTGTTGGATATACTGTAGGTTGAATCAATGTTGTCTTATATCAGCAGTAGAGAGTAGCAAAACGGTCTTTACTCTATATAAAAATGTCACCTATTATGACCTCAAGTTATCTATTATTTGTGCCTTCAAATGGCATATGTCATTTTGGTGTCACACACTTCATGTGTTGTTCTGTCAGTGCTTCCTGCCCGCCTCTTGTTGCAACCAGTTATCCAATAGGATTTGCCAGGCAATGCCATTTTTGGTTGCAGTTGCAGTGTTTGTTCACAGTGCGATACAGGTCATTCCTAAGTCTGTCAGATATTGTCATTGTCAGTTCTGATATTGATCTGCCTGCATGACCTGTCCACATTGCAATTTCATTTTTTCAATATCGCGCTGCCCATGCCAGGAAGGTCTAACAATGACTCAGTGGCTCATAAGTGGAAGCTGTCCAGTGTGTGACACAGCCATACCTCGCTGTCACTAGAACATAACCGTAGACAACACAGCTCCATCACTGACTCATCCATTAGCAATGCCTTGTATCTGATTTAGTTCAAATAAATGATACAAATCAATGGAATCTGTGCAAACTGTGAATTTTAGCTGCCACAGTGCGGAAGCTATACAAAGTTTATTTCAAAATACTAAATACGTGATATTACAAAAAAAATAATTTCAGCTTTTGCAAAAGCCAAATGAAAGCTATTGACATTTGCATCCCATCATCAGTGTTATTTCATATTTGAAACCAGTGTGCATTATTAAGAATCTTGTTTTTCAAATGGTGAATATCAGTTTTGTACTGACTTATTGATATAAACCAAGTTATCATTAAAATGAGAGAGAACCTATCCTTACAAGGCATTGTTTTGGATATAAGAAAGGTGCTCCAAGATTAGGATACCTTATATTTTGATTTATCTGTGGTTCACACGCATTGTGATCTCCATTTCCAATGCCTAATGCAACAATCCATACTGTCTGACATGCTTTCAGGGAGAGAAAAGACCGTACTTAAATTGTTTTATTCCTCAGGACCCTGCGCTTCCCCACACACAAGTACACATCTCTTCCACTCTTGTTATCTGCTTCCTTTCCATTCATTTGGTTTCCCATTCAGAAAAATCTTTTCTGAACCACAGTGCACTGGGTGACATGTAAATATGAGCTCATGTTTGCTATTGATTTTCCTTGCAGTTTTGAACACCGGAGGAAACTAAGGTGTGTGCAAGTGCAGCATCGCAGATGGAAAAACGCAGAAAAACCACTTGACAGAGCCACCATTGGAGAGTACAAACATAATTAACTAATCATGCAGGCTGACACGTTACAAATACAAATGAAATTGACTGCTGATGTGAGTTTGAAATATTCATATAGATGAGGCACAACAGTTAGACAGTGATACTCTAACGAACACATTCCCTCAACTAATTGGGTCAGCCACTTCTCAAAGAGGCAATTTGGAAAGCAATTACAGTCTCCAGTTAGTTCATGAATGATAACTGCGCACAGCAAAATGTCTAAATCCTCTGATAAATCTAGCCAAAATAGAGGTTTCTTCTTTTCAAACATGACTTCAGAATGTTAGATCTATTTCATCATCACAGGTAAGAGATGAATGCACAGATTTCACAGCTACCAATTTCTGAATGAACTGTAATCTATAAGAATGTGTCCAATCCCATGATCCAATCCTATTATCACACAAGTAACGGTCTCTGGCGGCATATCATCAAACGCAGCGCTTGTGCCTCTGAAGTTTCTTTGCAGTTCCAAAATGAAGTGTGACTGATGCTGAGCCCAAATGGTATTGCTCAAATATTCACTGATGTAAAAAGGGCAGCATGCAGCGCTCAATCAACAGGGAAGGACCGGGTAAGAAAAAAAAGTCATGTCATCATAATTACTCTATAATGAGTATAATAATTAACAGACAACGTCTAGAGTAAATTTCAGGGGCTATGAGTTCACAAGCTGCATATAAACCATAAAAAAAACTCTTTATTTATTTACTTATTCATTCATTAATTCATTTATTAATTTATCTATCCAAACGTCCAGGTACAACTTTTTGGAGTAACCAAGATACATTTTTGAGAAATTAAATCCCACTGCAACTGATCATTGACACAAGACAATGAATATGTCTACACACACACACACACACACACACACATTTTTCAAGTGTCACTACACAGCCTGTCTCTCTGCTGTCTGCTGTCTGCCTCGCTCAGTCTGCTCACCAGCTACACGATTGGCCAACGCAGCGTGATGTCAGGTTGTGCTGCGGCAAAAGTTGATCCTGGCTCAACTTTCTTGCTGGACGCCACTGTGCTTTTTTGCACTCCTGCAGCCAAAACACACATCATTCCATATCATTCCTTGAAGCGATGCCTGAGCCTGTCTGAATTCGGCCTAATACACAGACACACTCACACACACATTCACACCTACTGGCTTAAGAGTAGTGCTGGGCGATATGACCAAAAATTCATATCACGGTATAAATTGCATCCCTCACGGTAACAGTATATATCGCGGTATAAATGTTGCAGTGTAAAACTTATCATGGAAGTGTTTCTAAATGGGTTTTTTAGACCCTTTGCAAGGCTAAATTGTTTTAAAAAAACAATAACAACAGCAAAAAAAACAAAGATATAATCAAATTTTTTGAGCATTTATTGTCCAAAGAACAAGAGAGGTACAGATTTAGATTCTCACAAAAATAAAGTGAATATTGTTAACAGTTCTCTTGTGCAAAAAGTGTCACAGAACATTTGGTTTAATATTTAAAATTAGCTGCAAACATAAACACTGAACTTTGGTTCCTCTACTCCAAAGTGCAAAATTTTGGACAAGAAGACTTTGGGGGGTTACGACGGATCTTTTGTAGCACAGAGGAGATACGTTGCTCAAACACTCGGTATGTAGTATTATGAGTTGTAGAACATAATAAATTATCTTGCAGGAGTAGATGTTTACCAGTAAGCTTGACTCCAATAATTTAACAATATGTTAAATTATTATTTGTTTTAAAAATGCAAATTACTTATCAAACAGACCTAACAATTCAACTACCAATGAATGAGCAGGAGTATGCCTGTGATAACACAGATTGAATATGAAAAATAAGCCGAAGTGATACCTCTTCTCTAAATAGACAAGCTAAGCCAGTGTGCTGCTGTTAGCCAGTGAAACTACAGCAGAGTGGGACCTCTTCGCTTTGTTTCACAATCTATGTCAGTGCGCTGCTGTAGCCTGGAAAGTTTCTCTGCCTTTTGGCTCGTGCGGTGCCGGTGCGGTTGTTATTATGTCAAATTCCGAGTTAAAAATAGATTCCGTTTTATTTGGCTAATTCCGCGATTCCGTCCGCAATTCCGTGATCGATAAGTTGACGATACCACGGTAGAGCACAAATCTCTACCGTGGCTCAATTTATATCGTTTCTACCGTCATACCGTGTATACCGCGCAGCACTACTTAAGAGCCATCAATTCACCTGACCTGCATGTCTTTGAACTTTTGGAGGAAACAGGAGCACTGGGAATGAACCCATACAAACACTGGGAGAACACGCAAACTCCACACAGAAAGGAGCAGCACTGGCATTCAAACCCAGGACCTGAACATTTTGTGCCCAGTGGTATCCAACAGAAACACATAAATCAGAATAAACTTCACTGGTGTGGTTTCATTTTTCTACAGTCGTGATCCTATGCTATCAGATTTATTTGAGCATGATATATTGAGGTAACGCAGGTCTACACTTTCAGCATATTTTAAATCCCGCTGCATAATTGGACTGGTATTATCGACTCCTTTCCATTGACAGCTTGTTGGCCTTCTCTAAGACCCCCAAAATCTATTGGCCTTTCTCGTGTTAAAGACCCTTAGCCTGTCTCAGATTACACAGCCCGCGATTACCTGAATTCCAATGAGTCTGCAGGAAGGGCATAAGGAAGATGAGACATTTTCATCAGGCTACCGGAGCCAGACAAACATGCAGTGTAATGTCAGATGTGATTTAAAACACTGGTAATCCCAGGGCCAGGGGATGCTGTCTGTTTTATATAAATATAAAACTATGCAGAGTGCAGGGGATAGGGTTGATCTACCGAGTGAAAATCGATTAAAAAGGCAAATAGTAAAAACAAAAAGCCTTGTCATAATATAAGATGAAAAATCAAATTACTCAAAATCTTTATGCTGCTATATATCATGTAAGATGTGGGGAGTTCAGGTAGGAAATTTGCATTTGCTTTTTTTTTTTTTTTGTTTGTTTTTTTTGATGACATTCCTCACAAAACATTGAATATGTCTGGTTTGTACAGCCACTCACCACCACCAGTCCATCATCTGCATTTTTTTTTTTTTTTTTAGCTCTATTAAAAATTTAACCTGCAGCAGGGAGC
Organism: Myripristis murdjan; assembly: GCF_902150065.1. Classification (NCBI taxonomy): domain Eukaryota; kingdom Metazoa; phylum Chordata; class Actinopteri; order Holocentriformes; family Holocentridae; genus Myripristis; species Myripristis murdjan. The sequence goes on from NC_043999.1 coordinate 9,306,691, forward strand.
ATCCTAAAAGGTAGAACGATTCTACCAAGGCCGGCTGTATTACTGCTTGACATTAACAATGCTAAATAGCTGGGGGTAAAATATGTCATAGGCAATAACAACACATACTCAAATGATAGCACTTTAACTTTTAATAATCTACATATTACCTTGAAACTAAGTAATTTCCAATTAAAAATGTCACGATTTTGCTTGTAGCTCTAACGCATAAACGAGAAATGTTAAGGTTAAGGGCTAGAATAGCTGTGAAGAGTTTGAGGACAGGATCCCAACCATCTGCAGCAACAAAGCGGTGTCTGTCGCATTATCGCTGTTCTACAAGCAAATAATGATTTACAGCTCTTTCAATTAGCTCCGAGGCCCTAAGGTAGTAGCCAGGAAGCAGTGCAGTGCCTCAGCCATAAATCAAACGGGATTATAAACTAGCAGATAGGCTGAAAGTGAACATGGAAATGCATCCACCTCTACATTTCTCTATCCATTCATTTATATGCTTTCATTTCCGCATCTATCAGTGCATAGCTTGATAAAGATTAGTCTCAATGGGTGCCTTGAGTCAGCTAATGCTCAGCTAAATCATTAATTTGCACCAATTAAACAGGCAAAAACCTATTTCTGGCTTGCATGCTCAGTCTTTGAAACAGCTGCGTTATTAGTTGTTGATTAATTTTGTTTGTGAGCCTCCCTTCATTTGCATTTTTGAAGCTCCTTATAATTTTCAATTCCAAAATGCATCTAGAGAAAGTCTCGGCATATGGGCTTCCATTCAATATTCATCAAGCAACATTAACTTTTAAGTCTTTCACTGTGGTCTCCAGAGACTCATTATCAATGCTAGTTGGGCGCTATGGTAAAATGTGATTCAGAGGTTGAGCACGTTACAGGAGAGACGGGGAAAAGGACAGAATTCTCCACTCTGGTGTTTTGTTTTGGGGGAAAAAATACATTATGTAACAAAATAGAGGTTTAAAAGAACAAAATACCAAACTTGCAGGTTAATCCTACTGTGGGCAAGCCCATGGTCCTGGCTATCCAGTGAGGACTCCCAAGATCCTGTGTAAATAGACCATCCTCAAATCATATCTGTAGATCCATCACTTTATCTTATTTTCCATCCTAGCCAGGCTTTATCATTGAGGGGTGTCAGGGCCCAAGGCACTAACCTGCTGAAAACCATCAGAAAAATTCAATCAGATTGCCCAGAGATCTCATTACAGGGCTAGAGCGGGATGCTAAGCATCAGACTTTTGCATTCACTGTTGCCGACTGAGGCTTTCTGAAGGCGGTGGGTCGAGTGATTGACAGAATGAAGGTGCTTTCAGGGTGAGTTCATAGTTAAATTGCCTTCCGCTCCCATTCTCTGTATCAGTGCTCTGTCTCTCAACCTCTCACATTCTCTGATACCCACTCTGAAGTCCTTGAGGTATAAGGACAGTACAGTGGAGCAGCCGAGGCTTATAACTGTGCATTTTATGATAAAAAAAAAAAAAAAATGTGCACACCTGGGGGGTCTATAATTTCTTATCTTTTTTTTCTTCTGATTTTTAAAATGGCCACCACATACCACAGGAACACCAGACAGTATTGGACAACAACCAGCCACAGAGTCTGTTGTTAACGTGTTTCTTGTAAAAAAAAAAAAAAAAAAAAAAAAAAAAAAACACCCAAAGCATTGATGAATAATCAACTAACAAGTGTATTTTCAACATAATTCTGAATGAATTTGTACATGGGCTGTGCAACACATTATGCCCACTGACAATTCTTGTTATCACTTCATCCTCTCCTACAACCTTCAAGCAACTATCATGCACATTTCACCAAAGTATATCACAGTTGTTGTCATGAAAAGTCGGTGCAGTCTGGTGTTATGAGTAGGTAGGAGTTATTTTAAAATGCCAGTGGGACTCTGTACACAAAAAAATGTGTAGCAAAGTAATATTCTTCATGGCCTTGTCTGTGCAAAATGCAAAATTTGGTACTTGCACCACAAAGTGCACACTATCTCCAAAACAGCCGTGTCAGCTGCTCCACTCGTGGGGTTACAAACAGCTTGTCAGTCACTATGAGACGTTTAGATCATGTTCCACATGATACAAGCTCACCTGGAACCATGTTTACTAAAATGAAATATTTTGAGAGTTCACATGATCGTGGGATCTCTTTTTGTAGCGCAGCACTCCTGTGGTGCAGAAACAGAAGTTGTTTTTCCAATATTCTCAAGGGCAAGGTATGAATTGTATGTTGCCAGATAAAAGCTGCTCAGCAGCTACACAGCATCGAACTAATGAAATATAAACCTCAGTTTGAAGGCTTTGCTATCAAGTTGGAATGAGAATTCTCTTTATGTGAGGCTACTTACAGCATCTGGAGAGTACTCTGTGCATATTCTGTGCCCATTTTCTCCAGCTAAAGTCTCTCTGCTGGGAGCTATGGGTTTGATGGTTGCATTACAAAACACTTCCTTTGTTATCAGTTGTATTGCACAGGGTATACAGTGCATGGCTGAATTAATAAAATAAAGGCAGAATACTGTATGCCATTCAAGCCAGTATTAGACTGCCAGTATGAGGTTCTGTTTGATATTATCTGGAGCAAAAAATATATGGTTCATAGAAATGAATACAATTTGCAATATGTTCTTTGCTCTCTTCAATTATATAATGACCGTAATCATCAAGTGTGGCTCAGGCTCTGTTCATTACTTCCTACCTCTCTCTTCACTTTAGCTTTAACACGGTTTTTGGCCTTCCACAGCGTCTTCACCTTTCACTAAATCTCTCTCTCTCTCTCTCTCTCTCTCTCTCTCTCTCTCTCTCTCTCTCTCTCTCTCTCTCTCTCTCTCTCTCTCTCTGTCTTTTCCTTTCCTAGAGACTTAGTCCACTTATTGAGCAATTCCATTACTGGACAATAATGGAAGGCACTCAGCTGAGCGTCAGACGTCCACCAAGGTCGCAGCTGGATGTTGGCGCCCTGTTCGTGGTAACGCTTTCGTCACAGGAGGACACGCCCCTTTGGACTCATCAGCATGGAGAGTTGATCAGTGCCGCCTTGACACATGACCAGCTGCCCCACAGGATTTTGAGATGCTACGTAACCCGGCAACATTTACCCGACATCAGTGTGTGATCCCGTCTGATCCATCTTCCCTGCACCTCATTAGCACGACAGTCTTTCAAGGATAGGCAGTGTAATTTTTTCTCAACTGTGAATGGTGAAACTTCCAAAACTCCACGACAGAAAAAGTAGAAAATGAGTTTAGTTATTTGACAAGGAAGCCTCACAAACTTTTTTTTTCCCAAGCCTTTTAAAAAAACAAAAAACAAAAAAAAAAAAAAACTATTAAACAAAATACCATATTTTTTGCCCTGCTGGGAAGCCATATCGCCATGTTGGCCTGGCAGTCTGTTGGTCTGTCGGGCTCAGAGCCCCATATCTCAAAATCTATTTGGTGGCTCACCATGAAAAATGATGAGGACATTCATGCTGCCTGGAGGATGAAACTTATCAATTATGATGACCCTATCTCTTTCCTTTAGCTGTAACAGCAGGCCAGATTTGTAATTTTGCTCTCTAACATCTCAAAAAGTTTTTTTTTTTTTTTTGCAGCACCATGACATTTTGGCAAGGAGTATTTTGGGCATCTGCATTATAGCATACTTGTTAATCAGTCTGTTATTTTCTAACATTTTCTCATTGACGCCTTATTGCCTGGTTTGTTTGCTATGTGGGCTCCCACCCGCCTGACGCTCACTATGACAAAGTCATGTCAGGAGGTGGGCGTACACACCACAATCTTTTTATCTTTGTTGTTATCATTAATCTTTGCAACGCCTTTGTTTGTGCTAAGCCTTGCTGATTGCCACTTTTGGCTTGATTGGCCTGAAAAGATCATCACTTCATTGCTGGCCCTTGACCGACCTTCCGACGACGTTTCACGTGGAGCCGTCCGGTACTTTTTGAGTTATCCCGCTGAAGGATGGATGGACGGACGGCGGCAATCACATAACCCCCCGTCTGAGGTGTCACCTTGGTGGCGGGGGGTTAACCAGTGGAAGCTTCGGCTTGTAGATTTCCCTTCTTCTCTATCAGTCGGGGTGTCGATTGCCCCGTGTAATTCATATGCAGCCTCTAACAGCAGCAGCACATCCAATGAAATAAACTTCCCCTCAGCGGGGACTACCTTTTGTTGAGCGAGTGGCAGACTCTGAAAGGGTTATTGTGATTTCCTGTATAGAGGGATTATGATACAACTCAACAGTGCAAAATGTCTCGGAAGCAAGTCTTTATTTACATCAGTCGGAGAATAGAAAATCCACTTTCTGTGCATAAGATTCTTAGCCATTGTGTCTGGTTTGGGCTGAATGTAAATAGCATGGAGGAAAAAGAGAAAGAAATAAAACCAAATGAGAGGAGAACTCTCATTCATAATCCAAGCTTTGTTCTGATGTACAGTAGGAGCTTTGATCACAAGATTCAGACTTTTCTCTGCATTTTTCCGCAAGGATTTTTAGAACTATGGTGAACCATTTTTTCCCCCTCCTTTTATCTTTGAGCTTCACCAGCTGTTGTTGCAGAAGAAATAAGCTTGACCAGAAGTCACCCCAAAAAATACAATTTCTATATAAGCAAACATATTAATAGAATCAACCATTTCATGTGAATGTGACAATACGCACCACTCTGCTTGCAAATTCGTTTTCCCCTTCATCTAAAGGCATTTTCAGCAACAACAGTGACACTGTTTCCTTTTCCCAATTGTCACTGTGTTTGAAATACAGCTGTTTTTTTTTTCTTCCTTTACCTGCAAAAACTATAGAGCATCAATGCATGCATATAGCAGTCCAACTGAATAGGTACTGAGAACCTGAGCCCTCACTATGATGATAGTTTCATACATCTGGTCTCAAAGAGTGTAGGAAACAGAGCATTTGTGCACTCATATTGAACATATTGAACAGATTTACATTTAAAACAATGAGATATACAAAAAAGTACATGCAAACGGCAAACATAAAGTAATGTAAGTAGCTGTAACCCTGGCCTTTGAAAAGAGAATAAGGTGAAATATATGCATTGCCACAAGTCTGAGTATTCACCGTGTGTGTCGGGACTTTTAGGGCACACTAAGCATCAATTTAGAAACTGCAACAGTTTACAGTTTTGCTCTGATATATGGAAACAGATTTTCCCCACTGTGATGTCATTTCTGTGAAACCTTTCAGCTAGAATGAAAAGTCCCCTTATATGACAGCTGAATGTTTATAATGGGGGCGCGTCTTGAATACATAACTTTAAAATAGCATTAAAAAACAGAAATGCAGCGCGTGTGAATTTTGCCCAAGTTCCTTTTGCCCTCCGGCTCCGCTTGTTAGCATATAATGAGCTCACGGTCACATGTGATGTCGTTTTGGTCAGCTAAGGATAACGCGCTGGGCAGCGGGAGGATGTGACTGAGGTCTCTCTAATAATAACTTCTCTTCCAGCCCCTCAGTGAAACACGCGTCGTATTAGGGGCAGCTGTAGCCTAAAGAGAGCCGTGCTTATCACTGCAAGGTCAACAGTTCAAATCACACCAAATCCCACTGACTGAACGGGAGAATCTGCTTGAGTGAGTTACACTGCGCTCTCCCCCTTGAGCAAGGCAATTAGCCCAAAGCCGCTCCATCGAGGCGGCTCACTGGCTAACAGCAGAAGACTGGTTGTACCGGGCAGCTCCCAGGTGAGAGTGCGTGCAGCCTTATCAGCGTAAAACCAAAGTGGTGCTGCCAAAGAGCTTGTGCGCAAACTTTTTCATGAATAACAAAAGCTTGGAGGAAATGAACAAGGATGATTGAGCAAGGTCAGTTGTGTGTTTTCCTTCCGAGAGGGACTGCAGGAATCTCTCGACTCTTCTGCAGGCTGCGGCTAAAAATACCAAAAACACAGTGGGTTTCATCACAAACATATCCTCAGGAACCGCAACCCTCCTCCTTAACCTTAAAAGCACAGTCAGCTAAGCTCACATTCATAAAATCTTCTCTCACATATATGGATTTGCACTCATTTTCTTGGTAAATATGTGAATATTTTGCAGCTCTTGGGTTTGTCTACCAGGGCAGAGCATAACAAAAGCACACTCTTTTTTATTCCAAACATTTATGAGTCTTTATGAGTCTGCTTTTATCCTTTAAAAATGCTAAAGTGACTTGATTATCTCATAATTTATCAAAAGTTTATTACAGCCACTACTGTGCAGCTAAGTATGAATATTAATGTCTGTGGCAAATGACTAATTTTTTATTCTGAGCTATCATTCTGCATTTTTTCCCCTTTCTTTGGCCCTTGCATTTAGTTTGATATTAATGCATTCGTATGAAAAGAAACACATCTAAAATGAGTAGCAAATATAGCACATGAATGTGAAATAAATGATGACTAGGCTACACGTACGCACAATACACCAGGCAGTTGATTTTCAATATGCCATTGTGTTTGCATCTTCCCCATTCACATAAACCATAACTAAACAAAACTATTTTGTTCAGTCAGCAGCGAGGCTTAGCCAGTGGCTGCTGCTCCACTCGCTCTGCAGCTCGCTCTCTTCAGTCTGTGCCAGGGGCTTTTGTTCGTCCAGGAGATTCACTGCCACGCACAGAGCCCATCAAGAGAGCTGCTTTATTGTAAACAGAGCGCGCCCCGGTCCAGAATGAGCTTTTGAGGTTGGGATAAGTGGCCCGGGTCCTATCACAACAAATCAACAGAGCTTCACGGAGCTAACATGATCTGGCCCACAGCCAAAGCTTCACATATGAGAGGGGACGGAAATGTGATAATTTTAAATCATTAAAATGCATCACCTCTGAGAAAAAGACACATAAGTACAAAACTAGAGGTGTCCTTGTGACCTTAGTGTACCAAAATATCACAGGTTTGATTCCTGCAGGAGTCTAAAAGCCATGTTTCCTTTCAAAGAGTCCTGGAGCATCACTTTGCATCCCAACTCAGGGTACAAGCTTAGCAGCTACAATCATTATGCAGTTGAAATAACATGCACATCCTACTAAAAAAAAAAAAAAAAAAAAAAAAAAAACTCAGCTGGGTGCTGGATCAAAAGAAAATCAAGTAAAAAAAAAAAAAGTCAAAAGTCAAAAAATGAAGAGTGGAAAAAAGATCTGCACACTATAGAGATCCCATGTGGACTGAGCATCTCCATCTTACTCACAGATATGTAATAAATGTACAATATACATTCTGGAACCCTTTAGATGCCCTTTAGATTCAGCCAAGGCCGTAACGCACATATACATTGAGAGGTACAAGTCCCCCCCCAATGTTCAGGCGCTCCAAAAATGCCCCCCCCCCCAAAATATTGCTGGAATATATTAGCAATTCAGTGTTCAGGATTCAGCAGCCATATAGAAGACAATTCATAGAAGTGACTGCGACCTCGATTTACAGCAAGTTATCACTCATGATAGCCAGCCTGCCCAGTTCAATTTGTCAGTGGTTTTCACTTTTTACCGAGAAAATGTCAGTCCTCCTGTATTTTCATGTAACATTTTTTTTTTTTTTGTTTATTTTTATGCTTGTAAGTAGGGCAGGCATCTACATCTAAACCTCTCTGGACCTGCTGAAGTCACTAAGTGTCTGTCGGATTTGTGTTTGGTCCTTGCTGAACTGTGCACGTGTGAAAACCCAGTGGTGGCACCGTCTCTCCAGCAGCCAGTCGCCCTCAAACAGGATCACCCTTAAAGGTCAGATCCAGCTTCTGTTCATGGTGATTACACTGAACTCCAAAAGAGCACCACAGTTCAATTTACAATCTTTTTTTTTTTTTTTTTTTTTCCTCGTCTGGGTTTATTTTTATCGAAGTTACCCTATGATTGCACGTGGTGATTTGAAAAAGTCTGCAGTCTGGAAAGCCTTCAGGTGCTGACGGGAAGTGACAAGTCACTTCGTCAAATGTAAATTATTATGCACAATTATTATGAAGAAGACCCATGCAACTGTGTCAGCACACTTGTGAGTCATAAGGGCTCCAAGTTCACATTTTTTTCTTATTTTTCTTACACTATAATAAATCAGATTATCAGTATTGTATTATGTTATCCAAGACTGTGCGCACATGACTCCTAATATGTGTTGTTGCTAAAAGAGGCCGTATCAATAACTGTCACAGAGTAAAAATTGCACTCATGACAATATTTGCTAAGATGCTTTCAGCCAGCATGCATGAAACTAACATTTATCTAGTTTTCACTTGTTTAAGATTTCTTTCCCCAATAATAACCACAATAAGAACTGACCATAAATACTTGTTTTCAAAGTGTCTTGTGCATGGCATCTCTCATAAAGTTATTTGTATTGCAACACCCATCAAATCTGAGTTATGTCCAATCACTTTTTCTTAATACTGTGGGTACATCGCGAGGTTTGCGCCGGATGTAAATTTCTCCCATCATACAAATTGCAAATGAAAGAAAGCCCAGCCTTCAGCTTGATTGCTTATATAAAACCCACTAGACATTTGACCTATCAAAACTTAATCTCTGGTAACTGGAAATGAAAATATATGTGATTTTTGATGCATATTAATCATGAAAACAGATATATCGCTATTAAACTGAGAACACTTGCCCGTGGTGTTTTCTTGAGGAAGCATTCTGAGAGAAAATTGATGTGAAAATCATCTTAATTGAGTTTCCTGCCCTAGGAATAATCCATTATAGAACCGCCACTAATATATCACTTGTTTTATGCTTCCAATGTAAAGGGAACTTGCAGAACTTGAGGCAACATCATTGAGACTGTTTACAAGAGCATTGCATTACAAGAGAAAATATATCGCTATTTTCCATCTATTTATGAAACTGTTTTCCCGTCAATGTACCCAAAACACTTAGGATAACATTGTCACTTACTTTTAATCAGTTTAAATCAAATACTTCTATGAAGACTGACTTGAGAGGAAGGTGGTGTTTTATGAGAACAACTAGAAGAGCACACTCAGTGCAGTGCAGTGCTCAGTCTCCTAAAAATGACATTCCCATACAAATAAACTACATTCTTAATTACGTTAACTGGGAAACGTATATTCTTGTGGATTAAATTAGTTTGTGATTTGTCTCTTTCTCTTTCTGGCTTTTCATTAGCAAGGACCACACCATCAATAAGAGGCGTTAAAATGATTTATTGATAGGATGGTGATTATTTGAGGCTCGAATTTGATTGTGGTTCTTCTTCACTGTAGCACCCGGGCATGACGGACCACCCATAGGAGCCTATGGAGGAAGGAGAGCAGGAGAGAGGAGCAAGAAGAGAAAAGAAATAGAGCGAGAGGCAGGGGCACAGAATACAAGAGCAAAACAGTAGGAAAAGGGTTAGGTGGGTATTTATAGGATTGCCGGAGGAGGCGTGGTTGAGGTGTGGTCCTGCTCTTGAAAAGGTTTTGACACCAAAATCATGATTTTGGCTAGGGAAAGGTTAAGGTTAGGCACCAAAAATGACTTGGGCAAGTTAAAAATTTTGTTGACCCATCTGCCATCCAAAAATATGTTCTCCTCCAAATGTAATTGAGAATGCAGGAGTAATTTTTAGGAGGCAGTGTTGGCCAGGCGTATCTCCCCTCCTCTGGACTATAAGCTACCCTATGTGCTGAGCAAAACTCAGGAGAGACTCAGCAGCCAATTGTATTGTCAAATGCTTTTCGAATTACAAATTAGATTGCTGTATGATTAAAATATAATGAGAATATGCCCTAAAACTCCCAAAAAGGCTTTTGAGTTCAGCGTTTTCTTGTTCTCTGAACCTGCGGCTCACAAGTCAGTTTTTTGCCGAAGGTCATTTGGCTTTCAACAGAAATCATGTTTCAAAAAGAGCATGGATTTTAAAATAAAACAAAATTTGAAATGGCTGCCAAGGTCTTGCTTGCTTTCTCTCTCTCTTACTCTCTCAAACACACCACACACACACACACACACACACACGCCCCTCGGTCTGCCACTATATACACACCAGCTTGCCCGGCCCCACCTCTCTCTGTCTTTGGCCCTGTGTGTGTCTGCTCTGTGTGCTGCGCTTTGTAAACTCGACCAAAAAAATATTACACACCTCCTGGATTTTTTCATCCCCGATCGGCACGATGTTTTTCAAACTTTTTTAATCACGAGAGGTTCTTCATCATACAGTCGTAACTGTATGATGAAGATGACGGCTGATAGGCCTAGGAATTTGTGAGATTACCTACAGACAGACACATGACACATGATCCCCTCCATGCTGCTGCCCGGCAGAGATAATCAGGCAAGTGAGTGAGATGCGGGTTTTGATGGGAAAATTATTATTTTTGTTCTCCCTGCAGCCATAATATTGTTTACCACAGAGACATGGACACAATGTGGCCTGACTGGTAGAGATGAAAGTGTTTTCTTATGAGAATTGTTGAGGCAAGGGAACATGTAGGAGGGGATTTAAGGAATCTAATGCTGCCACTGTTTGTTAAAACAAGAAAAAAAAAACAAAAAAAAAAAAAAAAAACAAAACACTTTTAAAATCATGCTCAGGACTGACTGAGTGTTTTCCGCCATCAGAGCAAAGATTCAAAATGTGTTTCCTCAGTCAAATCCCTTTCCCAGGAATCTGCTAACACCTTCTATCACACCATCAGCAGGATGTTTACTTTCAAACACCCCAGTGCTGATTGTGCTGTGGGTGATTTAATAAGCGGAGAGAAATTGACTTTGCCGGGTTTGATGCTTCACCCCAGTGAGGTTAGCTACATGGAACAGACATTATTGGAGCAAGAGAGCTTTCCCTATTCAGCGGGCTGGCTGGTGCATAGACAGAAGTGGTTAGCTAGCGGCTCAACAGAAGTGGGGCCCTAGAGATGTTTGATTGCACCAATTGTGTGCTTGGTGAAAATCATACGTCACGCTGTGCATCCAGCCCTGTGCAAATGAGGGAGTGTATGTTAGAGTATGCAGAGGAAATTTGAAGGGTTAATGTGAATAGATTCATTGAGAACACACACTCAAAAAAAAAAAAGAAAAAAGAAAAGAAAACACAAAAAATGCCCCATTATGTTGAATTTCAGTCTTAAAAATACAGAGGTGCCAGTGTGTAAAAGGATTATCAGTTATGAATAATTTTATCAGTCAAAATGCTTAATCGACTATTTTTTAAGGTGGTAATCACATCGCGATTATGAAAGTGATAGCGGTCAGGCGTAATGCTGCACTTTGACAGACAGTTTCAATGGGTGCAGCTTATTGCTCCATCTGGTTACTAGGTAACAAGTGTCTCATTAACTTTAACTTGACCGGCCTCTCGAGACGCTGCTGATTTAAGTCCTGCCTTATCACATTTTGACAGTTTTGACTCGCCTGGTTACGCTGGACAGATATTAGCATCCCAACTTCAAACTGAACCAAACCCTGAGAGCATGTTTGCACCGAGGCGCCACTCTCAGCTCCATGCGGCGTGCTTGATCAACCTTACCGCTCCCAAACCACAGAAAACGGCGGGGATTACGCTGCTGCTGCTTCTTCCACTGCCTGCCAGCGTGATCGCCACCCCAGAGATATAATAATTGCTGCATTTTGTGCATGAAGTGGCATTGCATTACCCAAATCACATTTTGGAACAAAGGTTCAAATTTGAGATTTTATTATGTGTGAACAAATGTGGTCTCATTCTATCATGTCACTAAAAGGACTGTGACTCGTCGATTGTTCCTCATATCAGTCAAGAATTTGTGTCAATTTGTTAAAACTCGGCAAAATATGACCATTTTACCAGAATGTTCAGGGTTGGTATCATGACGTTTATGTGTGGTTCCTGCAGGCGCGTACCGCCTAGCAGCTGCTTGCAGAAATTAGCTTACATACCAGGAATCTCAGTTGTATTGCTTATTGATTTTGTCTCACTCACCACTTGATAATGCACTCTGGGATCTCTGATACACTTTAAAGCACACTGTAGATCACAGCATATATAGTGCAGTGCATCAAGCAGAGAATGCAAGGCAGTTTTGTGCAACTTTGAATAAAATAAGCCATCAGTCATAATAAGCTGCAGCAGAAGTGGTTACTGCACTGCACATCTATCCTTGGTTTAAAAAACAAACTGATTACAGGCCTATGCTTTGGAGATTGGGGGTATGTATCCACTTAAGGCCAGAGCTCAATAACTATTGACAAATAAGATAACCTTGTTCACTGTCCAAAACTTACAGTATGATTGCCTCTGAATCAGCAGATACTTTCTGCAGAGAGGCTTGTGTGTGTGTGTGTGTGCAGCTTTGTTGCTGCAATATCTAAAGCCCAGTGAGTCCATAATTAACTTTTCCGCAGAGATGTTTTGTGACCATCTAATAGGGATGAAATGAATCCCAACCAGCTCTGCAAGTCCTGTGAGAAACATCATTTCAACTTCATTAGAATGCTTTCACCTTAAATTAAAGAGGGAAAGGGCTCCTTTTGCCAAAAGGAATGATAATCAGATGCTTAATGTGCTCTCTGAGTTATTTAAATGCAACCACAAAATTGACAAGATTAAATAATATTTCTGAGTCAAGGATTCAAGCCTTAAGGAAAACTTTACTTTCATCACACCACTCTATTCATTAATTCAGGTTTCAACATGTTACCTTTCAACATGGCCCCCTTTTACAAGGACGCCACAAATTCAAGGTTGTATCTTATTTTATTGAAAAAGACAGAGAATCGCTTTTACGTAGCAGCATGTTATACTCCTGTTAGCCCAAAGGGAGGTCATTGTGCTACATAAATGGAGGTTATTTCTCAAAATGTTATAGCTGAGTGGGCTTGCAAGCGAATGCAGAAGCTGCAGGGAAACTAACATATCATATATGCCTCGAGGGTGCAGTGACTGATCAAAAGTTAGATTGTCATTATCCGAACGCAGCACATTAGAGTAAGTAATACAATTCATAAATGTTTTAAATCAGCTGACCTATATGTAAACAGCCAATCTATTTGTTTGGACTTCACAAAACTTTTAATTATGCCTGGATCCATCTCTGCAATGGCACACATCTTCAATCTTGTGCTCCATCTCCTGTCTATTACACACATCCTTTCATAAATAAGCTGCAGCGTGGGTCATTAATAACAGGAGAGAGTCATTACATCTCTTCCGCATACTGAATAATTGAGCTGCAGGTAGCCTTGTGCACTGCTTGTAAATATGTTCATAAGCTTACTCGTGGCTTGCCACGGACCGAGGATATGCCAGACTAATCAGGCCGCAGAGTGACAATGCAACCTTCATCACTGTTTTGGCTCAGGCACATCACAACCTGAACAAACAGACTTAATTGGATTAGTCTGCAGGACGTGGTGTTCTTACTGAGTCCTAGCTGAGCCGGGAGCCGGAGACCTTTGATCTCTGAAGAGGCGAACACAGTTGCGGTGAAATGTTAACAAGGTTGAACAAAAGCGGAGGGCATAAGGAGTCGAGAGCGAATGAACTGCTGCCCTTGTGCACGGTCACGTTTGCAACTTGACAACCCTAATTTCCAAAGTGTCTCTCCAATGCGAGGTGCCTCAAGGTCATGTTATTGTTTAAGATGAAAATAGCCTTTGAAATTGTCTAATTGCTATTCAAAAGCGAGGAAAGATGGGTAGACACAGGCCTGTTTTTTTTTTTTTTTTTTTTTTTTTTTTTTTTGCATGACATAACATGAATTAAAATCACTCGGTAGCTGGAGAGCTCTGTTTAATATACTTTTTTATTTGTTAATGTAGCCCATAAACATAAAGGTTTACTCCCGGCCTGCAACAGAAAGTCTGTATGCATCAAAATTAAATGTGGTGTAGAGCACATAAATACATAACTCAAGTAAAGCACGATATTATGCACCTGCTCACTCAGTGAAGCAAGCTCTTTTTCACAGCTGGGGAATGGAGTGTAGCTTCTCATACCCCTGTGGTAAAACATTTAAATGATGTCCATTCAGAAATATTATGGCTGGCTGAAGGATTCAGCTGTCTATAAGAATCTGACACCACTGAGAGCATCTGTAGTCCTTGCTTCATTGTGTGGGTGCATTGCACTGAAGAGTCAGCTAAGCATGCAGTGATGACTGAGCGTTGCGAGACAGAGACAGCTTTGGCAGAGAGAGTGGATGGATTTTGGACACGGTCTACTTCCCAGCTCCATCATAATGCAGAGATGTACTGTGGTGTAGTGAGAAAAAAATATCTGGTGTCATAAATTTAATAGAAATCTACTCGGCACTCATGTATCTTAACAATTAATTTGGGTAAATGCGTTGCAAAGAATGAAAAAAAAAAAAAACACTATGCATGTCTTTGCATGAATATTGAAGTACGTGGATGTGTGTGTGTGTGTGTGTGTGTGTGTGTGTGTGTGTGCGTGTGTGAATGTCTGCACGCAATAGAGACCCACATCTTTGCCAGTTAGTTTTGACTTCTTTATACCCACTTGCTTTGAAGGTATGAATCATATTCATAAGGGAAATGAAAGGTTTGATAAATTAATGAATTCAGTTTAGAGAATATCAGCTCTGACGCATTTATTTTTGATTCATTTGTAAATGAAGGATATTTCAATTCTGCAGAGGTTTCTCTATTTTTATGTCATTTTCACAATGCAGATATACTCCTGAAAGACTTTTTCTTGGTTATTGCCTTTATTAGACCGGTGAAAGCGAGAGACATGCAGTGAGGAATAGGTGAAAAAGAGGGTGATGCACTGAAAAAAAAATCTCCATCTTAACAAGTCATTTACTCTCATATTCAGTGTGAAAATGCTGTTTTCCTTTAAGCATGTGGGAAGGAAATCCCACTTGATTCCCATACGGTTTCACTTGTTTCAGAAAACTTTGAGGACGGTAAAGGCTCATGCACACCTTGAATTTCTTGCAGACAGGTGTGTAGGAGGACACGTCCACACAGGCAAGAGGAGGGACCGAAACATTGTGCATTTAATAAAGTTTACAGCAAGTACAAGCGTGCGGGAATTCTGTCCCTCTCTCTTCTGTTGCCTGTGAGGAATTTTTTCTGGGAAGTGGGATTAACTTACCCCACTGGCAGATTTTTTTTTTTTTTTTTTTCCACTTGCTTGAAGAAAGACGAGGTTTTAGCACCGAATATGAAACTTGTGAAATAAATTGTGAAGATGGAAAATGTTGCAGTGTGACTTGACTGTCAGCCCTTTTGCTTTCTGGCCTTTCCATAATCTTCCTTCCCCATATCAACTCGACTTCTCCACTGCATAATTCACATTCCACTTCAGCTAAAATTAGGCCTAATACTCAGTAGTGATAGACTCTGTGTTTTTTTTGTATTTTTTTCCCAGCAGGTCCAAGCAAATAAATTGTCAGGAGGAATAACTTAGTTGTGTTGAGGAGGAAAGAATGAGGACACTAAAAACTATTGCTGTCAAACGCGTACAGGGAGCCACCGTGCACTTTGGAAATTCACTTTGTTTTGTTCGCTGACAAAATGTTATTATGGGTGTTTGCATATGAATGTTAATATTAGCATCAACAACAATAGTCACACTGTAGGAAGGAGTGAGAGGAGAGAGAGTAGTCAGATGTTGGAGAGAATGTGCTGAAATATTGCCTTTGTTGTTTTGGCCACTCCTGACAAAAAACATAATCACTCAACTTGAAATTGTGTAGGCATCAGGGTGCCAGGCATTTTTTTTTCCTCCTTTGTATTTGAAATAAAAATCCACCCACTGCAGTAATTTCATGTGTAATTGTATCATCGCTATTTAACCTCCCCGTTTCTGGTGGCGAGGAAAGTTAATTAAACTGTCATTGTTTTGTACTTAATCTTGATGCCATCTCCATCCCACAGACCACATTTGAAGGCCTTTAATGTTAGGAAGACTTTGTGATGAAAGAATTCATAAAAGTAGGGTTTCATTCATATGCAAATGACGAGGGAAAAGTAGAGGACACGACTGAAACATCTCAGTGAAATCTAAACAAGTTTTCGTCCCGTAATCTAAATTCACAAAAGTCTTTATTTTTTTGTCAGCCTTTCAAAGGCGCCCCGTGGATATACAAACAAAATGACAGTATTCTCCATACTGCAGAGGAGCAAAAGAAAGCCTGTGTTCAATCTCTGCAACCTAAATATTGAAGTGTTCCAGGGAATGAAGCTTCTTGCATGTTTCTTGGTTTTCATACTGAATTAAATGAAATGCAAACTTAAATAACAGTCAGGAAATATACTGTATATGACGAGCCACCCTTTTTATTCTTAATCACACCTTGAAAATGCCTTTCCCTGGAGGGACAGTGATGTCTCGAGTTAGTTGGTGCAATTCTGAAGAGTAAGCCTTTCTACCAGTGGTTGCTAATATTGCATCATTGCGGATTATTATTCCAGTTTTGAATATGTGTCTGTCACCGGCTGTATATTATGCAATCCTCGGCCCTCAGTTGTTGTAGCCACTGAACATCAAACCGGTTTCATTTGCAGGGAAGCCAACAGTATCCCCATTGTGCACGGAGCCCGATAACCTTTTGAGTGCCACCGGCCTGAAACGGGTGGCGATTTTGAGAACAGCGATCATTACAGTGTGATGAATGCCAAAGAGATTGGTAATCCCCTGCTCTTTGGCATCGTCTGTATATCAAAATGTCAAAAGAGGATCTGAACCAATAGACACAGGAACAATCTGGGAGTTTTCCATCTGTAAACCAGAATATGCTACAGTAATTAAGGACTTTGATTATGAATGACTGTTATGATAAAGTGTGAACACTTTCCACTGAGTGCTCTGTGTTTATTCTGTGTCTTTTAAATACAGAAACATATTAGAAAGTCCCATCAGTTCCCACTCTAGACAAACTCATAACACAACAGCACAGACTGGATGCAACAGTAACATGTATTTCCAAGGGTAGCATTATCACTAGCCTCTCTTTCACCCCATCTAAGCCTTCCTGTCGCCATGGCAGCAGCAAGAAGAAGCGATTTGATAACTGTGTTTCTTTATCAGAAAAAGGCCCGGCTGACATTTGGACTAAGATGGCTGATATAACATTCATTTCACCTCCTTCACCTCACCTCTTCATCTCTTTCTATACATATTTCTGGAGCTGAATAATCATAGCCGGGACAGATATGTTGTGATAAAGTGGGCGAATACATTGTTGTTAGCCACACTGTACTGTGAAATCCCAAATACATGATGTTGTCCATTTATCATACATGTTCCTTGGAGATACTGAGGGTTTGGACTGTCACTTCTTGTAGAGGCGTTGCAGATGTGCCACAAATTGCCTGGCAGCCACGTCTGGCGCCATCGTGGCTAAATATATAACAGGTGACACCTGAGAAAGATTTATGTGGCGTGGGAGTTTTCCATTTTTTGTAATTATACGGTACTTCTGTGTCCACATTAAGGCAACTGTCACGTATTGACCCCTTATCTGACTGGTTCAAGCCCCTGCACAACACAGCAAAAAAAGCATTTTTTTAAGGTTTTAAGTCATACAGCTTCATATTCAGTCTTGTTTTTTTTTTCTGAAAACAAGTGCAAAAGTTTTCCAGTGGAATAAATCACATATGTTTCCAATGCAGTTTCACTTTTTTCTGGAACAAGTATAAATATGTTGAAACAAAGCAGAATAAGGGAGATTATCTCATTACCATCATGAAAATGACACAAAATTAAAAGTTTATCAGCATTAATAAAGTCAGATTGTCTCATTCTACTGGCAGATTTTAGTATATATTTTAATAATAGCAATAAAAAAAAAGGCTGGGACTGAGATGGATAACTTTTTGGAGGGTATGAACTGTAGCTCTCTCTCTATCGTAAACCTTGTTTCCTGGCTTTAGCACCGTTGGCAGGGCAAAAGCAACACGGGTAAAACTACTTGCTGTGCTCATTGCCGCAAAAAAAAAAAAAAAAAAAAAAAATTGATGGCGGCCAACTTTTCTGCCCCAAAAAATCAAGATAACATAAAGCGGTCGGGATCTGCCAGCATTTCTGTGCAGCAAATGAACCGACTGAATGGCAGTGTTGCCAACTGTTACACTAGAAGTGGCCAAATGACGTGATATGCTAATTTGAACATCAGCGTATTTGCTGTAGTTTCCCCCAGTGCCCCTTTTCCTCCATTCCTAATGGAGAGGGAGTTGAATTAGACAAGCAAATGGAAAAAAAAAAAAAAACTGACCAAATCATTTGCTTGGTAAAGAATTAACATTGTTTACTGTGGTCTGTAAATGTTGGTAGACTTTTTGCCAGTCAGTCAGTGCAGCTCTTAAATCTTGCAATAAAGTCAGCAGTGATTCCAAGCATTTGTTTCTTGGGTTTGCGTGCACAGAAAAGGTCATGAAATTGCAAGTGAACCCTTCAATATAACACTCGTCATCTTTGTCATATAGAAAATGACAGAGATTATGTATGAGTATATAGCAAAGACTGACTCCTTTACCATAATCTGTGTTTTCAATCAAAACCTGTTATTCAAGAATACATTATCTTGCACTGAAACAAGTACCGCAAGATTATTATTTCATTATTTATCTATCTACCCGCTTAAAATCTCCTAAAACGCTGAAGGATTTAGTTTAACTATAAAGGAAGTTGAATATAAATGGAATTTGATGCCTGAGGAGGAGCACACTAATTTATGTTCAATTAAATTAGTCATGTTGAACGTGATAATTACTCATGTTAAGTGAAATGATCATCCAGCTCTAGACGCTGATACGATGTGCCATGACTATAGCCTCGGAGCATGTTATTTTCTTAGTCATAACACAGGATAGACCAACTCATCTTATTTAAATGCTTGTAGCCTGAAAATATCACAACTAATCACTGAAACATCCAAATATGTGGGGGTGGGGCGTGGATGTGTGGTGGTGGTTGGGGAGGTCGGTGGCTGGGTTGAACAGAGCGTACTCGCCTTTTTTGCTGAACTAATTATGTAGAATACATAACATTCCTGTCTTTTTGCCATTGACCCCTACACGTTTCACTTGTAAAGCCAGAAAAGGGACAGTATGCCTACCTCCATGTTTATAAAAAACTAGAAAAAAAAAAAAGCTAAAAAACCTAAACTCATTAGAAAATTCAACTTTATTTATGTAGTGCTTTTCAAAACAGAAGTTAAGGGCTTAATAGGGATTAAAAAGCAACAGAAGAAGAGAAAAACAGGGGAAACAACATGCAAGTTGAAATATGAAAAAGCCTCTTTATACAAATGGGTTTGGGGAAGTGATTTAAGGGATGACACTGATTTAGCCAGTGTAAGCTCCTCAGACAGGGCAATCCAAAGCCCAGTCCGGAAACCAAAAGCCAAGTCACATTTTTTTCTTCAGCCAAGATAAAGAGATCAAGCCTCTTTTGGCCAGCAGGCGAGCTAGGCATACCAGCACAGTCTCTGTTTAATTTTTGCTGCTGCTTTTGTGGCTTATCTACTGGAGTGCCACGGCTAGCATCTCTCTTTTAAGCCCAAGTCATGGATGATCCGCTGCTAGATGAGCTTTAAGACATCAAGCCTCCGAGATAAACCTCCTCCTGATAAAGCTCCAAAAAGGAAATCAAGGCTAGAAAAGTGGATGCAACATTGAAATGGGAAATATGACAGTATCTCCCTCCTGCCAGCCAATGGAAACTCCAAGTGGAAAACAAACAAAAAAAAGTGCAGGGTGCAGAATAATTCAACATATGAATAAAGGACCTGACCAACTCCATTCATGGAAAGAAGAACTCACTTGAATACATTTTCCTCGACCCTGAAGGGTCTACAGAAACCGTCACCTTCGTCAAGTGGTCACCCTAAACACCATTGCCCCTGCTGGAAATCTAACTCAACCACTTGTGTTGGCTGCTGGATATGCAGCTGCCCATGCTGGCGATTTATGCAGTCCTCCTACCAGGAGGGAAGGTCAAACTTCTGGTGGTCCCACAGGGTCTACAGCTAAGGCTCCTGACCCTCGCCCACCTCATCTCCTTGCCAGTGTCCATCATCATTCTCCTTGGTAATCATAGCTCCTAGCTTGGATAAAAATATAACTTCTCCCAAAGTGAACACCATGTGCCCTGGTCCTAGACAGCAACCACCAGTTTCCCTGAGTACTATGAGAGAGAGCTTGCTGTAAGGAACATTGTGGTTCATGTAGGGTCTAATGACATAAAACTGGCTGGCTCAGAGAAGCTCAAAGATGATTTTAGAAGTCTTATTACTGCCGTCAAAGAATCTGGCAGGCAGCCTGTCATTTCATGCCCCTGCCTTACCCACTCAGTGGTTGCTTTAACTTTAGACGGCTTGGTCAGTTACACACTTGGCTCAAAGGCTAGTGTAACTTCATCCATATCCCTTTTGTAGACAATTTGACTTCCTTTTGGAATATACTCTTTTTACAGCTGATGGCACACACACCATTGAATGTGGTTTGAAACTTCTAGTAGCAAATATGGAACTAACTTTTAACAGTGTCTGAAGATGTGCTTGACTCAGCCCTGCTAAGGCTTCATCTAGTGTGCTAGTTTTAAAAGACAGAGAGTTTCAATGAACTCCTTTGTTATCCAGTGTGCATCCAGATGTATTTAACAACCCTAGTCGTTCAATAGAGACATTTTTTTCCGAACCTGCATTTATTGGTGATTTTTGAGGGTAAGTTGATGAACTTGAGCTGCCTGTTCAAACAAAGTGTTCCAGTTGTTTTCCCATAGGATTTGAAAAATGTTGCCAATGCCAGAAACAAACAAACAAACAAACAAACAAACAAACAAACAAACAAAACAAAATTGTTCAGCATCGCTTGCTGTTTCACTGTGCTTTCCCTCTGATTGTCAAGGCTACACTGGCTCTTGTAAGATCACTTTCATACAAGTGTTTCACTCTGAATGGTTTACTACATTTGTGAAACTGGATGTTTTATGTTTGACTGAGGCCTGGTTCAGGCCTCTTGAGCAAAGCCACTTGGTTGAACTTTGTCCTCCTGATTATGAATTTTCCAGTTCCCCTAAGGCTACCTACTTTGATGGAGGTCTCGAGGTTGTTTTCAAAAACCTTTTTGATGTCCCTTCCCTATTGGTGATTTTTCTTGCTTTGAAATGTTAATGCTAAAGCTTATGTACTTTGAACCTGTCCTTTGTATGGTAGTCTCTCCCCTGCCTCACACCCACCAAAACCGAACACAAATTTCTTGTCAGAGTTTTCTTGAGTGTTTAGCTTTAGTGGCATTGAACACTACAACCTTATTATTGCAGGTGAATTTGCAGATCACTGCTCATACTACTGGGTCTGATCCTTCAGCTGCCAACTTAAAGTCTCCTCTATTTATTTGCTGATAAACTTGAGGATTTTAAATTCAGCATCCTAGATTCTGTTGTTTATACTGAAATTCCCTGCCTTTGTTCAGGTACTTTATTCTGAATTTTTTTTGCAAGACCTTACAGATATTTTACCAAATATTAGATCAGTCCACCATGCAGACCCACTCATTTCCTTAAAGATTGGGGCTGTTGGTGTTAGTATTGTAAAAAGCTCCTTGACAACTGGTTGTTTGGGATGGCAATATCCACCACTTCTCTACCATCCTTAACAACTGTTTATTTCTTGTAAGATATCTTTCTCACAAAGATTATGAAAAAAAGTAGTTTTAAAACACATTTCCATGATTATGGAGAGAAATCATTTTTGGGGGTCAAAAATTCAGTGAGGTTAATGTCAGCACCAAAGCACTGAAACTGCCCTGCTTGAGGTTATTAATAATTTTCTGATCAACACAGACGCAGGTTGGTGCCCTGTGCTACTGCTACATGACCCAAATGCACCACTTATTATGATATTCTGATTAAAGACCTACTAACCCACCAAGGCAGTGGGTTAATATCTCTGAGGCTGCCTGGAAATGGATGTTATCTTTCCCCTTAAATTGAACATTTTCACCCTTCACACTGGTGAATATGTTTCTTCTAGTTTTATAGTTACATATGGTGTACCTCAAGGCTCAGTTTCAGGTCCAACTACATTCTCACTCTGTACGTTATCACTTTGCCCCCTCTCTTTCCATCATGGCATTGTCTCCCACTGATGCACATATTTGTGCTCAGGTATATCTTTCAGTAAAGCCCAGCAATCACGCCAAAATGGGTGTAAAGTGGTCACTTTTCTTGGTCTTGATGAAAACCGTGCTGTAGCATTCTGCACCACCTGGAGCTTGGACGTTGTCTCCTGGTTAAAGCACACAAATAATGCACTTCAGTAGTCAGGACAGACATTTATGTATAAGAAGAATACATAAATGTCACTGAGAGACAAGAACCATATAATCTTGGTAGTTTTCCTTAGCATAACCCAGCTTTTTGTAAAGTTTGAGACATTAAGTTTGTGATTTGTTCTGGAAATTGCATTGATTGCTAGTGATACGAGTGATATGAACATAAGGTTTGTCAGACTTCATCTATACAAAGTTATAAAGCATCCAGAAAGTGAGATTATCTGCCCTTACTATACATAGCTATATACAATACATGATAATATACACCACACTGATAATTGTCAGCAAATCTCTACATCGGTTTATTAATTATTTGCATGATGATTCAGATGATACATTGTACAAAATGTGCAGACATAATCTACAGCTTGTGAAAATTCATATAGGTGTTGAAAGGTGGAATGTGTATTGTAATAGACTACGGTACAAGTGAGCTCAACTTGCAAAGGGCATGCATCAGTGAAAACCCCGGAGTAATACCCTCTACAAAGCACCAATGACTGTTTAGGGAGCACAAGGGATCCGTATTCTCCCTGACCACGCTGTGGCCGACGGCATGCAAAATCTCATGACATTTTTTTTTTCAGTCCATCTTGTAATTCTACTGTGCTGATCACAGCTCTGAGTAATTGGTGTGTGACCACTAAATAAGCAGCTAATATGTTTCATCATTATGTACCAAAGATAGAAATAAGAAAAATTAAAAGGAAAATGATTGAAATGGCAGAGGGTTAGAGGAGTCAGTGAAGACTAAAAATGACTGGTGAAAGACCGACTTTGCATGACAAGATTGCTTATTACCCCAGCCTGATTTAGCTGTCTGCTAATCATTCTTATTCAACCATTCAACTCATCCTCAATAATTCAATGGCCTGCTGACATCAAATGTACCTTCTGCAAGATTCAAATACAGTGAGGCCTCTATCAAATATTGAGTTTCATTTGTTTGCATATTATCCACGACAGTGTTCCGAAAATCCTGTGGGAATGTGTTGGGAAAAAATGTCTCCCTTTTTAAAGCTATCTGTCGAATGTTACGCCGATTTAGTTTGCCGTGCTTTTGATGCACAGCCCAAGACACAAAGAAGGAGGCTATTCATTGTGTGGTGTGATAATGGTTTGGAAATTTCCCTGGACAATCACATAACAGTGTGGACAAAAATGGGTGATTACAGGTAGGCAAGAAGGACACAGTGATAGGCATGGTAAATTACAGCACTTATATTTACAAGGATACTTATGTGAACCGAATATCGTCGGATTCTCTTTAATGCCAGGCTTCAACCTGTGATTGCACATTAGCTTGACTGATTGGTGCTCTTTGGCATTGTAATTACCTAAGTGTCTTGAATGGTAATTCACACAGGCAGGGGGCAGTCTTTGTCTCAATTAGCCTGGTCTGTTTCATCTGTTCTGTTCTCCAAACACACCTCAGCAGCACTGAGACTGACATTTGTCCTATATACAGCTGGTGGGTCTATCCTGTCCTTGACACAACAGACAAATGTCACCGCATGGAAAGGAAGCATTAAAAAGCTTTCTTTGAAGTCAAAAAACATTCTTTTGAAGTCTGACATTGCTTTACTGTCGCATATGTGATCTGCAAACGAATAGCATATCCTTTTGATGAGGAAATTCAGCATAAACATCTGCTGCCTTTCTATGAAAGCCGCCTCTCTGATAAGGATTTGATAGCTGACAGCTTTTGATAACTCACTTATGCCAATTTGTCGTTTTTGTCACCAGTGTTTATTTCTCTTGTTCCTATTAATGCACAGTCTGGGCAAGGCTGAAAGCCGGAGCCTGGGCTTTGTTGTCAAAAATTATCAAAAGTGTGTATTTTCTATAGCTTATTTCCCATTTAACAGTTTTTTTTTTTTTAATTAATTTAAAAGAGCAAATCACAGTCAAACAGTCCCTAGATTCAGATAAGCAAGGAGAGTCTACCATGATACTCCATAGATTTTATAGACATTGTTAGAGGTCTTTGCTCTCTGTGTGTCCACTTCATCATGTTCCAGTCCACCACAAGCTGTAAACTGCTATAAAAGCCCAGAGAGGGTAAGAGGCAGAGCTGACATCATGACAGGGCACTGGAGTGTCAAAGAGGCAGGCAGCACTACAGGCAAGGTCTGCCAGTGGTGAATGAGGATTTTGGTGACACATAGGTCAGGGCAAAGTTACAAATGGCTCGCTCGCCCTCCGTGCAACACTACCAGAGAAAAAAGAGCATCAACAGCAGGGATTGTGCATTTAAAGCTGCTTTAGGCGAGGTTTTGGTGTAAAAATACACTCATCTCACCAGCCCAAACCGCAAGGTTAGCAAACAACAGAGAAAATAACCCGTCCTCTCTCATTGTAAAATTGTAAAATGTATATTACCATCTTAGTAATCACAACCTTTATTGGATTTTTTTTCACTCCTGCTGTGTAACTGTGCTGTAAATTATACCACAATGTAGTGTGTTTTTAAATATTGTACATATTGTATTATTTTGTTGTTCTAGGATGCCTATCAACATCTGGCAAAGGGACTGTCGATGAAACTAACTCAGCAAACTCTGGTATATTTACTTTTTTTTTTTTTTTTTTAATGTTGATTAATGTACATTGTCCGGTCTTAAATAAAATATAAATTGAAACTTTGTAGATTTGCTTTTGGTAAATGACTATTCAAATGTCTAAATATATACTATATAAAATGGATGTGGATTCCAGGCTTGTTAGATTTGCTGCCAGTTAAATTCCAGGTAGCTGATGAAATCCAGCTGAAATACACAGTAAACAAGACATAATTTAACATTCACTAGATATATGTGCCCACCACTCACATATGGTAAACATTTAGTAATGAATTGCTGACGAAATGCTGAAATATTTTCGTACACATAATGCTGGCAATTACACCCCCCTTCGAACTGAAAAACAAAATCTAGATTCAAATAAGGTGAGAAATTTCTGGATAACAAACAAACAGGATCTAGATTGAAACAGGGGAAGTTTCAAGTTACAATATAACCGACTCACACACTTACTGACACCTGGACACCTTGATGTCCTGAAATTATGGTGTTTTCCGTGGTGCCTTCAAATTGCAAAATGGTAGCCAGCACATCCCTGTGCTCATTTGGAAATTGCTGCAGATACATTCTGAACTCACTGCCACCCACGCTGCTGTTGGATATTGTCAGTATTGGCACCATCTGGCATAAAGTGAAGCACTCAAGAAATATGGTTGCTGCATAGATGTCTAACTGCCAAGGGCAACCTGGGGCAAGTGTTTCACAGTTGAAGATATGTTTACAGTGGATAATAAATTGGCATGGGGCCAGGGATCTGACAATCCACCTAAGGCCACAGGGAGGATCGTGTAAAAGGCGATGCAGTGAGATGTTGAGGTGTAATCACTAAGCATTCATGTGTCAAAGGGCAACCGGAAAATCCTGTCCAACAAGCCCTCCTTAGACCACAGGCCATGGCTTTTTTCTCTCTCTCTCTCTCTGCTGAAAAAAACGATTATTTGGAGGTGGAGAAAGGCTATGAGATGGTAGGGGCCATGTTTGTGATTTCCTATATTACTATAGTTTTCTGTCTCTCGTACAACTGCCAAGTCATTTTGTGTTGATGGTTCCCTCTAATGTCAAATTGAACCCCAAGTGAGCAGGCTTGAAAAATTTGCATACTAGGTATCATCTATTACCCTAAGTCACAATCCCCCATAAAAGTCGTTGCCTCCCCTCCCTTTGCCCCCTGTGCAGGTGACAAGCTAAAAATGAGAGATAGCTCCATTCGCTTCCTATAGCTAATTGGATTAGTGCTTAAGGCACTACAATAACGGCTGAATTTAGAGCGGCAGGCAGAGAGAATGGGGGAGTGGGGAGCTGAGTGGTAGAGCCAATTTTCCAGTGAAATGAGCTTTGCTCCAGGTGAAGAGTAAACTCCTGCAGAGAAAGAGAGGAGCTCTGTGTTGGAAAATTTTATGCTACCAGACACAGTAATATTGTGTCACAGAATATTACAGCCAGTGCATTACAAATAGGGGTACACAGTTATAAATGACACATGTTTACACCCTCTTCACAATGCAGCAGATTAATTACACATAATGATAGTAGAGGACTGTGGCTGGGTAATGGGAAAATGCACGCTCAGAGTCTGCTATGGCCATATGGAGTAACCATTTAACATCATGGGATGACCTGATAATAAGAGTCTGACTGATGCTAGAATTTTGGCCGACACTGATATCACTATTTGAGAGTTAAAAAAAAAAAAAGTCCAGTAATGGTGTATTGGATGTATTGATTTTTTCTAAACATAAAAACACATGTATGATGCAATGAATGGCAAAATTTGGTAATCAAATCGCTGTACTAAATATGTGTACAGGAGGCTTGATATTTTAAAATTGAACAATAAACTTCATAACACAAGCCACACCACCATCTGTTCAGCTGTGACTCACTGCCCTGCCAACTCACTGCTACGCAAAGCCTGAGGGACAAACAATGTAATGATAACACTGTTTTTAAATTATCTTCAGTGTTTTTTTTCTGAAATATGTGCTGTCTTTTTTTGTATATCAGCCAACATATATGACAGTCTCCATGTATCTATGATGAGCCAATATTGGACGACAATGCCATCTAGCTTTTATATCAGTCAGACTTTACCAATAATACACGCAGGAGTGCTGGACATTAATTATTTTGCTTCTTTGTCAGTGCAGCCTGCTGTCACAATGTGAGCACCTTTCTTAGAAGTGCTTTCGGCCACCCTTATTACTCTGTCTGACTAAGTGGCTTCTCCAGCCCTCCTGCAGCCTGGCAGCCTGCCTTGGCAGTGATCAGAGCAGAGCGACTGAGGCAGGGAGAAAAGAAGTACATAATGATGGGAAATTACACAAGAAGTCCATTCAAATTCTTGAAAATGTCTTAATTAACCTATTGGTATGGAATGTCCTCACCCTCAAACAGCTTTCTTTAAGAGCCCTTACGCCCGTAGCTGAATTCATTATATTTCACCTTACTGCACCATTTCTCTGTCTACAGTTTTGTCGCCAGTTCTCTGCAGGAACTACATAATGAGCTGTGTTTTTAGTTGCGGCTCATCAGTTTTCATATCTGCTTTGAAATGCAGACATATATCGACCAAACATCGAGAGCATCCTTCTTCTCCTGGTTGGTTCACATGTTCACTTTTCTCATAATTAAGAGACCTAAATTCACAACTTAAAAGTGCATTAGGCGATTTTGCATATTGGCGGCTGCAAATGGCAGCAAGAACAGTTAACAAAATTTGAACATCACCACTCAGAAATCAAGGAAGGAAACCAAAGTGCTGAAAGAGGTGAAAGATCTAATGATGATAAATCCATTGTTAGATCTGTTTTCTATTTTGTAGGTGCATTATTTATTTATTTATTTATTTATTGTAGTAGTAGTAGTAGTAGAAGTAGTAGTTGTATTAGTATTTTCAATTTGTCACTTCATGTGGGTAGAGAGGTGTCCAGAGCTGACACCAGAATTTTATTTGAGCAAATCTATGGCATCTTCTCTTCTGCAGCCCCAAGGCAATTTAGGCAGAGAAGACATGTATTTTTATATCAGGATCTTGCCTGGTGCAGCTGTACAGGGAACATTTGGTGTGTCTCCTGCTTGAGATGTAGTGGCAGTGGTTGTAGTTGCTGCAGATATAAAACAGGATTATTTCAAGATCACAATGGATGAATTGAAGCTCTCATTCCCATACAGCACACTGTTGTGCTCATGTAGTTATGAGAAACAATCTCAAACAAATGCATCAGTATTCAGACATGTGGTGCTCGAGTCCAGGACTCAGACTCGAGACAGACTCTGACCTTTTTTTGTGACTCATGACTCGACTCGGACTTCTGTGTTAACTGCCTTTGGACTCTGAGGCTGTAGTTAAAGGACTCAAACTGTCTTTTTTCCTTGTTTTTTGTCATACTGAGGTGTAGAGACTTACTTCACCTCATTACTATCCCCGATAATGTCATTTGAGAAGTGTTTGTGCTATTAGAGCTTATTGAAGACATCATATTGTTTCCTCTGTCTGGCAAATTTGCACTATTTGTTTCTATCAATAGACTTTTAAGGACATTCAGTTAATAAATGATGTAGCTGTCAGTTTTTGTTGTCATTTTTGTTAAATTTATACCTTTTTAAAAGTATGTCAGCTCTTTCCCTGTTGCAGAGCAGCTCAGAGCCCAAGCTGAGACTCAACTCACACATGGACAGGTGATTTAGGCTCAGGCAAGCGACGTGAACTGGACTCGGATGTTGCTTGGACACGAATGCAGGTAATGGCAACCAAACTCGGACTCAACATTGGTGACTCAGACTCGATTTGAACATTGAGGACGTGTGATTCGACAGTCCTTATCCTGTAATTTTAGATGTTCCATATTTCCATTCCTGCCAGCCTTGAAAGTCCAGAAATAGGGTAAAGTAGAGTGTTTTGTCTATGTGCGTGTGTGTGTGTGTGTGTGTGTGTGTGTGTGTGTGCGTGTGTGTCTTCAGGAAAATCCATTTACTGTGTAGGTCCTTTATGAATGAAAAATGAATAAACACGAGAGGAATTAATCTCACACATTCCTGATTAACTGATTATAATTATCAAATTATCGAGGCCTGTGCATGTGCCCAATGGGAGCAGATCTAAACCAATGAGGTTGTTTTCTGCTAAACCAATGAGGTTGTTTTCTGCTACTATAACGAGCTGTCTGGATCTCACACTGCTACCTGCAGTTTACCAAGACCATGAGCATGACTCAGAATTTATTTTCATCCATTCATAACTTTCATTTAAACAGAGAAGGCCTTGAGAGCAAGCTCAGGTCACCCTTTTTTTTATAAGACATACAAAAAATGCATATAACTCACATGAAAATGACAACATATATAAAACTTTTGATTTTGTCCAAACCAAATAATATATTGAATCATCCAAATCACAGGTTAAATAGAAGTGCTCGGCCTAATGATGTTTTCAGTGAAAATGCCAGTGAGGTAACCATAGAGACAGTATTTTTGGTGCAGCATGTTTTATGGCTGTTCAGCAACAACAGTAATAGTGTAGGTCCAAGATTTTTTTTTTCTTCTTGTTACTGTTTGTAACAAATATAGAAAATGGGTAGATTGTGAAAGCTGGGAATCAAACTACAGGAGAAAATTGGAATAAATGAAACTCTGGGCGAAATGGAAATCTGGAGGCTTGACAAGTGAGCGTTTACCTATAGGCTTTCAGGCTATAAATAATTGCGACAGTCAACCTGGCAGCAAACGAGGGGGTGAAATCAATTAGAGGCACAATATTTAAAACATGACACAGGATGGGAATATTGCTGAGATGCAGTGGAGAGGACTAGGACATATCCGGCCATTCCACAGTGGTGATTTATCTGCTGAGAGTCTCGATTGAACACTTCTGTGCTGATTTGTGGATGTTCTTCATGCCCCACCCACCCACATCAATATGGGTGTCAGAGCTCTGGCCTTAAATTACTGTTAGATGCTCATTATGGAGTAAAGCTCAATAGAATTGGGGGTGTTAGTATAGCTTGTGTGTGTCTGTGTGCAAGCGTGTGTGTGTGTGTGTGTGTGGTGCACCTGTGCATGCATCTTCTTGAAGTGCCTGCCAATAAACACCAAGGCCATGAGGCAGTTTGAGTTACAGAGGTTTAATGAACCAGAGGCATCGTCATCTCTCTCTTTCGCCCTGTCTCTCTATTGTTCTTTCTTTGACACACACACACACACACACTAACACACACACACACACACAGACACACACACACACACACACACACACACAGGAAACCACAGATCAGAAGTAAAAGACTAAACTCTCCTTGAGGCTTCCCGATACCATGATCTCCTCTCTTTCAGCGGTACAATGTATACAGAGTTACATGGCAAATCATTTTGCAGCGCAGGTAAAACATGAAATAATATTTCCACAATGGGACGATCAAAGGCCAGAAAAAGCAATAAAAGAAGTGTGTCTATCCATCAATGGGCTGCTGAACAACTACAATGATCTCAGTCTCAGGTGTAATGGATGCCTGACAGAGAATCTCTCCTCTGTAAATCACATGGCTGCTCTCTTATTTCCTGGATGACTGGACAGTTTCTCCCCTCAGCCGGCTACAAAACAAGCAACTTTTGAAAGGGAAACTTCACTGTGTCAGTCAATGGTGAGTCACATTTGATGTATTATTGATTTTTTTCCCCCCCGCTCAAGCATCAGTGCACCTTATGAGGGTGAAGGAATTAACAGGATTCAGTCATGTGTAAAAGTAATTGTATCTACTAACCACCTCCTTGCTTTGTGCTGTAATGAAAATTCATTTTACAAAACTACATCCTCTAATCCCGTATTCTTTGAACATTTTTTTTTCCCTTCATCCCAAAAAGACTGACTAGGCATGCATGTTCTTACATACAGTTGGATGCGTTCACACCTTGGGTCGCGATGATAAACCCTGAGGAAGGAGAGGAGCGTTTCTCTTCCACTTTTCCCAACAAAAGTTCTCCAATATGGGGATTCACACTGGCAACTTTACAGTAACATTGTGTTTCTTCTGCAATCTATGGGCACCAGTTATATCACTGTATGGTAAAAGGGGACTTGAGTTGGACATGCACAATTTCCTTGGTATATAGAATAACTCCTCACACAGAGAAATGGGCTCATTTGGATAAATCAGGGGTTTTCACACTTTTGCATGTCCCAGACCCCCAACTCAGCTTTCACTAAGCCGCAGACCCCCAATTGAAGTGATTTTACTCCAGTGGCGATCCTGACAGGAAAATATATCTTGACTTGTATTGAGTATTAAATTGTTTAAATGTTATATTTGAACAGTGACAAACAGATTCTAAGTGGTGACATCAAATCAGCATGTAGCGATAATTTTTTGTTTTAATTTTATTGTGTCATAACAATTTTTAATGAATCAAATTAAAGTGATATTAAATTATAGTGATCATTTTGTTGAGGACCCCCTGGAAGTTCCTCAAAGACCCCCTGATGGTCCCTGACCCCGCTTTGAAAACCGACCTCACAGGCTTTGTGCAGGGAGTTGCTCATTTTAGATACATTTTTTTTCCAGAAACTTAAAAAAAAAAGAAAAGAAATAAAAAGAAATGAAAGGGAGAGAAGGGATGTATATATATCATAGCGGTTTTGATCAGGAGATCAAGGAATCTTCAAAGTCTTAAGGACTCTCTGAAAAATTAAAGACCATATGTCTTTGAATGCCTGATAAAGCATTCAGGCACCGCAAGGAGGTTTTTTTTTTTTTTTTTTCCCTTTGCTCCATTAACCTAAAACTTGTCAAAATGACTTCAAATACATAGTTAAGCAAGCACAATCAGTGCACAGGGCAGAGACATAAAGTAATACACACTCTCAGCCTTTCTATATTGAATGTTTGAATTGGTGAGGCTTCAAACACTTGTACAGTTAATTGGGCAATAAAAGGCCTGAATGTGTAAAACCGTGCAGACTCTGACAGTCACAGTCTCTAATGTCTCGTGGATTTGGGATGTGCCAAAATTTGTCATGTGTTCTCCATGGTGTCGGGAGTAGCATTTTTAAAATTATTATTAAAAATGAAGTAAATGAGACAGAAATTCCAATTAGAGCAGCTGCTTAACTCAAGGAATTTATTGACCAAACACTATACATTTATTCTGAATAAATGAATAGATGATAAATGAATGGAAACCAACAGAAAATAAATAAATAAATGCTATTCTCAGCTTTTATTTTTCCTGTCATTTTCTAAGAGAAGCAAGGAGGTGTCCCACATTTCAAATAGTTAGAATAATTGGAATGAAAAGCTTCACAGGTTAATCTTACACAGCAACAAACAATAATCCATTAAGATCCATATCTGTTGTCACAACACATTACTGCACCCGGTTGCTCGTGCAGAAATATTTCAGTGACACCGTGTTACTAGAAATGCACAATGCAGTCAGCGTAATTAGGATTTTGTGTGGCAGTGTCTACAAAGCTTGTTGCCTCTGTAGATAATCCTAACAGGCCACACAATGTGTTTGTCTGAGGCACGGCAGAGCTGTGAACCCATGCCTGAGCCTGTAAGCTGCCACAGAAGAAAATGAATGAACACCCACCTTCACAACACAGCAGACTTAAAGAGAGAGGCAGGGGGAGAAAAACAGAGGCAGACAGGCGGCTGTTCTAGTGATGAAACACGGCGAATTTCTGCATAGCTCCGTCCTACAGAAGAGAAACGACTTTGAAGTTTTCGCTTTAAGTTGTAGCCACAGTCTGAGCCGACCGTGCATTTGTCCTGCAGTAACGACGTCCTCTCTTTGGATTCTCTCAGGATTGGAGAAATATTCCAACGGTGGTGCAATAAATATGTCAGCCTGCGTGGGATGGAGAGCCACATGGGACGTCATGCTATGGCAAGCTGCCACTTTCTCATTTAATTACTCAATGAAATTCAAATTATAGATATCTATTATTCATTTTCAGCTAGTGATGAACTCGAATCAAAAATGTAATTTTGTCTGGGAGTAACTCTAATCAGAGATGCTTCAAATGAAAGTATTGGCAGTAAAATTGTGATCCTTCAGTTGAACTAGTAAAAATCTGAATTTGCGATATCCATATATATACATAGCCACCATCTTTACTAGTCAAAATGTTAATTGCAGACCTCAATTATGACAGGTCATGATGTTCAGTGGATATCTGAAATTATAATTCTGGTAAGTCATAATTACATTTTGAGTGATTAAATGTGATATGCGTGTATGCACTTTCCGCTAACCTGATGTTAGATAAACAGACAAATATTAAGTTGGTATAACTGCCACAAAAGCTACTTGATATAGAGTGCAGAAATGTGTGTGCGTTTAGTTTCTGTGCCTTCCTGTTGCCTTTGTGACGACTTTGAAGATAAATTGTATTATACAATTTATACTTGGTTGTTTTACCAAAGAATGAAATGTTACTTCATTCTGTCCAATTATGAATATTTCTTCCTTTACCTGCAATTTCTCTAACTGGCTCTTACACCATTAATTGTAACTTCTTATTTTATTTCCATCGGCTATGTGTGGTGGTTTTTATATTTCATGGTGAAGCGTCCCATACTGAACTGAGGATGGCAGCGGCTACTGAGATGTACGACCAGCAGGAAGAGACACAGCATCCAAGTTTCAGCAGAGCTCTGTCTTTTGCTGACTTCTTATCATTTCAAACAGATACCTTGGGGAGAGACAGAGGTTCCCCTCTACCCTCAGCCAGGACCAAAAACAAACTAACATCCACACAGTGTATAAATCCCCCAACATCTACCACTGGCAATACAAGAAGGAGTGTTATGCACAACTAATATATACTTTATTTACTGCTTGTGCTCTTTACCATTACATCCTTCTCTCTTTAGATTAATTTATCATATCTTTAACAGTCAAACCAACATAACCCAACTCATTTCCAACTTGTGCCCTCTCTTCAGTCCACTTGGTTTGCCCCAGTGTGCGCACCTCCATGAGGATGTTGATCCCAGGAGGCACCTCAGAGAAAGAGAGAGATCAGAACCAAAGTGGAAAACACGGTAAGAGAAAACATCTGAAAATAAACCCAACTAATGTATCAGTCCACTAAACAGGATGCACCTTTATTAACACAGGATTAACACATTCAAAAGAAACTACACATATAACACACGTTAAAATTGATATCTCAGTACGTGTATGTATTTGGGAGTGTGTGTATAGGAACTGTGAACCTGTTTGGTGATGCCGGCAGCTCCCTCACATGCGTATCAACACAAAGCAAAGAGAGGGCAAAAAATATTGCTTTATGTGAGCTTAGAAAAATAAGGAACTTATCTTACCTTTGAAAGGTCTTCACGTTCATACTTTGCTCAACTTCTTTGAGCCAGCCATACTGCTGAAATAATAAAACTAATATGAATCCACTGATGCTCATTTAATTGTTGATGAATTTGTGTGTCTGGGGCTCATTAAAACAACAGTGGGATGCAGATGCGCAGTCGAGTGCAGTCTAACTCACATCCCTGACCTCCAAGGACCACTGCGTTTAACAGGGAAGTGCCTCTCATTACTTATCCTTTATCTGCTGTCTCATTATACTCTTGTTCTGCTTTTTGGATTTTTCTATTACTGTCTTTGCAATGCAAATCTGCTGCTTAAATCAGGACCTCTGTGTATACAAAGGCAAGGGAGGGAGAAAAGAAAGACTCATCCTATTAGCTTTGAGGAATCTGCTTGGGAAAGTACTCGGGGTGTAAAAGGAAAGAGGTGCTGAAGAATTCCCTCATCATCCTAAATGTTTTTTTTTTTTTTTTTTTTTTTAACCAAAGTATGATTTATTGGAAAGCGAGAGAGTGAGTGAGAGTGAGTGAGAGCGAGCGAGACTTCCCATAATCTCAGTGCCACAGCATCAAGTCTGCAGTAAACTAATGTGTATGTGCTGATATGCCTTCCTGGATTATGGATGATAGCTCATGTGTCATGACTGCAGGCCTATCACTTGCTGTGTTCCCCCCGCAGTGCGAGCCAATATGTTCAGTAGACATAGATGTGGGCATCGCCTAATGGAATCCAGTCAGCATGGCTGATACCATCGCTAAGTCACACTGCCAAGCCTCGATAACACCAAGCTCTCTCCCTCTTTGGAGCCATTGCAAGTGTCCTGGAGAGCCCTGCAGGATGTTACATATTAATACTCCTCGACATTTGCTAGGTGATAAGCAGCTTGGATATAAATATTTCTTTTTATGAAACCACTTCGGCACCGCTTGCTTATAGAAACACAATCTTAGGCTATTTTTTTCTTCACAGAGCCATATCAGAAAACAAATGCTCTGTCCTCGGTAACCTGTACTTCTAAAAGATGCATCACCGTGCTCGGGGAAGGTAATGCATAAGGGAGAGTCTGCCCCAGTATGATCTCCCCAGTATGGCAAAGAATAGGAGCTTCAAATGGTCAGTGCTGCATCATGTGAAATTAATAGAGGGAGGATCTGCTTGCACAGCTGCCATGGGCAATCTGCCACACAGTCACTGGGTCTGTGCGTTCATGTGTGTGAGTGTTTGTTTCTGTGCGTGTGCGCTTTCGTGTGTTTCCAGCTCCCTGCGTGCATGCGAGCCTTGAAATCAAAATGTGGAGTGAAATGAATACCGACCAGGAGGATCTTCTTCCCACACAGCAGAGTGAAAAATTCATGTTCTATTACCCCTTCAAATAGGAATCGGAGTTTATAAGATCACATTTGAAATTCCGGTCACAGCTCATGCATTTCTTAAATACTTTCGGTAACATGGTTGGTCTATTTCTGGAGATGGATAGAAATAGTTTAGGACTGTTTTTCACATTTAAAATTAAAAAAAAGTTCAGGTAACAAAGTCACAATCAGAGCTGAGCTATTAAAGTCATATTCTATTTCACTCAAATGACCAAAAAAAGAAAGGGGGGCTATATGCAGATATATTCAAATATGGTGTTCAGCTACAGCAGCACTGCATGAGTTATGAGATTGCCTGATCACTTGTCATAGGCTGGCATAAGGGAATGAGGCATGTGTCATATCTTGTTTAAGCAGCCTGATGCAGTGTGTTTTGGTGGATGGTTCACAGCTACTCCTCAGCATCTCATTCCAGCTCATGTTGTTGAACGGTTCCTCCCCTCCGGCTGTTAACTGACTGGGGAAGTTTCCCGCCGGATACCATGACGACGGCTGGCATCCGCGGTCTCCGCCGCAGCGAATGGAGGTCATCTGAATAGACAGCACCCTTACCTCAACCTTCACCGCGCTGCCATGGTTACGTAAGCCGACAGACACTCAGCCCTCAGCCATCCCAGCATGCAGTTCACCTCTCAGCGGGCTTGAGCCACGCATCCGTCCAAACGTACATATGCTCATGGAGAGGCATTCAGGTGCCAAGAGACTGGCGCAGCATGTGCCGGCATCCCTTACATATCCAAGTCCTTTGGGTTTTACATATCTAAGTCCCTCAAGCATAGTGTTGATATCCACCAGAAAAACACAGAAGTGTCAATCTGTTAACTGCCGCAATGAAAGATTTCAGCATTCCCCTCTTGGCAAAGTAGCTCACAGTGTGAAATGATCAAAACACATTAATAATGCATCACAAAGTAAAGATCCCATATCTCTCAAGTTTTCATTTGCAGGTTATTTAAAGGCATGGTTTCTTTCGGCGCTCCCTTGAAATCCGCAAAGTGACCTGACCGCACTGCAACACATTTCCATTTTAACAAGTCTTGTTCAGCATTAAAGTTGTGTTTTTCTTTAAAAAAAAAAAAAAAAAAAAAAAAAAAGACATCTACAAGATGAGCTAATCCCACTTGTTTCAATTTCACTTCAGGAATTTTTCTATTAAAAAATATAAATATGTTGAAATGACACAAAGTAAGGTACATCAATCCACCAGTGTCAGTAAAACAACACTTGATTTCTGGAGACAAATTGATTAGTGTTGGAAACAAGTGGGATTATGTCATCCCCCTGGCAGATTTTTGCACTTGTTTGAAGAAAAACAAGATTTTTACACTCAATATAAGGTTAAATGACTTCTTGAAACTGAGATTTTTTTTTTTCCACAGCACAGCAGGATTTTGTAGGAATTATCTGTTTGTGTTTTTGGTGTGAAGTTTGTTCAATACGGCCCGTCTGGGGCATCACAGGTCATGTTTACATCAACCGGTGCGCCGTCAAGGTCATAAACACAGGCGGCGGACAAAATGTGCAATATAAAACCAGACTAATCCATTTTGCATTAGACCGCTCTGGGTGTGTCTTGTCTCTCCATTTGGACTACACCACCTCTGACACACATAACGTACATTTCATTAAATGTAAATTTCTTATCTTCTGATATTCTGCATGCAAGCCGAATTGAACCGAACTAGTCCTTTGCATAAAGGCCCCATGGTGTTTTTGTACTAATGTAGTGACATGAATACCAATCTTCTCCCTTTTGTTGTCAACAGTGCTTGATTCAACTGCTGTACGTCTTGATGTGGCTCTGTGGCTGGCGCTGGGGGCAGTAAAAATGTGTGATTGGCAGACTGTGATGGAAGCTCTGGTATAGGACTGAGAGAATAATACAGCATAGCTTCCCGCTGATAGAAAGGCCAGGCACAGTAAAGGATGAGCTGGCAGCTTATATAGAGAGGAAAGTATTCAGCTGTACCATACCGAATCATATTCAAAGTCCCTCTGGCAATCAAAGACACAGACAGTTGGATGGAGTTGGAATTAAGGTAGCATTTGAAAGAT
Organism: Myripristis murdjan; assembly: GCF_902150065.1. NCBI lineage: Eukaryota > Metazoa > Chordata > Actinopteri > Holocentriformes > Holocentridae > Myripristis > Myripristis murdjan. Next base: position 9,344,260 of record NC_043999.1, read on the forward strand.
GCTTTTTTTGCCCCCATAAAAGTAACTCCATCTGTATTGATGTCAAGCTCACTGTACATATATTTTATGAATGTACACACCAGCTGGAAGCAAGCCCATCCTTCCACTGTATTACATTCCATTAATGACAAAGTGAGGCCAGTGCAAGATGCATTGCCAGCCACAATGAACCCAAGTGGGATTGCAAGGATGAATAAAGAGACTAAATCAAATATTAAATCCAATTCAAAGCTGATAACACTTGTTGTGACAAAGTAATCGCCATTTCGGCCCTGATCTATATTGTGTATCTGCGCAGACAAAGGAACACAAATGAAGACTGAAGTCAATTTCGTCTCGGCAATGAAACCTTTCGTCTGTTCACTCCTCTGTTCTATCCTTTCGAAAATGATGTGGCTTTAGTTGGCTTCCTTATATTTTGCGTCTGTCTTCTTTCTGCTCTGACTTCCAGCCAAGTTCAGTTAAAGTCCGCAGATTTATCTCTGCCGATGAATAGGCACCCGTGACTGTACCCTTTATGAGAGAGTTGGCAGGTTTTCATTTTCCATTAGGTGGGCTCATGCACTGGTATTTATTTATTTACAAAGCTCTTCTTGGCAAATTATCAGTCCACATCACATTATTGCTGAGGTGCACAGCGAGAGCCTACTGACCCTGCTCGCAGAACCGGATGGTGCTCCTGCTTCCTCATGTTAATTCTGACCCAAAGAAGATTTGCTTGTTTTCTCTGCCCCTCGTGAAACCTTGGAATGATTGACAATAAATTTTGAAAATGTATTTATGACCTTGGGGCCCAAGGATCTGGTTTCAAAACTTTCAACTTCCTTTGATTTAAATGCGTGTGTGAATATTTTCTGTATACTGTCTTTTTCTTTTAATTTCTAGTAACTTCATACCACTGTACATGATGATTTCTATATGTATCAAGTTTAAATGATGATTTCTTTGACAGGAGATGTTTCCAGCTGTGTAATTCCCAGAGGTGGAAGTAACTAAATACAATTACTCATGTTACTGTGGTTGAGTAGCTTTTTGTGCACTTTTTTGAGTATTTTTTAAAGCCAGTAATTTTACTTTTACTTAAAGATTAGAGATTTTACTTAGAACATTTTTGCTTGACAGTTGTCCTTCACTACATTTTAAATCACATCCATTACAGAGAGCAAGTGATCCATTACATATTGTGGAACCTTTCACAATAAAAGCTCAGTCAGCAAAGATTAGAGGCGGAATCTGCTTCTACTTTGTTGGTTCTACTTTTTGGCATTCCAGATTTCCAATTGAAGCTGCATGATGAAAAACTGCAGATGGTCGACGGAGCAAGGAACATTTTGACTCAACTGGCAAAAATGTGGTGTAAGTGTGGGAAAACAAGGAGAAAAAATATCAGTCAGTTCGCCTGAACAATGAGAACCATGTAGACTCGACCATCATATTGTGTGCTTATTCCGCATTTGTCAGCTGAAGCTACACTTATGTACTTTAATGTGTTCAGTCAACCCTCAGCAATTTTGCAGAATGCACCTTTAACAGAATGTAGTTCATTTTTACAGCAGTGCTTCTATTTCTGCTTAAGTCAATATCAGCAGTGCTTCTACTTAGCACCAGTAATTTTTTGTGCTCTCTCCACCTCTGGCAATCCCTGTATGTTGCTGTAGTAGTTTCAGAGTTATTTGTTCCATAGCAGCAGTGGTTTATATGTGGCACCACTACAGTGGAGGGACTGTGCGTTTCATTTCTTTCTTTGTGACAGATTTCATCCTCTCTGTATCCATCTTTCTTACCAGCTTGGGCCACATTGCTTCTGAAACAGGAAGAAAAGGTCAGAGCGTTAATGCACAAAGTGACAGCAAATACATCACCTAAATCTATGGTGACTTTTGGCAATACATCCCACACATGGACACTCAATTTTCATTGGGAAAAAAACAGGAGTGATGAGAGAGATTTGGAATCTGGCTCACATACATCCTCCCCATACTGTTGAAGGGGTTTCACTTTGTTGTGGTTTGCAACATGGAGATAAGCGGAGAAAATAAAACAGGCGAAGCTGTCGTTTTTAATATCACAAATAATACAGACAAAATGTAGGCTCAGTTATGTTCCCATTATATTCATCTTAACATCACACAATATAATATTGATTTATGTGCTTAAAAAACATGACAAAGGATGCATTTCATAATGCCATCAATGAATCTGCAATGTTATTAGGAGGCACAACTTGAGGCATTTCTTTACCAGTGAATTTTAGACTGAAGACAACATTTCAGCTTTTACCCGCTTATCATTTTTGCTATCACTTCTCAAGCAAGAAATGGCTGCATCACCAAGGATATTGTCACACTGTCCGTAAATTTTCCGCCCCCAGGAAGGAGCAGCTCTAGGCATTAATGACTTCACAGATTATGTCCTTGTTTATTTTTGAGGGAGAAAATTGAATTGTCCAAGGCACGGTTATAAAACCAACATGTGTTCATCGGGGTGAATTGTCCGTTTACAAAATTTCCAGTAGAATGCACGCTGCAGGAGACGCTGCAAGGAGCCATTTTCTACAAGACATCTCCCTCTCTCTCTCTCTCTCTCTCTCTCTCTCTCTCTCTCTCTCTCTATCACTCTTTGTCCTTGTGGGTGATTAAAATGCACCCTGGATGTCTGTCTGCTCTCTCATTAATCACACTCTGAGAGACTGGACCGAACACTAAATATACAGTTTGTCCTCATCTCAGCACTCTACACAAAGCGCTATTACAGCAGAAAAACCACACCGGGTCATAAATGACTCATAAGCAGGGCTAGGGGTCAGCTCCCGCTCATATGGCTGCAAAAAAATTACAATAGCACTAACAATGAGCGAGGCATGGAATGACTTCACACCCTTACCTTAAATCTTACACGTCATAACAAGACAATTTTTTTACGCTCTAATATGCCTGCATCTTAGCGGCAAGTATGATGCCTAGACTGCAGTAATAAATGATAATGATGATATAATGTAACATCTCTCTTCAGTGCCCATCAAGCTAGTCACCAAATCCTTTTTATGAGCATTTAGTGACTATCCGTGTCGATTTTTTTTTTTTTTTACTTTTTTTTATAGAATAAAATGTATTGAACCATAAAAATCCAATAATAAAAGCTTTTCCGTTTTTGAAGAAGCAAGTGTCTTGCTGCTAGCAGACGTCATCTATCTGAGCATTTTGTCTCATTAGATCAAGCCAGTGAATCTTACAGTGGCAGACAGCATCTGTGTTGTAAATCAGAGGCAAGACGATGCTTGAGCAGGCGCCTGAGACAGTGAACGCCCCACCAATGTCTCACCCATCTGTTGAAAAAATAAGAATAAAATAAAATAAAAATAAAATACACTTAATCACAGTGGTTTTCCTGAAAGATGTGCTCTCTAATGTAAGGAATTGTACAGACATAAGAAAGACGAGTGCAGCCTGGATTTTATGCGTTTCCCTTCTTTTTCTAAGGGTCGCAAAGTAATTATATGACTCCGGTTCAGCTGCTCCCTTTGTGGATTAAACCAAAGACAGTGAGGCATTTTGATGACTTTATCTTGGTTCTTACATAAACTGCAATGGACACTGCCGGTATCAACACAAAGTTAAACCTACAGTACGATACAGTGAACCAACTTTTTTGAACACAAAGGTCATAAAAGGATGCTAATAGAGGCACTTCTATTTTATGGCAAAGCAGCTTTTGTAATAAGGGCAGGCAGCTTGCCCCCCTCTGTCCTCGCTGCTAACAATAATTTTAGACAGTTTCAAAGACCAAGGAGAATTTGTGATTCAGAGGAGAACTTTCATCAGTCAACAAACTGTCAACATACACCAGCAATTCAAAGAAAGTGGCAATTCACCTGATGTCCCTAACCTCTCAAATGCCAATGTCAAATCTCCTTAGAGAAGTCACATTTAGAAGCTTTTGTGTTCTCAGAGGCATACTGTCCAACACACAATAGCCCACATCTTCAAAGATATGATTAAAAAGAACGGGGACACTGTAATGGGTGACCCCTTTTTATATTGTACTTTCTCTAATTATCCTGCATTCTCAGTCAGATGCGCCCCCACATTCAAAGATGAACTTTAGGACACCGTTTACCTGCAACCTAAACTCCAAGGCCATTATTACTGCCGAGATTTGCATGCAAATGTATTGAGAGAGGTGCAGTCACTACTTTGACGAAACCCAAACAAACCAACTGCATTATTTTTCTATCAAACAACTTTAAAGGTTTAAAACTCTGTGAAATATAACTGTGTGAATGTGGATTGTTCTCCATTTGTAGCGTTGAAGCTCTGCTTTTTGGCATATTAGCCAATAAAAAATATGCAGTGCATGCACCCATTACCTAATCTCATCTAATAGTCTAATATAAACATAAATGCAAAAACAAGTGAAGGTGCAAGTCTTTATTCAATAAAGGTCATGGGCATTGAGCCTATCCTTTGGTCTCACAGGGGAGAGAAAAGTTCATGTTTTTTTCTCCAAAGGGAAATTATGGATTGCGACCCTTAACACCACCACCCTGACTGAATGCAGAGCATTTTCCTCTGTAAGTTAGGTATTGCTGGCATTTTTTAAATTTAATATCTTGTATAAAGTCCAATCTGCACAATTACAACAACCCCAGGTCTCTAAAATATGAGTTGTTCACTCAAGTAGATGTCAGTGCTGGTTCCTAGGCAGCATATTTACACAAATGCACTAATTCAACATGTAACCCATATTCTCCCATAAGCGCAGAAGGAAAAACAAGCAGCAAAACAAGATCCATACTGTCTCTATAACAGTGTCGTACATCTGCAAGTACAATATTAAGGTCTTACAGTATGACAAACAGAGATGCTGAGTGCAGAGTGTGCAGTATTTGAACACGGCTTAATCTACAGGACAAGCAACGAATCATAAACAAGTTGTCTTATTGACTTATCGACGCTTACACACCTCGAAGAGGTTGTCTGTTCTGTGTGTGCATCTTCTTTTGCATACACACACACACACACACACACAAACACACACACACACACACACATGCACGTGCACACATACAGACACACACACTCACACACAAAAAAAAACACATTAAAGTACATAAATGTATCCATCTCCCACGAACCACAATAATTCTCTGGAATGCAATTCTTACATTTCACGGTTGATTTCATATTTCTCTCCACATTCATAGAAAAGCATTTGTGTTTGTTTATGCAATTGACTTTAATAGCTCTGGAGATTGTTTTGCCATGGCTAAGGCAGCCATAATGTGTGGGAAGTTGCTTTATAAAACAGTTGTAGCCATTGTTACAGGTCATTGTTTTACCTCAGAGATCCAGTATTGTGTGGGGCAAAGCAGAGCATTTTACTTACACATCATTGTTAAAAAATATTACAGTAACCAGTTAATTTAAGACAGCATTTATAACCATGAACATAATCATAACCACATGTTGGTAAATACATTCACAGTTCTTTATATATCAAAAAGACTAATGCTACTAATAATGATAGCTATACTGCTACTGTTCCCTCTACAAATATTATTACTATCACTATTTTTGCTACTACTATTACTACCACTACTACGACTACAACTGCTACTACCACTGCTAAACAATAATAAATGAATGAATGAATAAATGATTGAATAAATAAATAAATAAATACAGTCTCCATCCCTTTCCCTTTCCATGCAGTATCTTAAAGTTGCACTACCGTGTCGACTCAAACCCATCAGACCCATCGAATAACGTGCCTCTTCCATATTTTTGTGAGTCTAACCTGGGTCCTCACCCTTTGCAATTTTACACAGTTCACTTTTAAAACTACATTTCTCCAGAGCATTTCACAGTAAATGCATAAGTAGAATACGATTAAATACTTCAGTCACCAACATTATGCACAACCAGTAGCAGACCGCATGGGGTCAGAGCCATAAATCCCTTCCAGTTGAGATATTGAATAATTCCGTATTTGCAGAAAAGATAATGCCATCATAGAGTGCAAACTAAAGAAATGAATCCAGGCGAGAAAAGGTAAAAACATTATCTTCCGTGGTGACTATGCCCAGTGATTTCCGAAGCTCCTTTTCTTTCATTTAGCTGACAGCTGGCAGCAAACACAGGACACCTACTTTGAGTTGACCAAAACTAGGTGCATGTGTGTGTGTGTGTGTGTATTTATGTATGTAAGTGTGTGACCAAGAGGAAGAAAATGAAAGAGGCACAGATATAGGGAGATGGTTTCATGGATAGCTCAACAAGATCATCCTACCTCAGACATGCTCATTAATATTGTGCAACAGTTCAGCTCTCCAGTGCAAACATGAGCAACAACGAAGTCTAAGCCATGTGGAAACTGCAGAAGTGGTGTGTTTGGGCTTTACCAGTCAAATCTGACCTTTTCTTTTTTATTAATGAATGCTATCTAACAACTTTATCATTGATGTGCCTTTCCAAAAGCAGTCAGAAGGTAAAGACAGTGTGTCCATATTGGCTTCGATAATGATCTACAACTTGCCCCGAGATGCCAAAGGTGAGGTGTAAAATCAAACTGAGTGTGGCATTTAAGGCTTATACCTACTTGAAATGCCTGGAGGGCTCTTTGTCTTCATGTTTTGAAGTTAAAGGTTTGGTATTTTTCACCCAGGGCTGTATTAAAATGTTGATTCCCATCATTTATAGCCATACACAGACCAACCGCAGCACCAGCTTTACTGACTAGAACTTGACACTCTGCTGCAGCTTCTTGCTATACTTCAACATAATCCAACAGGGCACTTGTTTTCAGCTTCAAAAACTATTATAAATGTCCTTCTTGGAAAAAATGGAAAATGGAATCCATGCCATTCTGCTGCTAAGTTGACAAATGCTGCGTTCACTTGAACTTGGATGACAGGATTTCTGTGCTGTAAATTTACACAAAATATACTATATGTAAAAAAGTATTGGACCACCTACACATTACACCTATAGGAGTTTTTATGACACCCTATTCTAAATTCATAGGCATTAATATGGAGTTGGTCTCGCTTTGCAGCTTTAACAGCTTCCACTCTTCTGGGAAGGTTTTCGACAAGATTTTGCAGTGTGTCTGTGGGCATTTTTGCCCGTTCATCCAGAAGAGCATGTGTGAGGTCAGACACTGATGTTGGACGAGAGGGCCTGGCTCCCAGTTTCTGTTCTAGTTCATCCCAAAGGTGTTGGATGGGGTTGAGGTCGGGGCTCTGTGCGGGCCGGTCAAGTTCTTCCACACCAAACTCACTCAACCATGCCTTTATGGAGCTTGCTTTGTGCACTGGGGCTCAGTCATGCTAGAAAACAGAAAAGGGCCTTCCCCAAACTGTTCCCACAAAGTTGGAAGGAGAGAACTGTCCAAAATGTCTCAGTGAGCTGAAGCATTAAGATTTCCCTTCACTGGAACTAAGGGGCCGAGGCCGAGCCCAGAAAAACAAGCCCATGGCATTATCCCTCCTCCACCAAATTTTACAGTCGGCACAATGCAGTCAGACAGGGAACGTTCTCCTGGCATTCACCAAACCCAGACTCGTCCCTCAGACTGCCAGATAGAGAAGCGTGATTGGTCACTCCACAGAACATGTTTCCACCGCTCCAGAGTCCAGTGGCAGCGTGCTTTACACTGCTCCATCCAATGCTTGGCGTTGTGCTCGGTGATGTAAGGATGCATGCGGCTGCTTGGCAACGGAAGCCAATGCCATGAAGCTCCCGGCACACAGTTTTTGTGCTGATGTTAATACCAGAGGAGGTTTGGAGCTCTGCAGTTATTGAGTCAGCAGAGCGTCGGCCACTTTTATGCACTATGCACCTCAGGGCTCGGCGACCCCGCTCTGTAACTTTACGTGGTCTGCCACTTGGTGGCTGAGTTGCCGTGGTTATTAAATGCTTCCACTTACAGCTGATGGTGGAATATCTAGGAGTGAAGAAACTTCAGCAGCTGACTTGTTGCAACAGTGGCATCCTATTACATTACTATTACAGTACCATGCTGGAACTCAGTGAGCTCTTTAGAACGAGCCATTCTTTCGCACATGTTTGTAAAGGCAGACTGCATGACTAGGTGCTTGATTTTATACACCTGTGGCAATGGGACTGAATGAAACACCTGAATTCAGTGATTAAGAGGTGTGTCCCAATACTTTTGTCCATATAGATGTTCATAAGGATAAACAAACACTCAACAGATGAAGAATTTTTGGCTGGGGATACTTCCAAGGAAAAGAGCATCCATTTGTCCTGAGTTGACACCGAGAACGCGATGTTGTCTCAAGTCGGAAATTTACAGGATGGAAATTCTGAGTTCTGAGTTGAAGCAAACACAGCATTGGCCGAGTTAGCAGCAGAAGGCAAAGAATTGTTGCAGAGGGGAGGACACATAAAGTGGCTGGTGTTATTGAGCATGTGCATATGGCAAGGTAATGTGTTTGTTTGCACATGAGAGTCTTGCTGAAGGACACTCGATAACGGGATGGTTTCACAAACCATCGGCCATGCTGCCACTCTGTGTGACAGTAGAACAACAGAGTCCAGTGCCGTGTGACCTTTAAGCTGAGTGTCACCCAATCACTGAACAGACCTTTATAGATCCCTGGAAAGCAAAAGCTGCACTTTAACACTCCATCATGATTGATTTGCTCAGAGGGCTTCGCTCCTCATTCAATGAATATTAAGTAAATCACTATCTCTGAAATAAGACAGTTAACACTCTCTTTTAAAAGAAACTGTTAATTATGAGAGATTAACACCTGTAATCCAATTCCATTAATAGTTGGTATGCTATGTAAGCTCAAATAATATGCAGACATAATTACTGAGACCATGTAAGCTTACTGCATGCACAATTGGATGACTGCAGAACTATTCTTTCACTAGTACTGCTTTTAGATTTCACATTTTAATTAAAAACACTTTGAACAGAGCCTGAGGAGGAAATCATTCAGGAAATAAGACAAAAATTGTAAACAAAACATTATCTAAAATGTCAGCCCCCGGCATCTCCTCAAGTTCATGCATGAGCATGCTGTCGCTCTCTCCCTCCCTCGCTCTCTCTCTCTCTGAAGGCACACACACATACACACACAAAACAAACAAAAAAGAAAAAAAAAAACAAAAAAACAAGGTTTGAGCATTAGCCAGTGCACAGCCACTAGTTTGGCTGATTCACCTCTTGAAGGAGCAAGGCAGCTCGAGGCGCCATGATGCGCTGAAGGTCACATTATACTGCACTTAGCACAACATTTCAAAGGTTAATTCAAAGTCAACACATTAATTATTCAGTAAATCATTCCACAGTCCAATTAATTTTATTATCCACTCAAGTGTCAACAGGTAACACAAGTTGCACGTCCTGTTCTCATGCCATCTTCAAACAGTGTGGAGTGCTAATTCTGTCCTACTGTATATTAACAAGCTCAGCTACATGTGTGAGTCTCTGATTAGCCAATATGATAAGGTAATGGATGATAATGAAATTCATGTACACAAATAATTCCTGGCAATATTCCATTTCCAACAACAGCCAGGCATCCAGCTAAGCTCAGGACAAGCCTCAGCCCTCTTCGTGTATGAAGGCACTCATTACCCTCATGCTTTCGATCGCCCAGGTGAGAGCGAATTCTCTCTGTCAGGAGCAGCTGTCAGAGATTGTTATTAATGGATATGTGTCTTTATTTATAGGCTTTGGTCCAAGGATGAAAGGTATATCTCAGTCATGATTTTCACTTTCACAAGGTTTATGAAATGCATTTGATGGATTGAGATGCCTCTCATCCTCTGGCACATTCTCATCCCTCCTCTCTAATCTTTTAGCGCCACACTGTGGATGATTTGGCCAGTACAGCAGCAATAGTTCAAGTGTGGGTACTTTTAGGTGTGTGTGCTGTGTGCATGTGTGTGTGTGCGCGCACACGCGTGCCTGTTCATGATTAGAGCTTAACAGCATATATCTGTACATTTTATCACATCCATGCATACACTGCATGCGCATGTTTACACAGTCCTACAGAAACATCACATTCATCACATTCAAGAATTCACACATCATACTCATATTGTTTGTTATTTTATTAACCAAAAGAGACAAAAGCAATAGAAAATACAATTTGCAGGGTGTGTGAAGGTAAGGACATTTTCAGTATAATGATTGGGCTTAGGTTTGGATTCAGATTTGATTATTGTCTCCCCTTTTCTTTAGCCACATTTATCATCTACCCCAAGAAGTTATGCATGTCATCTGAATTTCCTGTTCTCATCCTGTTAAGGTCATGCCTTAAATTTCATGGGTAGTTGCTCTCTGTTTGAGAAGTATGCATGAAAAAGTGTGAATGCTTTCCAGGGGGCCTGAGCGAGATCGTTCGTATTGACATCACACTCTCTCTGGGAAACTCTCTTTGGAAGATGTGCTAGTAATTTTTGGCTCTATGTTCCCAAGGGCCCATGTTTCCAAATTCCTATGTTACTCTAGGCCTGATATGTCTAAGGTCCTATGATGGCAGGTCCTATGTTCCCAGGTCCTGTGTCCCAGGGTCGTATGTTAGCCGTCTTCTATGTTCCCAAGGTCCTATTTTTTCATCCCTCTGTTCCCAAAGTCCTATGTTTCCTTGCCCTATGTTCCCAAAGTCCTATGTTCCCAGTCTCCTATGTTCTCAAGGTCCTATGGTCCCAGTCTCCTGTGATCCCAGGCCCTGTGTTAACATGCCCTATGTTCCCAGGGTTGTGTGTTTCCTAGTCCTATTTTCACAAAGTCTATGTTTTCTTGCCCTATGTTCCCAAGGTCCTATGTGTCCTAGCCCTTTGTTCCCATATCCTTTGTTTCCTTGCCCTATGTTCCCAAGGTCCTTTGTTTACAAGTTCTCTGTTCCCAACAATGTAATTTTCTCAAACTGGAAAAAAAGAAAACATTGCCTCAAGCCTATATGTTCCACAACATAAAAATAATACTTTCCATATCTCTGTCTGTATTTTTTTTAAAGCACAATCTGATAGTACATATTCAGTAAATAATATCTAAAATGGTATTTACGGTCAAGCTGCCTCTAAAGACACCCTGTTTAAACAGAGGGTTTGTTAATAAAACAAAACACTGACATTGCTTTGGCATGAACAGCATTTGCCACATTGGTCTATGTGACATTAGACATTTGCAACATACATGATCCAATGTTCCCTTAATATAAAAAGTTGAATGATGCTCATGCTGTTCATGCTCCTGTTGCATGCATAATCTGACAGCATGTTCAGGAAAAAAACTATATGTTTGAAATAGTAGATGAAAAAAAAAATTACTTTTAGAGAATAACGGGCCCTGGGAACATAGAACATAGGACCTTGGGAATGTATGCACTCCGACTATATCCCTTTACATTCTTGAGATGTTGTATCAGTGGGGAATTTGAGAAATGTTAAAAGGTTTTCTGATTCTTGATGTTTGTCTGATGTGCATCTTGGTGCCACAGTACAATGTTTTTTCCTGATAGGGCAAGCTGAGTGTGACGTTAATTCAAATTCATTGATGGGAATAAGGTCTAAAGATAGGCAAAGCACTTAATTACATGCATCGGGTTGGGAGGCCCAGTGTCACATCTTGTTAAACTTGGTGTGCACCTCTGTTGATAAGGGTTTTGGCAGTCGGAGAGATTGGATTGAAAAGTGGAATTTTGTCCTTTTCAAAAGTTGCAACACAGGCGTAATTGGATATGAGTTTCCAAAAGGTGAACAGTGCTGGTTTATTTCAAACCGACAAGCAATCGTACACTGGTGTTTATCTTCTATACCCTGCCAGCATCACGTCTCCCAATTTTGCCCTTGCTTTCTGTCCTCTCATTAAATCGTATTCACTGTTGTTTCAGTCCCGAACAAGAAAATATGATGCTGCCACTCTCACTGAAGCTAGTGTAGATTTTCTGCAATCCATCATCCACGCCATATTAATCACAGACTAGCTGCCATCACACTCCGAATTAGCTTTGCAGAATGGAACCCCTCTGAGATAATCACTTTTTCATCACCAGCCGTGTGACGTGACAAATTCATATTTGGATGGCATGAGTAAAACAAAGGACAGATGTGTGTGCAGCGTGTGTCATCTTTTAGCACCATGTAAAATATCATTCCATGGGATTTGCTTCTGCATTTGTGGCTCCATTACATCCAAGAGGTAGTGTGATTGGGGCATCAAGTTGTTGTTTTTTTCTTTGGTTTTCCTAGCCCCTGCTGCCCTGCATGGTTTGTATTATCTTTGCTGGATGGATGAATGACTGTGAGACTGATAGCATTTGAGGTAAATTAGATTAGGCAGCCTTTAATGCCTGTCTGAATAGCAATTGCCAACATTTGAATATTTCCTAATATGAGTCTTTGCACTCTGATCCTGCTCTCTGATCCTCGTGACTGGAAAGAAACAGTGCATGTGTGTTCAGAAGAGAGTACAGAAACTGATGGATGTGTATTAGAAATTCAAGAGTGCTTGACTTGCTTTAGTAGCATCCCCCCCCTTTTTTTCCCCCTTTTTTAGCGATAGCAGTTCATGATAATCCATTAACTTGTTTCATGTATGTGTGGTGATATACCTTATGAAAAGTTCCAGTAGGCTTGATATTTCTGACCACAAATAACCTGATTTTAAATTTAACCATGATGAAAAAGGTACTTGAATCTTCAATGTGTTCTGTGACAAGACTGAGGAATCAAAGAATATTGGTTGTGTAGAGCATCAACTCAGCAAAAAAAAAAAAAAAAGATGACACAGTTGACCTTTAGGAAAATTATATCCAAGTTGGCATCAAAGATGTGCCCCCTCTGCCCATACATGTTGTGAAGCTTTAATTAACAAGGATATTTTAGGACTCAAGATAGGAAAGAGTTTTGTCCTGTTGATTGTCCCTGAGGATCAAACTTAAGCGGAAAAAAACACTGTATGCCAAATCCTTCAGACTTGAAACTTGTTTCTGTTGCACAGTTCAAAGCACGAGGTAAAGCTCCAGAAGATGAGTCCAATGGGAGTTGTCATCTATTGCAGTTTCTTTCTTCCTGACAGTTGCACTGATCTACCGTATATCTCTTGAGTTTATCTTATCTGAAGTCTGATGTCTGCTGCTATCTTTGTGGCCACAGCTCTCTTGAAAGAAAATCAGTGTCACCAGCAGTAACCTGATAAATAAGTGTATTTCAAAAGTAAATGTTCTCATGCTACAGGTATTGCCAAATTGTCTATCTGCATAATACTGAGTCAGAGGCATTTCAGCAACATACTAATGGTCTCTGTGCTGATTGAAGAGGTAATAGGATGTGGTGCCAGTGGTGTGGCAGTCAGTGTGACACTCCTAGTCCTATTTGTTGTGAGCAAGATGGACAGCCTATTACATTTGCCTTCAGCCAGTCTCAGCATCAAGTGTCAATCTGCATTTAAACAAAATTTCCTTGTCTGACTGTGCAGAAATTATATTAATTTCTTGCAGCATCAGGTGCGATTGGGTGATGGTGTGTGACACGATACTGCCATCTAGTGGTGTGATGCATGATGTGATTACACTAATGACTGGCGATGCATCATGTTTGACATATGTGCAACAGTGACAGAAATTTCACCACGCAGTGATGAAAGAAAGATACTTCCACAATACATTGTTGGCATTTCTTTAATAAACATTTGCTAAAGGGGTGGGGTGGGACAAAATCATTTTAGTACAAAAAAGACACTGTTTGTCTCCTTTTTGAAGTTGGGTTATACGTTTCGGTTTTGCTTATGATTTTACAATGGCTATTGGCAAAAAGGCGTGTGGAATTTAAAGTGAAAACAGCCTTTCTCCATCAAGTCATTCAGTAGCTATCAGTTTTACTGCAGTCATCCAAGTGCTACCAGTCTTTCTGGGATCAACAGTCCTTTTCAGACACCTCATCCTGTTACCCAAAGCCATTAACCCAATCAACTGAGCCATCATTGTTTCAACATAGTCTTGACCAAAAAGAGTAAAACTACATTACTGGTCATATTCCTAATTGTGCATATAAAGCACATCATTCATTTCCTTTCATAGCTAAAATAGTTTCCGCCTACTTGAGTCAGTAGTGCAAAACATTAATACTAGTCTGCCCTGGAGCAATTACAGAAAGGCAAAGGTAGGGATTTAAAATTTACCTGGCCTGATAAATGTACACTCAAAAAAGGTAAAAGTTTAATTTAAAAGACAGCAGAATAGATTACAAAAAAATATGAAAATGGTATGAGCAAGAAAAGCTCCTCCGTTGTTATTTTGCTGTCCTTCTACAACGTACTCCACATTCCAGATAGAGGAGGAATACAATGCCTTACACAGATTTAAGTTATTACAAATTGAGTGTGCATCTCCAGATCCCTCTGGTCTGGCCTGAGAGGCTTCGGGCTCAATATTTTGAGTCCTCTAGTCTATGTCCATTGTCATAAACTGCCAATTCCTATCCAAAGTCTATCAGAAGGGCAGGCCTCGCCCTCTGATTGCTGTTGTTGAGTTCACATGCGGGACAAAGCCAAGGGGAAGTGGTGGAGCCCCCGCCTGGGAAGGGGAACCCCAAGATTGGCCTGGTGCAGGGATGGGTGGGGGAGGGGGTACACCATCCTTTCTACCCATAGTGTGGTTGTACAGATGGATAGCAGTGGGATTAGGCTGTCCCTCCACAGGTAAGGGGCTGTGATTGTACTCAAATCGGTGGTCCTTGTCCCCAGTGAACACCATGCTGCTGGGTCCTGCAGATCCTGTGCCTGGAGGGTACGGGTCCTGGTGAGCTGGCAGCGCCCCTGCAGCTGAGGAGGCACTGGTGGCCTGGGCAGCCCCGCCGAACACCTCTCTCAGGGTGTGAGGCGGGAGGCCCCCACCTAACATGTGACCCATGTAGCTCTCCCCAAACCCTGCAGGAGTAAAGGGTGGAGGAGGCGGATGACTGTAGTCTCCCCCATATCCTGGCCCTTCTGGAGTCGGGAGCGGTGGGTAATCTGGCTCTGGGGGTCTCCCTCCGTCACTTCCAACTGTAGATGCAATAGGAGGCGCATGGCCCGTCTTGGGCTCAGGCGGTGGCTGTCGGTAGTCCAAGTCTGCATGTGGAGGAGGCTCTGGAGGCTCGGGGGGTCTCTGGTCTGGAGGGAGGATGGACACACCACCTACCTCAGACACTGGAAGACACAGCACAAATGCTTATGTTTACTGCCAATATTTTAAAATCAGAATCAGATTCTGATTTACCCAATTTTCCCTCAGAGCTCAATAAAGTATTTCTGATTCTGAACTTGCCACTATGTACAGTGCTAAGAATTAAGCAAACTTTTTATTAAATCAAACTAACAACTGAATAAATAATGTGCTTGGGCAGTTTTGAAGACAAAACTGCATAGGACTGCACATATCACAATATTCAGTCTTAGGACAGTGGCCTGAGAAAGGCATTCAAATTTTAAATTAAAAATGCACCCCATGGGGGGGTTTGTATACCCTAAACAGGGGTTACCTGGAGAGACTGGGCTGGGCTCTGGGGGCTGTTTGACCTCTGTTCCCCCAGATGATCCTGCTGCAGGGTTTATACTCTCTGTCCCGTCTCCACCGTCACAAGGTTCCTGCCTCTGAGCCTGCTGAGCCTGAAGGAGCTGAGCCAGCAGGACGGTCATGGCTGTCTGGGTGGCGGCTGCAGCCTCTCCTTCTGGAACACCTGATGGTGCGGACAGAGGTGGTGAAGGAGGCTTGGGCATAGGGGGTGTGCGGGGCACCCCTGCTGGAGCAGAGGGCTGTGGAGGCTTTGTGGGTGTGGGCTGAGGAGGAGGCTCAGCGGGTCTTTCTGGGTCAGTGGGAGCGAGGACTTTGCAGAGCTGCTGCAGTGTCTCCTGGTTGACCTTTGAGCTCATAGCCTGAACAAACTGGGCTGTGTTGCCTGCACTCTTGGGCTGGCCAAGGAAGTTAAGGAGGACAGCCAGTTGCTCCTGGGTCAACTGTGAGTTGGGAGCCTTTGGATCTGCAAGAGGACACAGTAAATTTATACTACAATGCAGTGTCATGTTACAAGGTATTTTGTGTAGCACTGGCATTAACATCTGAAACATGTTTGAATCAAAGTCTTACCAACGAAGATGTGTGACAGACAGAATGACTAGATATATTCTCACCCAGCAGCGCAGAAGCAGACACATTCTGGGCTTTGATGCCTCCAGGAGCGGGGAAGCCCTGAGGAGTGTTACTACGGCTGTCATCAAGGCCCAGCTCTTTACGGGGGGCCTTAGGGGCTGCCAGCTCCTCTGGCATCTGTTTCTGCCGCCGACGTTTCTTACTCCACAGCTCATGACAGTCTTGCCACAGTGGAAGACTGGAGAGCGCAAGAGGTGAAAAAGGTTGTCATAAATATAGTGAGAAAATGCTTGGCATCTTGTAACACTGATATAACACATTCAAGCAGAAGCTTAAAAAGGTGATACAATATTAAACCAAAACATACTCTGGTGGTGGCATCTTGTCTGGGTCCACATCCTTGAGGAACTCACTGCCAAGTGCCTGTTCAGCTGTGCAGCGCTTGCTGGGATCCAGGTTTAGCATATGGTCAAACAGGTCCAAGGCTGATGGAGGGATACTGTGCAATGGCAGAGGCACAAAATCATAGTAAAATGACTGCAGGAAAGAGTCCAGTCCTTGATACAATAAATGAGTTCAGCTGTTACTATAAAACAGTGTGCACATTAACTTACAAAGCAAACTCTTCCCGTAATCGTCTCCGGTACTGTTTCTTTGGTTTCATGGTGTTAAAGAAGGGAAGCTTGATCACATCTGGCCAGACAGCAGGACAGGGGCTGCCGCAGATTCGACTATACGAGAGAAAACATAATTTGTTTAGGAAGAGTAGAGCAATGCACTCTGCTTTGTTAAAATGACAACAGTACATCAAACATGACAATGTTTTTCCAACAATGTTCTAATAAATATGTTAAATTTGTTAAGGGTGTTTTACAATGAGAACATGTATTTAAAAAATTATATTTTCACTCTCGTCTACCATGCAGCAAATTAAGTTTTCCAAAAAAAATCTTTCATACAGTGGGGAGATGACCCAGCCAGATGCTTTGAAGAACTGTGAGGGAGGACTGTGGATTTCAGGGTTCCCAAATTTATCATTTCAGAACTTCTCCATAACTTCACACAAAAATTTTGTGACAATAGTACTACAGACAAATGTAAAGATTTAGTTTTATTTTCAAGTTTCTGGACAAAAAAAACATATTATTTCAAATGTCATGACTTTTCCAAATCTTTAATATTTTATATACATCTCCAAAACATTTCTCTGGGAAACACTGGGAGTCAGAATATGGCACATCTGCCAGATTGCTCCAGAGACAACTGTGTCAAAATTGTGCTGTATGGAAAAATATTATGTTGTTAACTCAGTCTATTGTTAAGGCACACTAAACAGTTTTGCCTGCTGTGCTTGTGTTTGCATTTATTACGCCATTTTGCTGATGACATCTTTCAGGAGATCAGGGATATCTGCTGGTTAAGACTTTTAAGAAACATGTATACTCTGCCCTCTCAACCAGCTGCAGACATGCAAATATTAAGAACTAATTCTTGCATTTAATCCATGCGTTGCTTTCTGTAGGAAGACCACATCCTGACTCAAAATGAAACACCTTTAGGAAACATAAAAGACCGATCTCTCTCAAGAAGTTCTGGATAGGACTGTTTTGGTCCACAACGGTGTATAATTTCTGTGTTCTCCTATGCACAAATTAACTGTTTAAAAAGGAAAATGGGTCAACGATTTAAAAAAAGCTCTATATGCACTAGGAATAAAGTGTATGATTATTTAACACTATGGAATTTTTAACTGATTTACAAGCCTCGTCTTACCTGATGAGCTCTAACTGGGCAAGCTCTTGGTTAGCTTGAAAGATAGGTTTCTTTGTGAAAAGCTCTCCAAGAATGCATCTAGGATGTACAAAACAAGATGAAATTCATGATTATCCCACCCAAAAATCACCACCCACACACAAAGGATCAAATATGAAAGTGAATCTGTGTTATTTTCATTCTTGTCCTTACCCGCAGCTCCACACATCAATAGCTGGTGTATACCTCTCTTCTCCCAAGAGCAGCTCCGGAGGCCGGTACCACAGTGTGATCACCTTATTGGTGTATGGTCGACTAGAAATGAGAGCACATCAGACGGGAAATTTTATCCATCAGTTCCTAAATATATACACCAGGCTGCAAATAATCATGGACATGAACCTTGGATAAGGCAGACAGCTTAACAGGTGTCGTTCATCAAATGCCAAGCACAGTGGTCAAATCTATCAGGCACATAGCCTATAGAAAGCTCACCTCTCTTCAGAGTTATATAGCCGAGCCAGGCCAAAGTCTGCAAGCTTTATTTGACCCCTGTTTAGCACAAAAAACAAACAAACAAAAAAAAACATTCTTAATCGAATCTGGTGGGGGAAGGGGGTGGGAGAATTTAAGTTCAAATTCATTTATGTAGATAGCTTTAAAGGACTTGGCAAAGAATGAAACTAATCAATAATAAATCACAGAACAGAAGGATGAAACACAAAAACAAGGAAGCAAAACAAAAAAGCTCAATACACACAATTTCTGTGTCAATTATACAATGAGAAAGCACTGAGAGATTATGTTGCTTTTGTTTGAGGATGGCTTTCCTGCCGACTCACTTATTGTTGAGCAGGATGTTGGAGCACTTGATGTCTCTGTGCAGAAAGTTTTTCTTGTGGCAGTAGTCGAGGCCCTCCAGCAGCTGTCTCATGAAAGACTTGATGTGGCTCTCGTTGAAGTGAACCAGGCCGGACTCTAGCAAACCCATCAGGTCGTGGTCCATGTATTCAAATACAAGATAGAAAGCACCTAGAGAGGATATAATAAAGATTTACTTCTCAAAAAAAAACAAAAAAAACAAAACAAAAAAAAAACATATTCAAATCGAACAAATGTGGTTATTTCTCAGGAAAGTTGATGTTCTGAATCATCTCTCATAGCCCCCACCCCAGATGCCTGAGATTCTTTAAGTCAAAGAGTCATGTGCCTGTTTAATTTTTGTTTAATGTTTAAAAAGTTTTAAGAGCTTCATGTAGCCTGACCGGAAAACAATATTCTGACAAATGCATTGTGTCAGCAAATAAAACTCGCCTTCAACCAAAGTCATTTATGAAGTTATCTCACTGAATATCAAAGATTTTAAATGCTCAAAATGAAAATGTTCACTATGACTGCTTTGATTATTAGCATGGTCTATCATCACACTTTTTATTTTTTTTAAGTATTGTATGGCGTGATAACATAAGCATCATAGCCGCTATGTGCTTTACTCATTAAGGGAAAAACATACCTTTGTCATTCTTGAAGTCCAGAGCATCCTCCTTGTCTGTAACAATCTCCTTCATGTTTATGATGCTCTTGTGGTTGAGTTGTCGCAAAATCTTGATCTCTCTGATGGCTGTGATTGGGAAGCCCTCCTTTTCATTGTCCAATCGAACCTTCTTCAAAGCCACCATTTCAGCTATGTTATACAAGAAGGAACTCAAGGTCAAGACGATCATGTGACAGCCTAATCCATAACAATTTGTCATGCACACTCAAGGACGGTGATATTTACCACCAGTAACATTTTTTAAAAAACTCACCAGTGTCTTTGTCTTTAGCCTTGTACACCTGGCCATATGTGCCCTCGCCTGTGATTCCTATGATTTCAAACTTGTCCACACAGCGTTTGCCCCAATCTATTTCAGTTTCCTTAATCTCACCAAACCGTGGGCCACAGATTCTGGGGATTATGAATGAAACAAAACACCAGATCAAAGGAAGCACAGTAACTAAACAACACACAGCAGCTGAGTGTAAGATCAGCACAATAATGTGGTATGATACCAAATGCATCCGAGACATACTTAGGCCTGCGGCGAAGTGTCTTTTTCTCCTCAGGTGGGCTGTGCGGGGAGGATGTGCCACCTGGAAGCTCAGGGGGGAGAGGCAAGTCGGTCAGAAGCTGACGGGCCTTGCGCTCTGGCTTTTTCTTCCCTGAGAGCAAGCTGTCCTTCAAACTGATAGCAGAGGAAAACATGCAGAAATAAAGTGAGACCATCACTGAAAATCAAGTATTAAGGATGACATGTGTATAAAAATTCTAATTCACATTATCCAAACCTTAACCCATACCTTTCTCCTTTATCTATGTGCTCAAGAACAGTTTGGGCCAACGGTAGAGATGATAGTGTTGAGATGACGGGGCCAGTTACACGCTCCTTGTCTTTGCTCTGTCCAGGAGCTGGTGCTTTCCTCTTGTCCCGATGCACAGAGTCATCCTTCCCTTTTCCATCTCGTTCTCTGTCCCTGTTCGGCTGGTGCTCGGCGGGCCGTTTGGAGGGCCGCTCAGTGGGGGACTGAGGCTGGCTGGATGTGGGAGTCCTGGGACCTTTCTCAGGTTGTGGTGGAGAGGGAGGGCGGCCCTTCCTGGATGTATGATTAGACTTGGGACTGGGCTGGTGCGCAGATGAGGGACCCTTGGTGGGAGTAGAGGTGTTGCTGGAGCTCTTGGCCCTGGCTGCTGCTTCTGCAGCTTTAGCCTTCTTCTGCTTGCTGAGTTCAGCAGCCAGGCTGGTTTTGAAGGTGATGGTGCTAGGTGAAAGGCTAGAGGGGCGGCTGCGGGAGCGAGAGTGGCGGTGACGGCTGCGAGAACGTGAATGTCTTGAGGATGAGTATGGACTTCTGCTACGTGACCTGGCGGATCGCCTAGAGAGGACAAACAAGCACCTTTTTGGATGTTGTTTCTATATCACATCACAAAAGTCAGTGTCACTGTCATTTACTTGCATGTGTATAAAATTGCTATTAATAGATGTTTGTTTAAATTGGTGGAGTGAATACTGAATACAGCCAGTGAAGACTATAGTGTCCTGAACTATGAACATAAAGAAAAAAACATTATTCAAGCAAGGCAAATATTTCACCCCTCCCTATCAAATTGTGTAATACACCACATGCAAGATTAAGGCCTTAAGTCTGAAACTTATGGAAAGCCATGGCTGTGCCAGTTATATCGGTGCAAGGCCTCATTCACACAAATATTATTTTACTGTAAGTTAATAAAAGTCATTTGCACCAAGTTAAATGGTGCAAATGACATTTATTGCTGCAGCTGCAGAAAATTAATGCTAAACCAGGCAACATTTCAAAAGTCATAAATGTTTTGAATTTTATTTTAAGAGCAAAGTTTGTGTTTAAGAACCTTAAATAAATGAGACACACCAGTGTCGGGTAAGACTAAACAAACATCAGCTGTCATCTTTGCTGTCTGGTGTGTTTTCTTTATTACAGCATATAATGGAACTACAACTCAGATGTAGGGGAGCCAGCAACTGAAACACACAAACATTGAATTTAGGAGATTTATGTTAAGAGCTCACCTGACATCAGGACTTGGGCTCAGTGACTTTCTGTATGGACTTCGTGATCTCCTGCGGTTTCCATATGGACTTGAACCAAACTCCCCCTGTTCATATGGACTATGTCGGCCATAACTTGGAGACCTGCGCCAGCTCACTGGACTCACTGGGGACCGCTTCCGTTTGTTGCTTGAGTATGAACTGGGTGATTTTGAAACGCTGTATGCCCCATACAGCTCTGAATCCCGACCATAATACGTTGAACTTGGAGACAGTCTTTTGCTCCCATAAGTTGGGCTTCGTCTAGATATCAGCTGGTTATAGCCGCCCGGAGACTGGTAGCCATATGTATATGATGTCCCATAGGGACTTTCTGCTTTGAAACCAGGACTCCTCCTGTATGCCCTGAGGTCTTCACGGTCATCTCTGTAAGACTGTGGAGCATCTCTGTATGCAGATGGGGGTTCTTTGTCAGATCTCTCAGATCTTGTTTTACTTCTGTGCCTTTTGGAATCCCTTTTCTCCACAGACAGTGGGGGCTGAGTTGCAGATGTCCTTTTGCCATTTTTGTCACTGCCCCTTGTAGTGTCCCGGTTGTTTTTAGAGCCACTTATGCTACCTCCACTTCGAGCTTTGGAGGAGTCTCTCTCGCGGCTCTGACGGTCCTTTTTTCTTGGTTCCTTCTCTTGTCTGCCCTTCTCCGATGGTCCTCTGGTTTGCTCGTCCTTTGAGGCGTGCACTACATCCCGATCTCTCGGGTGACCTCTGTCAGGGGATGCTGGTCCATTGTAGTTAACCAAGTCAACATCGCTGAGTCGGTCCACTGAGAGCCTATCAGCATGTGGGTCAAGTTTAGGAGAGGGGCTCCCAGAAAAACGCTCCGACTGGGAGCTCACGTCATCATACTCCACTAAAGTCCGAAGTTCGCCCTCTCTTTCCAAAGTGCCTTTTCGTTCACTATCTTGCTCTTCTGGTGTACCGGCATGCCATGAGTCTCTCTCCCTGGCCTGTCTGCGTTTCTTTCTCCTGGAAGCCGATGACCGCCTCTTCTCACGGTGTCTCTCTCTCTGAACAGCTCCGCTTCCAGGTTTACTGCGCCTGTCCTGTCTATTAGCATTTCTCTGTGCAGAGGGGCTCCTTCCCCGACCCTCACGAAGCACCTCCGAATTAGGCATTTATTTCTAAAATATCAAATTTAGCCACGTTCGGGAATATTCTTTATGCTATAGATCTCCGCTTAAGCTATGGCCCTCGGTGCAACGTGAAACAAAACATTTGGCTAGCCGAATAGCGAGCTAGTTAGCTAACGTAACAGCAATTTCACAATTACACAGCCAGCCCTGCTAGCCAGCTAACGTTAAATTACGAGCATAAGGTTAGCATTCCAGACCCAGCTCGCTGGAGGCTTGTCACTGACCAGCTCGGAGTGTTATTCCAGATGATAATCCATCACATTTGTCCATAGCAACGTCCACGCTCGTACAAAACCCACTATTAAGTGTTTACTCACGGAGCCAGCCGACAATCAACCATTGTGTTCCCGGGCTGAACATCTCCCAGATTTGCTAGCTAGTGCTAGTCAAATTAGCCTGGCTAGCCACCAGTAGCTAACTGTGCCCAGCTAGACAGTCGCATTCCTTTTCATGCCCAAAGCTCAGGCCCAGAGACCCTCCAAATTTAAAGATCAGCTTCCCCACAAAGGCTGCACTTCAAGTAAGCATTTAAATCCATTCGCCGGATAAAGTTAAAGTCGGGTGGAAAAACTATCCCTCCTTCCCACAAACTTCTTCACTCCTTCCATCACACCCCAATGTGCAACAAGGAAGTGACTAGCACGCGAGTTGACTAGATAGCCGCTAGCGAGTTAACCAGCTAGCGGCTAGCGGGTTTAGCCAGCTAGCCTCGTCTTTCTCCTTGCGTGGAGTTCAAGTCAACTCCGGCAAGATGCGGTACAACAATGCCATTCAAAAACACATCTGCTCCTCCGCGTCCCGGCGACTCCGCGCTCCTCTTAGCAACCGCATTGTCGAGACGAGCGGCGCGTGCCTTTTGGGATTGAATGGCCCGGTACACACTTGGATTTGCGGGGAAATATTTCAACTTTGTTCGAAAAGTAGCTAGCGTTACAGCTCGCCTGGGCCCTGAGAGCTTTCAAACCGTAGGCCTTGTGCGTCGGTGTTAACCAATGATACCCGTATGCGTAATCCAGCTCAGCGGTTACGTCACCTCCAGAGGAACCCCCTGCCTTCAGATTACAAATACTCCGTGTACTCGGAAACTGGACGTACCGACCTGTCACCGCATTGTTTTGGAAAATTCCTCATACGCACCAAAGGAAAATATGATAACAGCAACTGTACAGCTACAAGGATGTTCCAGTGTGCTTATGCATTTCTTTTTATTTATTTATTTATTTATTATTGAAAACAAATTGTAAAATGAGTTGCGTGGTATTTTTAAACCTGTAGATACACACTTTAGATTGTTTCATAGTTTCATACTGTTAATTTCACTTTTTTTTTTTTTTTGTAAACAAACTTCTCATTTTCAGTCGCGAAAGATTTGTTATAATGCAAAGTTACTACAGAATCATGCATTTTGCCGAATATATATTGTATTCATTAGAGTCCCAATTAATCCTTGGTGTTAATCCGGCAGAGGCTGAAACCTAATGATAAATCTTAATTGTCTTTATCATTGATAGCAGTAAGAGCATCCATCCGGAGACACTGCCAAAGCCATGGCCTGTCGCTCACTGTTAGGCACATAGCAAGCATAGGGCTCCACATGTGAGTGCATCGGCTGTGTAAACACTGAGTTGTTGTCTTAGCACATCTGCATCACGCAGATCTGTGGAGAACCCAATAGGAAAAACTGAAAAGGCGAGAGAGCATTGCTTTCATTAACACAAGAGAAACTGGGCGATAGTCTCACACACTGCTTATGGTGTAAAACTGTTTTCATAATTGTAGCGCCCCCGTCTGGTCAATAGCGGTCACATAGCAATGCAAAATCAGTGCTGTCACCAGCAGTTTTATGAAGCAGTTTTGTGTTTCTAGAAAGTACAGCGTCATTAAAAAGTAAGGGGGAACAGCATACACAAAGGACAAAACAGCTGTGTTTCAACTCTATGAGCTGCACCCCCTTGATGTAAATGCATTCAGCTTATTAAGTTACAGTTGTTATGATACAGTGCTGATTCCTCAAGGAGAAAATCCTCCCTCGGGATGGTCAGAGGTCAGGTTCAGCTGTGGAATGACACCAGAAAGCTAGCACAAATTCAGCGCCTTGCTCAGGAGCACTTCAGCAGAGCAGCGTGCTGTCACAGGGGTTTGAACCTGCTGGGTTTCCCTTTCCCTTCACCAACACACTGTTCAATAATTTAAGTGAAGATCATTCTTGAGTCATGACACAACTCGCCAAATAAGGATTGTTTGAATAGGTTTGGAAAATGTTATTAGTAATATCCACTTTATTTGCCATTTCCAAATAGCTCACAAAAATGAATTGAAATGTTCCATTTCTTGCAGTCACAAACAGATAGGCTACATTAGTGGTTATGTTTAAAATAAGTAAACATGAAGGAAACAAATGTAATTGATGGCATACATACAACCATCCAGTCAAACACAGATATACAGTTTTATTCTGAGGGTATTTATATAAAAGGCAAAACAAGTTATTTATATACTCAAAAAAATAACAGTGTGCTCATAGCTCTCACACAAATGTCACAAATTGTTGCAGACAACTGTTTAAATATCACCTCTTTAATCCTGCTGCAAACATTTGGGCCATCAAGTCCATTAACCAATACATTAGGGA
Organism: Myripristis murdjan; assembly: GCF_902150065.1. Taxonomy (NCBI): domain Eukaryota; kingdom Metazoa; phylum Chordata; class Actinopteri; order Holocentriformes; family Holocentridae; genus Myripristis; species Myripristis murdjan. Next base: position 9,369,517 of record NC_043999.1, read on the forward strand.
AAAAAAGAACCCTATTAAAAAAGAAGAGTACAATAACAATTATGAATAATGAGTTTGTTTGACTTTAAACAAAGCATTAGAACAAGAAGTCAACTCAGTTAAGCCGGTGTTAAATTAAGCAAGCACCATAGTGGTCACCATAAGTATAGCTTCCGCAATCCTCAAAAATAGAGAGCCACAGCACTTAATTTAATATCATTACACTATAGGCAACATACGCTATATACCAGAATCAAATCTGAATTTGCATTACAAGACTGTGGTTCTCACACTTTTACCTCATTTGGTGTACAGTCTCTTTAACTTTCAGGGGGGTTTAAATCACGGCACGGTGTCCTGTGTATTAGCCCTTAGAGTATATTGAACCAAACGACTTGCTTAACATGTCTGAAGTTGCACATTCTGATATAAACTCGGCACAGGTTATGGGTTCATGACGCTGTGTGTTCCAGTCTGGCTTGTAAGCCGCAATAAATCATCTCTTTTTTCACTCTCTCACCTTTTAACTTGCTCTCTCTCTCTCTCTCGACTGTGTGCTATTTATTAAAGCAGAAATACCATAAAACATTCTTGAATTCCTCTCATTTTGTGGTGCAGTGGAGTACAATAACACAAACAGTTGAATTACTCTTCAAAAAGGGGACATAATCAAAGCCAGGAATGCTTGACTGTTAAATCAATGCAACAGTTTAGAGTTTTTTTTTTTTTTTTTTTTTTTGAGTATATTCAAACATGGCTCATTAACAGTCTTTGAGCAATGTTAGGTTTTCCAAACTGCGGCCAAATCTCTAACCGGCATTCAAGTTTTAAGTCCTTTCTACACTCATAAGGATGCCAAAACACAGCCAAAGACTATATAAAAATATTCTATATACACTGACGATATCTTGAGCTGTGCCACGTTTTGTACTGGCTTCCCCTCTGCAGTTATTTTTGCATAGTCTACAGTGTTCAGGATCCTTTTGGTTGCAGAAATCATTCAGCAGAAGCTGTGGACTGTTTCCCCTGGCAGCACACACCACATTTAGTCTAGAGTGTAGTGAACAGGTATGAACTTAAAAAAAAATCTTTAACCAGATCAGAGTACAAAGAGGCAGCTCTTTAGCCCTCAATGGGAAGATTTTCTGTGATCAACTTTAAAAACTATTCAAAAGATGAAATCAACTCTTTGATAAGGTTTCCATGGTGGGGAAAAAGTGGCTAAGAGACAAAAAGGGAAGCGATGAGAATGGAGGGACAGACTTAGCAGTAGGTTTTGGTCTATATAATTAAGCTGTAATCATATAGCATTCTCATTTTACCAATTTTCTATGTTGCTTTAATCTCCGCTTTACTGAAGAACAAAAAAAAAAACAAAAACAAAAAAAAAACAAAAACAAAAAACATAACCCAACCATAAGAGCAACATTAAATAAACCAATCAGATATTCCAAAAAGTTGTATTGTTACAGCATTATTACACAGGGCAACTTTGCACAAAGTATAACAAAGATAAACAAAGCAAGATGACCTCTGTAGTTTGCGTATCACTGAAAACTGAAGAGTACAGACAACTGGGATGGGTAGGGGGAGATCATTCACATTCACAATGGACAGAGGCAACAGCGATGTACTGTACAAGAATAAGTAAACCCCTCATATCCTTGCATTCATCCCCAGGCTGTGTTCAGAATCAAACCCTTCCGCGTCCACCCGCCTCCCTCTGACCACCGCCATCGTCCGTCTGGCAACAAAGAAAAGTTTTACACAGACACAGCCCTGGGTTGCATCAAGTACACTAAAAAGATGCACGGCGGTGCATACTCTTTATGGCGAGTTGTCATTCGCTTAATTATGGTGGCTAAAGTGGGCACTTGTTTGCACTAGATAGCATTTTTTCTTTGGTGATGAAGCACAACCATGTCAGACAGGTACCACTTTGCTTTGATAAGAGCCTGCATCTGTTTTCGCTCAAGAAGTCCACCCATGACTTTATTCCCACTTTAATCCCAATTTTAACAAATAAATAAATAAATAAAAGAGGGAATACAAGGTTAGTGTTTTAAGGGAGGAAAAAAAAAATCCTTCAATGACTGCAATCAATGTATTTGATAAACTCCAAGATGTGTTAAAGACAGCAGATGTCAAGGATTTAGTGTTACGGAATCACCTTTTATCAGAGCACCAGGGATTCCTCCATCAATAAAAAGGCAATGAAAATCTTTTACTGAGTGAGGTAAAACTTTTGAAATGAAATGTTAGAGTGAAGTATTTTCAAGTGTTGTATGATCCCTCACAGATTTAAGGGTAATGATCGATGCAGTTTGTGCAATTGAAATAGGAAGGGGAAAAAAAGAGGAAATATTAGTGCGCTTATTTTACACTAGTTGGTGTCCTAGATTTAGAAAGAAAGACAAATGAAGAACACTTTGAACTCACAAATTAAAGTGTGTGTTTAAAATCCGTAACACAATTAAGGTGTAAAAACGACAAATAGGAATGGCATCAAATTTCAGCTCTGGCTTAAATGATAGACGATGGTCTATGTTTCAATTTAAAAACGCTTTAAGATTCATCAGTGCAATGTGCGCTTTCTTGGTGGCACTCAAAGGAAGTCTGTGTTGACACCACACTGCTGAGTCTAACATTACATATAACGTACAATTACTACCAAAGAAGGTAGACTAGAATATGGATTTGGGGCCCTCCAAGATCAGCTCCTGTTTCTGTTCAACCTCTGCACAGTTGTCTGAAGATATCATACACATCAAACTCTACAATGACAGGTTTTTTTAAACAGCTTGGGGTTTAGCCTCATTTCAAGCTTAGGCCTAAATTAAAAACACCATCCATTTATTACACTCTGTAACGCGGTCAGAGTAAGAGAGAGAGAAAGTACATTAATTATTTGGAGTGTCAGCACATAAAAAGTTAAATTGAGCTATAAATGGTGTATGAAGTGCCACCTTACTACTCCTGACACATGGTCAGATGTCCTGGCAACCAGCACAGAAAGTCATGGTCAGGTATGGGCACAAAATAAATGCAAAAGTCTGAGAAATGTATATGTACATAAGCAGTTATCCTGCTCTCTTTTGCCACTATAAAATACAGCATCTCTCTCTAATTCTCTTGGCCAAACTTTTACTTTTCTTCTTTCCATTTTTTTCTTTGCTGTCCTCCATTTTCCTTGCCCGGATCTCTCTCATCAGGTCAAAGAACACCTGCAAGAAAAATTGCATTCAATTTTGACAAATAGCTCCATATTTCCTTGTGCATCAAATACCTGCCAAGTAAATTCAGTTTTAGTCAAGTCAGCTCTCGTCTTTAGTCGATCACACTAACCTTGTCAACATTGGCACGGGTTTTGGCTGAAGTCTCCACGTAGCACACACCCCACTGCTCAGCGCGTGCCTTTGCCTCGTCCGCGCTGACCTGCCGCCGGTCCTCCAAATCTGACTTGTTACCAACCAGGAGGAAGGGCACATTCTCATCTTCCTTCACTCGCAGGATCTGCTCCCTGCAAAACAGGAAACAGCATTTACCCATGAACTATGCAGATTGTGTTTGCACAAGTGGATTAACACTACTATGTCAGTCAAATGCTGCTTTACTTGTCCGCGGTTAAACTGTGGAAATACACTTGCCTTTTCTTGACAGTCCAGTTCTAGAGAGGATATTAAAAAAATATATATATTTTTCCATTCCCTATTATGATATAGTCCAAGCGCATGGACACTTCCACTCCATCCTCTGAGTCGACAGCAGAGCTCTATGACTGACGATTTGACTTGTCAACTGTCAGGGGGCAGCCCCATGTCAAACTGAGACATGGGAAAGACCACAGGGTGGTTTTGTTATATGATATTGACGTCATCAATTTTTGAATATATATTTGCTGACAAACTAGGTGGTGTTGGCATCCTGAGACTGACATTTGGATAGCAAGTATTCCCCCCCCCAACCAAAATTGTTTTTTTGTTTTTTTTTTTAAAATTCACTATTAACTAACTACTGCTGATAAATTAACTTTTTCACAGTGCAAATGCTTATCAGATCACCCCTGTAACTTGTGCTACATACATAACCATTACAACTTGTGCTACATACAAATCAAGAACATGCACATGAGGTCAATGTAAACTGCTTAAATGCTAAGCTGGCTAATGCCAATGGTATTCACATTGTTTTCCCTGTTGCGGCTTAAAACTTATTCACAGCACATAAACAAACAAAAGGCATCCATCCATGCAAAATCGAAAGTCATTAAGCAAAGCAGTCAGCACCAGGACCTAGTTTGAGGTGGTAATTCTGTACAACAGTAAGTTCTCCCATTATTCTGGCAAGGCAATGGATACAGAGGCTCTGAACCACCTTCGGTAGTCTATAGCTGTTGATGCACTTTAGAAGGAGAAGAATAGGCCATAACAAATGGCATAGAACTGTAGTGAATGGGAAGGACATTCATGAAACCCTTTTGTGCTTTTGTACCTGAAGTCTACTGTTGCTGCAAATGATTCGAGCTCTGTGATGGAGAATACACAGAGGAACCCCTCGCCGCTGCGGAAGTAGTTATCCCGGATGGCTGCATAGTCTTCTTGCCCGGCTGTGTCAAGGATATCAATCTGTACCTCCTCTCCATCCAGCACCACTTTCTTCCTGTAACTGTCTGCTTTGGTGGGCTCGTAGTCTTCAACAAACTGCGGAGGTGAAACATGAGACCAGGTAGTCACCGACACAAACTATGTGAATAACTTTTGTCAACTTGGATATACATTATGCCAATGAGAAAATTCAGCACTCCTCAAAGTGTTCCCAAAAAAAAAAAAAAAAAAAAAAAAAAAAGAAGAAGAGATTTTTTAATTGATTTCTATGCCACTTGATGAAATCACACTCAAACACAAACAGAAATCGTTCTGCTCACCTCATCATACATGAATTGGAGAGTGAGGGCTGACTTTCCCACTCCCCCACTGCCCACCATGATCACTTTGTGAAGGGCTAGAGAGTTCTGTCCTTTTGGCTTTGCAGCTGCCATGGCTCAATGCACCCAAGTGTTCCAAGTGCGGGAGAGATAAATTTCAAGGTGGGATTGGAAGAGGAAGGGAGAATTGCGAAGTTAAGACAGTGAAATTAGACCAGAGATCCCAGCTGCAGTGAGGGGCAGAATTATTATTCCTGGGGGAGGAAAAAAAAAGAAAAGAATTACAAGATGGGTATTATTATTCCCTTGGCTCTAGATTCCATCTGTGCAATTATGCTGCATGGCTATCATTATGGCTCATTGTCATACACCGCAATAAATAAATAGACACTGCCATCAGACAGAAGATGTAGGCTAGTGCAATGGATGGTTTTCTGTAACTGACCTACATTATTGCAAATACACTGTGATAATGACCATTGGTATTAGACTGATGCATGGGAACTGCTATTTAATCAGCTTTTTCATTATTTTCCCTCCCTGAAGCTTTGAATGCACCTGCAAAAACCTTCCATATTGAACCAAATGAAGAACATCACTGGGGTTTATACTGTTCTCATAGACTCTCTTTACTTTTTGTAATGTGTCATTTAAAGCAATTCATGAGAATAACTCATAATGCTGGAAATGTCCTACTTATGACATCTTTTACAATGATCAAGCGATGACACATGTATGAGCATATTTCAGTATATCATGACACACAGTAGCTCAATCAGCTCAGCCAAGGGGGAACCTGGGAAGTACATTTTTGCAGAGGAAATAAAAGTTTCACCAAGCCACTGTTGCTTCTAGACAACATCTGCCAGCGCTTTCCCAAGTGTGCTGATATTGAAATAATTGACAAGCACTGTGCAACAGTGGCTCAGTTCAACATATTGGGCTATTAATTCCTTAAGTATGTAAGGTTCCTCTTTAATGCTTTTGCTTATCACAGGCATAGCACACCGGCTAATAGGGATGAAGCTGATGGGAATGTAGCCAGTATGCCATTATACAAATTAACAGTATGCAATGCAAGTCATTATTACAATTTAGAGCCAAGGATACTGTCCTTTGACCTTTATCCATTTACCCTTCATATTCATAGAATAAGCAACTCTAGGAAAAAGGAATTCTTTATAGGAAACACTGCTTTGATGCCAACTTCTTTTCTAATATCTTCAGTCAGGTATTACTGTGCAATCGATTTGTATAGTGAGTGGAGCATTATCCTTACAATAAAACATCCGGAAAAGGCTATGTGAATACCACCTTCACTATATTATATTAGTCAGGCTTTGCTATGATTACGTGAATTAAAAAAAAAAAAAAAAAAAAAAAAAAAAAAAAAAAAAAAAAAGCAGCTGCATTCATCTGGAAGTCACTTGTTTTCCAATGTTAATGAAAGATTGTCTGTACAACTCCGAGGAGACAATCTATGCAACCTTAATAACCAATTCCCAAGGAAAGTTATTAATGCTATCAAGGTACTCAGCTACATTAGTCACGAGAGAAGGCGAGACAAATAGCCAGGACGGGAGACATTACAGTCCTGCCCACAAAATTAGGTGTAACGTTGTGTTACCGGTTTCATCCATCAGTTAAGCCGAAAAATTGGCTAATACTTAATACACAGGCACTGGAAGAGCACAATAAGCTGATCTGGCTAACGTTGGCTGGCTCAAGTGATTAACGCTACTATTTCCATCTTATTATTAAAACAAAGCGCACAATAAACACGCTGATTACAAGACAGACGTGCACGCACTGATATCCGTGTTAACTTATTAGCTAGCTAGCTCTTAAGCAGGTGACATGACAGCTGTGTTGACCACAGTGGCGTGATGGCTAACAAGCTAACCTATCCAGCTAGTAAGTCAATTAACCTTAAACTAAACTCCCGGCGAAGATACTGCCTCGGACTGCTTGTAAAACAACACGACAGCTCTGCAAAACTGACAACCGGCTACAGATATTTCGTTGATCGTGTCAAGCTGAGCACCTGGGCAGCCTCTCTTAACATATGCTATCTGCTAGCCAGCTAGCTAAAACGGCTAAATGGGCTAACGACAAGCAGCAGCTAATCAGAACTAAATGATGCAATGTAAAAAGACACAAAAACACTGCCAGCGGTAACCACAGCAACGACAGCATTCGTGTAAACAACACAAACCGGAGTGGAAGTGAATAAAGCTCACCTTGGCACAGCGTTTGGCGAAGACTAAATTATTGTGGCAAAATGAGAAGACTTTAGCTGGCTACTTGTTAGCTCATGGCTAGCTCGCTAGCTAAGTCCAGTGAGTGCTCGCAGCTCTGAGGCAGACTGCATGTCCTGTGGGCTTGGCTCCGGCTGACTCGACAACGCCCGCCCGCCTGGGAGAGACACACAAATATGTTTACAACATGGCAGTTTTCTCTGCCAATTATGACTTTAAGAATTAATCACCAACATGATTCCGGGGTTAATAATGTTTTTAATGAGTTTTGGTTATGATAATTGGATTATGGTTGAACATGTGCTCCAGATTAAAGCTAATTGCTTGAACATGCCAGGTAATTGATTAATTGGCAATGCCGCAAACAAGTTAAATGTTGGCACGTTTGTCAAGGAGTTCGTCAAGTGCTGTACGAAATTAAAATGGCATTTCAAAGGCCAGGTATTGTTGGTCTAAGTGTTGAGACCTTATATGTAAACTCAACACAAACTTCACTGAATCTGGACTAGAAACATTTTGATTAAGAAATGCACTCGTGCAAATAAACTTAGTCAAATTAGGCTGTCCTTAAGCACTTTGAACCAACTGAGGTCCAGTAAGAGTTAACATTCATGAGTCATGAAAATGAATTCATTTTGGCTATTTAGTCAATTTTGTGTCATGTTGCCTAAAATAAACCTGACTCACTTGCAGGCTGTGGATACTGATTAGTTTCAGTGTGGCAGATTACTGAACGATTCTCCTGTTGTGTGCATTAGTGATGACAGCCAAGTCCTTAATCGCTGACCTGCACTTGAAATTTGCAGAGAAGACTTGGAGCGACACCTTTCAGCTTGTCCGTAGATGCATGGTAAGACCTTCTGTAAACATGGACCATTTCTGAAAAAGTTACATGGCTTTGCAACAGATGTGATTCCACTAGAGAAACTAATCCTTCACATATATTGATCTCTCCTACCTCAGATTCACCCAATTGCTTCATTTTGTCCCACACAGTAACATGTTAACCGCTCTTTGACCATTCAGGTTGTGCAAATTATGAAAACCTCACAAAATTCCCAACTGAAATGAGGATTATTTGAGTGTAATTATAATTAGCGTAGAATATGACCCTCATTTGTTCTACATGAAGTCATGATAATTGCATGAATAATAGTTGTTTGAAGGGCTCCTTACTGAATGGGTTCTCTGCTGTGGCGATGTGCTTTGAATGAGGAAACTGGTGTGGTGATGCATTAAGAATGAGATCACCATTGCTATCCTGGAACACTTTGTCTTTGTCCAAAAAGCACTCAATGCTTTGACCATCACCAAGCCTTTACTTTAGTTCATTTCTCATCAACCACTGGGCCTGTGATGGGTAATTAAAAGAAAATCAAACTGGTCGACTGTCTCCCCTTATTTTGCTCATGCTGGCCTCTTACCTCACTTGTTTCCATTGTTGGACACTGAGTCCTGTTCAGAAAGACATTGCATTCAGTTGGTTTCAATTGCTTTTGGTTTTGCAGTATTTAAACGCAGAGTATCCTATTCTTTTGAAGCTGTTCCATCAGTGGATGTCCTCCACTAACATTTGGATCTAGGCTTCAGGGAACCCATGACCAGCAATGTCTCATACAGTCCTATTTGTTTAACATTCAAGACACAGACAGCAAGTATGAAGCTGGAAAAGTGTGTGACACTTGGTATGGCTGTACTAAGCTGTCCATTTCCTGTCAGGGCTTTCTGAGGCTCTGCAGTTCGGAGAGGATGGCTTCATTTTGATTTGTCATGGGTGGAGCGGCTTAATAAGAAGCTTGGCAGAGGGTAGTCGCTAGGATCTGGTGGAGAGACGAGCTTACTAAATAGTCTAGTGATGTGTGGTCCAAGGAGATAAGGCATCTGGGTCAGGTCATACAGTTGTTTGTCAGCAGGCCTTTTGTTGCACGGGATTCTCAAGAAATGGCTGAAAAGGCTGCACTCTCTGCTTTTTCTGATCGTCATTGCAATGCGCAAAATAATTTCAAGTGAAACAGGTGCATAAAGATTGCATTCTCTTTGGTTTGATCCACAGTGGTAAACATCAACATTTCGACATCTGCTGTTGCTATGGTGTCATTTCAATAATGACAGCTTGTGCGTTGCAGTGAGAGGGGCCAGTCATACACAAGGCTGCCATTGCTACACAACCAGCTCATTGTTGCTCTTGTTTTTTTTTTTTTTTTTGTAGGACAAATCAAGAGATGACTCCAAGCCTCGTGAGACACTGGTTCGTTGCATGGAACGGCTCCACGAAGCTCTGCATGGTAAACAAGCATATATAGTGATGATTCTATTTTGTGCCGACAACAAAAAGGTTAAAGCATTGATACACTCACTGTTATCAGCATTGCACTTTATGAAATTTCATTATATATTGCCTCTGGATAAGCCAGACTCTTTGTTTCAGTGTCCTCGGTGAATGGCATGAGGTCTCGTCTGGAACTGATAGCTAAACAAAACGGGTAAAGAGCTGAGCTATTACTCCGTTTCCTTTTTGCCATCATCTCTTTTAATTAACCTACAGAAAATAAGCTACAAGGTCTTTATTTTTAAGTACATACAGACTACTGATTCATATGTCTGCAGTGATAACACCGACCTGTTCCGCTTTTCTCGCTAGCATGGGCTTTCACTTTACCGAGGCCACGTGCTACTTGACAGCCGACCTGTTCTACCTGGAGGTGGTGCTGTTGCAGGGGGGAGGGGTGGAGGATGTCAAGGTGGCCCCACATGGAGAAGTCCCCATGGTAAGAGGACTAGTCTATTTTCTAAAAATCCATTCACCACCACCCTTTTACTCCGTTTGCTGACAAAATGCATTTGCTTTGCAGTCGAGTGAGTCCCTTCTTCAGCTGCTGAGGTAAGAGATGCTGTGATGGCAAATTTCTGTTTTGACTTTTTACCTCATAGAGCAGCCAACAGCGCTGTTTTTAATCCCTGGAGACTATAGAGATTAATTGACAGTGCTGTGCAAATGATTTTTGTGTTGATTAAAACCACTTTTTGGTCTTTAACACAGATTGAAAGACTTTGTGGCGTTCTCAGTGAAGTTGGCTGACCTCTCTGCCTTTTACAACTTCCCTGGAGAGAAGTGCTGCCTTTTGAACTTTATTAGCCTTCAATAATTTGGATCTCTTGTCATCATGTAGCTAATTCTGTCTTTTCTTTCCCCCAGTGAAACCAAAATAAAACTGTTTACATGTCTGCAGAACCTCGGGCAAGATTTGCAGAAAATATCACATTTGTCAAGGTAAGTGACAAGGAGTCAGTAGGCCTAAAAATGTACTTACATGGATTTGACTTCACACACAGTCTCACCCCTATCCCTCAGTGCACTAAAGGAGTGTGACTGCCAAGAGGACATGATTCTCAACGGCAGGATCGGGCGTCTAATAGCCAGAAAAGAAGGTACACACCAAGAAGCAAAAAGATCAGAATGCAAACAAATGTCTTCACTTGGTTTAATGATAGTCTGACAATGTTTTTTTTTTATTTTGTTTTTTTTTAAACTTCTCACTTCAGGTTTCCCGCTGACTGTACAGTTCTACATCAGTCCCACTGAAGTTCTGGAAACCTCAGATTCAAGTAAGCCAAATCTCTTAAGCAGCAACAGACAATCATATTTAATAATCCAATTATCAGTTTCACAGATGCAGACAAAGCCTAATATAGATCTCTTAAGTGTTTGAATGCAGACAACGCACTCAGGCGTTTGAGGACTTTGATTGCGCTTGAAAACACATTCGTGGCACGCCACCAGAGTTATTATGTTTATGAGAATCAGGTGCATTTCCATATGCAAGTGAAGTCTTGGAGCGAGGAAGGGAAATCACGTGCTGCAGAGGCCTGAGAGCATGCAGGTTTTAATTACCGTAGGTTACTCTGTTGATTAGCACACATTCAACCAGAGAGTTGGAACTAATCATGACTGCCTATTCCTGGTGTGTGAAGCTGGCCTTTAAACATGTATTTATTTATTTATTTATTTATTTATTTATTTATTTATTTTCCATTGAGATGCACTTGTAATTAAAGAGATTTCAGATGTGGAGCCAGTTGTCCAGACAGCCCAGGTGATTGTGGGTCTCAGTGATGCGACACACCAGCTTCAGATGGCCTCTTTGATGCCACAACTTGATCCCCAAGGGTAACAATCTCTGCCTGCCGGTGCATAATGTGTTCTTGCTTAATCTGTCAGTCGGCAGGATACTATATTAATTACAGATCCCCCAAGGAATTTGATTGTCAGTGCCAAAGAGCTGTATTTTGGTGTTGATATAATTATGTCTTGTGGCAGTCATCCCGTGTTTACTCCTTTGAGTGAGGTGCTGCATGAGACTCTGCCTGCCTGCTTCCTGCTCAGACTACAGCCGGCCCTGCCGACGCTCTCCTCTTTTGTAAACAAGCTAAGCCAGGTTACAGGTCTGGTCACCGTGCACAATAAATATTTCCACTGTATTAACAATGGATGTGCATGCTTCTCTATTTTTTTTCCTCACACAGGATGAAGGGGTTTTGTATTTACACACATGGGGTGCTGCATAACACAGCCATAGTGTTGTAGGTGTGGATAATGGCAACTCAAGAGAAGCATTACAATGAAGAAATTGCGTGTCACTGAAGGATGAGAGAATGTTTATTTTAATGAATTGATTTACTTTTAGTTTGTATATTTCACTACCCAGGTTTCCTGAGATTTAAATGTGCAGTCATTTAAGAGTGTAACTCATATCACATATGTGTCTTTTGTTGCCTTTTGTTCACAGATGTAACTATACCAGATGCTGACCTGCAGTGGGCAGCCTTTCCCAAGCTTCTGATGAGAAGTTCACTGAACACAAAGAGTCCTGGGGAAACTTTTGATGAGCAGGATACCATTTTTATGGTGGTACACACGTGTCTTACATTGTTCTTTTTGACTTGATCAGCATGCTCATGAGGAAGATGCTCACGCAAAACGCATTAATTCAGGCAAACTCAGGCAAGCCTGCAAAGAAAATAAGGGATAACAGGGCTGAATTTTTCTGTCTTCAGCCTCTTCCTGGTGAAATGATGCACAGTTATGTGTTCCCTGGAGCTGCATGGGAGGCGCCTGCCCTAAAAGGGACTGTGGTGAAGAGCATTCCCTTCACCCACCCTGCCCACGTCCCCGCCCTGTTGGAGCTGCTTCGTCATCAGTGCACAATCAACACCTTATTAAGTAGCTGTGCCACCTCCCAATGGGCAAGTCCAGGTAAAAACTTGCAATACAGGCTGAATTTTTACATTTTAGAATAAACATTAATATAGAAAGGTCATCCTAGTATGTAAAGTTTATTGTTTTGAAATGACATAATATTCTTTATGAGCTACTAGTTCTGGAATCTGTATTGATGAATCCTGTCGTGAGGTGCAGTCAAGATATTTATGGTATGTATATGACATCTTTATAACTCCTTGGCTTCAGTTCCTTCCCTGCACTTCGAAGTCCTTCCAGAGTCTGACACCAGCTTCTCTGTGACCTTCCTTCGACCTGACATCGACTCCCTTGCTGTTTGTGAGCATTTGCTTGAGAAACTATTTTATGTTATTTATTTGTTCATTTATTTATTTATTTATTTATTTTGGTTAACACGTGACAAAGTCCCCTGTTGAATTAATAGTGCTTTCCTGTCTGCAGTGCTAGTGGATGTTCCTGGCTCTCATCAGGTTACATGCAGCCTGTTTGGAATTGACGATCCCTCCATGGATGAATACATTTCCAGTGTGATGAAGAGGTATAGCTTCGTAACTCATATCTTCCTCACCTGGCTCGCCATTAGACAGTTTAATAGTGCACACAAAGCACAACATAAATAAAAGCTGTAGTGTTCAGGGAATCTGTGACCCTTTTATCTGGACATCCTGAACACTCTTTGCAGCATGTTCCTACTGAGTGTGAGAGCTCTCTTTTAACTTTGCATTCGAGTTTCAGCCTCGTCTTACATCTGTTTTTCCACAAATTCACAAATAATGTTGGAATATTTTTGTGACTCAGGTCTCTGTCACTTCCCGTCACCATGAGGGCTTTATATGGCAAGCTGAGGGAGATTTCCTCTCCTCTTCCTCCTGTGTGCCCAGCCACTACAGAGGCTGGAGACGACCGGCCAGCTCCCTCTCCTGTCCTCGTGTCCTCCAACAGCGAAAGCGCCACTGTTGCAGAGTCCAGCTGTGGTCCTGCGGCTCCCTCGACTCCAGTTTCACAGAGTGTACCAGGGCCAGAGGACAGCTCCACAGTGCCTGCTCCAGCCTGCTTTGTCATGTCTGTGGCCACATCTGAGCTTCTTCCTGAAATAAAAACAAGTCCCCCTGTCAAACCTTATCCATTTACCACTGTGGGTGTGTTTTCACATTGAATTACCAATAACTGCCCTCATCCAGAGCTGATCTAAAGTTCATAAGTGCATTACATGTGATATCTTTAAGCAGTTAAGCCTTGAAGTTGTTGATTTAGTATTTTTAGAACTGATTAAATATATTGACCAAGCAGCTGTTGTGTTCATGCATCCAATCAGTGTGTTTTGCCATGTAAATCATGTAGTATGCCTTATCTTACAGTTGTTGTGGCTCAAGAGTTTGAGTTTTTCATTAATTATCTGACTCACTGGTTCCATTTTAGATTTGTTTGAACTTGGGTTGCCTGGTTGTAACAACTTCATTTTAACCTGCATCCTGCCATGTTTAATTAAATGTCTGTCTTACATTAGATCATTTTGTCAGCAAGACATGCTGCACAGCTGCAGCATAGTGAGTTTAGCAAACTATTTGTTAATTCACTTGTGCTCACATCCATCAATAGAAGTCTTAAATGTAGAACATTTTCTCGGTATGCATTCCAGTGCGGCAGAGATGGCTGGCTGTAAATGGGTTTGAGGCTTGGCATTTGACCTCTCCGAGACAGCCAAGAGCCCAGTTGATTGGTACCATGTGAGCCAATCAAACTTTGTTAAAACACAACATGCATTTTAACGCTTCCCAAGAGAATGAAATAGAAGTCATCTTGGTCACCACTGGTCATTTATTCCCAATGCATTGTCATTTTTATTTTATAATATTTTAAATTCTGAGACGAGATGTTTGGTACAGTGATGACATGAACTAGATGTGACACCAGACAAGTGTTTGTTTCTTTTATGGAAAGGAAATACTATGGTTTGTAATTACATTACTGCAAAGAATTAGTGAGTAACCTGTGTACAGCATTGCTGCGTTTCCTAGGTGCCAGCCAGAGCAGGAACCAATACAGTCCAAAATATGTGAGTAGGCCTAATCCAGCACACACTCTTAATTATATCAGAACTATGCCATCCAACACACAGAAGCAAGCTATGTGTTTTGCATCAACACTTCATCAGACAGAGAAAATTGCCTCTCCACCCATTGTGAATGGTAGAGATTTGGTATGAAATGAGAACCTCTGTATGCATCTCATCATTGAATTTGGGTCTGTTTTATTGGCCTAAATACCTCTGTTAGCCCACTGAAAGGCAAGCATTTGTCATTAAGTATGAAACCATTCCAACCATTCTTTCGGGGTTATTTATTTATGACCCATTTAAGAGGAGTTATTTCAGTGGGCTCTTGTTGATACAATAGCTGCAGTTCTCCATTCTGATTGGCTGGGACATCTGACGCTGATCAAATACCTGAAAGCACACCTGTGGCTGCATAACGGTACTTGTAAATCACACGAAAACCATACTAATGATTGTTCAAGGGCTTGTTTGTGACAGAATAGCATGACAGTCGATAATTATGTCTTTATGAAAATATTTACAGCATTCATTTGTTATAATTTCGCCTTCACCGCAGTTTTATAAAAGCAATAAGGACTCCGTGTCGTGCCTGTATCTCTTCAAAAATTCAGTGTAAAGCCCGGCCACATCTCCCCGTCCCTGGTCTGCGGTCTCTTTAAATCCAAATCCACTGGACGAGAGCTCCGCGTCCTCAAGAAAGTTGCTTGGCCGCTGTGACTGCCCGCACTCCAACCTGATAAACAGCTGCTTACCATTTAGGGCAGTTGAGAAAGTTTTTTTCTCGATACTCCTCGGATCGGGACCTTTGGTGAACGGCGCAGCTTTTCGGGGGAGATGTTTCAGAGGTAGAAAAGTCTGCGCTGCTGGACGCTGAAAGTCTGGGATCGTAGGTTTGCGAAATGCTGAGGCATTCTCTGCCCAACATCTGGATTAACTATTTGGAGTCAGAGTCAGCGGCCCTGCGCAAAACTCTGAATATCTAACCCCATCTCCTATGGAAAGACCGTCTCTTACTGTGGAATTTAACTCCTGTTGATAACTCGAGTTTTGCGCGTAGATTATGTATTCTTTAAAATGGGTGCGAACAATGGAAAACAGTATGGAAGCGAGGGTAAGTGCTGTAATTATCAGTAAAACATCTGCTCCCTTTTCTCTAAATGGAGCTATTTAAGAGCTTTTTGGCCCATAAATCCAGTCAAATGGCTCTTAATGGGTGGAATAACGGTGTTTGTGGCGAGTTGGTGTTGTTTGAGGGTGCAGCTAAATTGAAAATGCCAGCGTTAAACAATGCGCATTTTCTCGGGTCTGATGGGCTACCCTTGAAGTTGCCTTACAGTATAATTGAGCTAAAGCTATAGCGGCACTCATGCTATTCCCTCATTTATTTATTCCTATGATTTTTTCACTCCCCAAAAGTTTAGATCTAACATATGTATCGCTGGACACTCCATCCCACAGTTTTCAGATACAGTGTTCAGCTTTTGGGGATATGTGCTCCTGCAGTAAACTTTTCATCCTTAACTTTTTCATACTTTTTTTTAAAAGATGTGCAACTTTATTTTTTCCTCATGGAATCCAATGGCAGGGAGTGGGTAGTGACATCTGGCGGTCAAATTTCAAACAAGTCTGAAAGATGAATTCATTCCCAAACACTTTTTAAAGATGCTCTCTTTTATAGTAATCCCACACATTTCCCCAGGAAATATACTTTCCTAGTTGAACTTCTGGCCATCGTGTTCATGTAAAGACAGTTTCCTGAGTATTCCCACAGAAACATGGCCAAGCAAGTCTACTTGCACAGGGATTATTTGACTTGTAGTAGGAGCTGCTAGCACAATGTGAATGTTTATACACTTTAAATGTGAATAAAGGGACTTTTAAGCAAATATTTATCACACATCTCTGTCGCTTAAAAGCTGCAGATCTCTCACAGTCAACGTTTTCTTTTGTTTCAGCAGCAACCATGAGTCATCAAGGTAGTTGACAACAAATGAACAGTCAGCAGAGTCTTGTTCCATTTAAAAAAAAAAAAAAAAAAAAAAAAAAAAATTAAGGGATTTTTAAACAAAGGGTTATCCCTGCAATTCTAACTGAGTTGCATTGAAAAGACCAGTCTGTGTTTTTGCCATGTGGCCTACAAGTCTCTCTTATCTTAGTAGGAGCTAATTCCATAGATTTTTTTTCCAACCATTTAGCATGCTTGCTTGATTTGGATCAGTTTTGTGCTGGTACATCACTGCCATATGATACAAGCCCCTCTGGAAATGTATATCAGGCACACTGAAAACCCCAAAATGACTGCATTGCAAGGAATAGCCTACCATGCACATTTAGAGGCTGTCACAAATTTTTCTGAAGAGTTGCTTCAATGTCCTGTAATACCACACCTCTTACAATAAAAGGCCTCTTTTGCTCTCTAAATGGGGGATACACCTACATAGAGGGATTGTAAAGTCTTAATTTTTATGTTTATAAGGCTATAGAGTTTATATTTGCAGTAGATTGAAGTGGCTTGATGAAGAAACCCCCACCTCCTCATTTGATTGACATTTTAAGTTGCTGGTGTTTCAGGTATCCATGGTTGCATAAAAAATAAAATAAAATAAAATAAAAGTTTGTCCAATATTGCTCTGAACAGGCTCATACATACTTATGGATATAGTTTTTGTGTCTGTGTCTGAGTAGCTGCTTTGCTCACTACCACCAATATTCTAAAGTAGAGGCTGGAAACTCATCTTTTAGTCATCCAAATTATTTCTCAGAGAAGGCCGCTGATGCTCCAGAGACAAAAATGATCTCACTGACTGACCTCACTGGGCGAAGCCAAAGAACCGTTGGGTTTTCAGAGCTCAGTTTAGCTAACTGGCAACCTTGACTTGAACTTTTATTCATTCATCCATGACCATTGTGTTCATGATCTTGGAAGGTCAGCAGGTCATTATTTTTCTATCATCCCACAGCAGTGCAGGCTGTATTAAAATCAAACAGCTCAGTGGAAACACAGTGCTACTGCTCGTGTCACGATAGACCTCCAGGCTTTTTGTTGATGTGGAATTGCCACAAGTGAAGATGGTTATATTGGAGCTCTGACCTAATTTTCCCTCTTGAGATTGACTTTTTGTGTTGGTCGCACACATTCCACTTGCAATTTGTCATAATGTAATGTGCCATTTCTAGTTCTGGAGTGGAGTTTTGTGGATTTCCAAATATAGCCACTTTGCAGAAAAAGTGACACCATAGATGTGAGCATGTCTGGGGTGACTTCAGGGGCTTTTGAAGATTTTTAGGGTACATTATCTGACACATTGGATGACCATGGTTGTGATAAATCACCACAACATGGCTACTGGATAGTTCAATATTGGAAGAGGATGCTAACCAGCGGTATGCAGCATTATCCCGTATCTAAATTTAACACTACACTTTTGTAGCCTACAGCTGTCCATGCCAAGTATTCAAAGTATTCTGACATGCTTTCTCAAAAGAGAATAAAGCATAGGCTAGTATTTGTATTACAGTCAACCTGATAGCGTTGAAGACCAGTGTATCAGTTGCCAGTCCGAGATACTGCTGACCTTCTGTCCACATCTGTTTTCAAGTCCAACTCCACAATTAACTTCACTTTGGTCACAAAAATGCAGCAGCTCTCCTCCAACACATTATATAAGCATAAGACAGGAAGTTGGAGCTTTTGTCAAAGTTGGTTTTCCATTAAAGACAGCAAACAATTTAAGGCGCTGTGAGGTTCTTGGAATCCTGAAACCAGAAAAAAAACAAAATATAATTTCTATCTCTCTCTCTCTCTCTCTCTCTCTCTCTCTCTCTCTCTCTCTCTCTCTCTCTTGCTCTCACTCTGTTTTTTTGTGCCATGTTTTAGAATATGCCTGTGTGGTGCAGCCATATGCCTTATACTCTAGATTTTGGTAGAAGAGTGCTCTCAAGTGGACATCTGCAAGCTCCTCATTCATGCATGTCTGACTCATTTCTGAGGACTGTAGTGGAAGCCATAGCAGATGTGCTGGCTCAGTGATGTCACCGCAACATGTCGTTTATACCATACTCATACCATATGAGTTGCATTCATTTGGAGTAATTTTGTGTGTTTGCGCCTGTGTGTGCATTTTGGAGGGAGGAGCATGTACTCACAGGTTGCTGAATGGGATTAAACCTGAAATTTGTCAACCAACCATTTTCTTGCATATACATTATTACTAAGGTTGTTGACTCCCGACTCCTCTCTCCTTCACAAGCCGTCTTATTTACTTCTTTTTTTGGGAACTGTCGAGTCTATTTAGATGGTTGCACTTGACGTGCATGTGGGTGTGAGTGTTTGGGAATACCTCTCAGCCTGTCATGCTGGGTAAAAGGCACATACTTAGTCTCAGGAAAGCCACAAAGCCGCATTTATGATCTGACAGAGGAATGAAGTGCAATAAACAACTGCTCCACAGGCAGCTTGCAGTCCGCATAGCTTTCAAGTATATGGTTTTCCAGCAGCAAACAGGCACACATTGAAACAACATCTTGAAATTCACTTCTCCAATCAAAGATCACCAGCGTTATATCTTTAGTTGCAATACTCTGTATATGTATGCATTAATGCAAGCATGGCTCATATAGTAGAAGCTGTAAATCCGTGTAAAGGCGGTAGAAGGCCCTTCTGAGTGGCTGTTGTGCAGCCTGCATGACTCAAGAAGTATGCTGTTGATGACACGTCTAACTGTAATCATACATCACGTAGACTGAAGGCTTGTGTCTCACTCAGAACTCGGGAGTGTTTTCTCATTGGTTCCCCGTGGAAGCAAAAGCTAAAAAGGGACTTCTGGCAACTTTATTCTTCTTCCAAACATCAAGACGAGACACTTACTCAAACAAATGAGCAGGGACTTTGTGCATGTGCCAAGGCTAACTATTCATTCAGTTCTGAGGAACATAAAAGTCATGAACGGAGAAAGCGATTGGTCTCATTTTTCCTTGCACCTCATACATCCTTACCATACTAAAACATCATCAGTGTAAGACGGCGGCTCTTGAAAATGTAATGCCCTTATCTACAAAGAGAAATAGGTTCTCAGGGAATTTTGGAAAAACAAAAAGAGAATCATTTTCAGGTTGACATGCGAGGCTCTAGTTTTGCATACAAAGTGCTGTGCAAACATTCAAGTCGAGCGAGGAAGACACTAAATCTGGGGTTGTGAGCTGTTTACACAAGAGCAACACACAACAAAGTGCATGACGTTACGTTACTAAGCCGTAAGTCAGACATGCAGTTGTTTCATCACTTTAAATCTGCTCCACCGTGTGACTATAGCTTCTTTCTTGACATTTTCCCTGCAGGTAAAGGGAGCTCAAGCATCTCCTCTGACATAAGTTCGAGTACAGATCACACACCAACTAAAGCTCCAAAGAATGTGGCTACCACCGAAGGTAAGGCATCTGGTGCTCATTAACCAAACTCCCCTCCCTTCTTTCTTTCCCTCCTCTTCTCATGCCCCCACCCCTCCCATCCCACCTCCCCACATCCACTTTCTGTACTGCCTATTTTTGGAGAAACCTGTGTGTTCCTGGGATAACCCTAAATTGAAAACAAACTCACCGCTCCCATCTGAGCCTAGAAGCCAGAGGCATTCCTTGTGTGTTGTTTAAAAAAAAAAAAAAAAAAACACTTCTGGCTACTCATTGTGGAAGAATGCTTATCTAAACTGTGGTAATATCAGGCCTAAAGTGTTGCCAGCAAAGGGCGGTTGTGTGTGAAAGAGAAAGAGGGAGGGAGTTTGTAGGAGACAGAGATGGTGTGGGGAGTGAAAACGGGAAAGAGAGAGTCAAACTTCACCTTCTAGTTGTTGTTACTCTTCTCCAGCTCTCTGGCTCCCTCTCTCCTCCTCAGCTCCCTGCCTAACCAGGCAATCCTCCAACCTGGCAGCCTCACAGCAGGGAACTGCTCCTCTTTGTGAGTAGCGTATGTGTTACGAATGTAAACTGTATGCTCACTGTAATAGTTCAAAAATACTTTGCGGCTGACAGATGCCTTTTGAAGCCTCCTGTCAGCAGCTGTCTTGAATGAGGATCTGTCTGGTACATTTTTTAACAGTCTGCCAATCAAAGGAGTTGCCTTTTTTCAGCAGAATAAGACAAGCCACAGCGGAAAAAAGGCTCTGTTTTTCTTGAGTTCATGCTATGCTTTGTACAACTTTTCAAAGCTTCAGCTCTCATGGTTAAAGCTCAGAAAGTATTATAATGCCAGGTGCTAGATCCTCATGGTGTTGCAAAACCCTTATATCTCAAACAAGTCAGCTTCAGTGTAAACCTAATTGATTTTACAGTCAATTTTCAGTGGCTTGGCCTTTGAATGTTTCAAATATGTCTGGAATAGTATCAACTATCAGCTGCAGTGAAAGAGGCGTGACATGTCAGTGGGTGCATTATTTCATTGTTGACACACCCATGCATATTTTACTATTATCATCATTTTTATCAGCCAATTGAATTAGTACAGAAAACATCTACTCAGTGCAGTATTTCACCTTGGCTGTTGTTGAAGTTACAGTGGGATGGAAAGTTTTTGTTCTAAAATGCAGACTAAAGGTGGGATTGCCAGAAATCTCCTTGCATGGCGGAGCAGTTGTTGAGTAGTTAGTACTGATCAACAAGCCTCTCCACCACATGCAGGCACTTAATGCAGAGTTTGTGATAAGGCTATAAAATGTTTGTTATTTTACTTTTTAAACAATTTAGTGAATTTAGAATACATAAAGTGATGTCTCTGCCTTCCTCTGATGCACAAGTGATAACTGAGATTAATATCATGTCAGCTATATGGCATTATACTGTATCTATTTTTTGCTGTTGACACAGAATCCTCTCACCACTTACATATAGTTATGGCAAATGCATGCACACACACACTCACATACACACATACTCCTAGTGTGCATGCAAAGTCCTTGTGCATAGCCATCAACAATCTTAAATTTGCTTAGAGTGTGATGAATGGGGTATTCTTGTGGCTCCGGGTTCTCCACAAGAAAACAAATACCAGCCGTAGCCGGTAGTTGTAACTGTCACTCGGTTCAAGATTTCAAGGTGTTGCTGAGACAGAATAGAATGGAGCGGGGAGAAGAATGCATCAGGAAAACTCCTCACACATCATCAGATATAATTTTGGTTTCATGCGAAATGCGTGTGAATTAGTATGCTTGCTTTTCAGTATGACGGATTATCTGTGTGCTGCGACTGACTCGGGTTTTTTTTGTCAGTCCACCCTCCACATGGAGAGCTTTTCCCTGCTGGTCAGTTCAGTTTGGATTGTTCTGCAACACTCAGACAAGGCAGATTGTTGCTACTCATGTGGGGCGGAAGTGCTGACTCACTGGGATTTCTCCATCGAAGAGCTGCTGGAACCCCCAACCGAGGGATTAGGAGAAAATTATAATTGTCCAGAATGTGTCTGCTTGGAGAACAACCTGTGCAGATAGATATATAGAGTACAGACCGTGGCCAGTGGCTACCCGACCATAATTTCCCTCCTGTGTTATGACCGAAATTGTTATTTTTTTCTCCCTGCTAAGTGGGAGTAATTACATGGTCTGGAACCGCCACAGCCACAGTCAAATCCCCCCTCCTTAAACAGGCATACACACACATGCATGCATGCACATACGCATGCACACACCGACAGATCACATACTCCATGCCCACCCAGTCCTGTGGTCCGCTAAACTAATCAGGAAGCAGTCTGGTCTGTATCCCCACCACACGTTGGGAGTATTCAGATTAGAAGGGCCTAGTAAAATATTCTGCTGTTCATGAGTATTGTCGTTCTGCTGGACTTAATATTAATGGACCAGAAGATTTCATTTAACTAGGTGCATTTTTTGCCCTAATCTGTATTGGTGCATCAATACAAATGTATGTATTTTGGAATAATTGTGGCCTACTTACTCTTGAGACTAATTTACAACTGTGTGCAGACTGAAAGTAGGTCATTGCCCCTTTTCATTGCTTTGACATGTTTTCCCCACAATATCAAAACGAGGAAGTTATGCTCATTTTTCTTCATCACCAAGTTTGAAAACAAAAAAAGAGCCAGGGCAGTCATTTGGCTTGTTTTTGCAATGTGTCTCTGTTTTCATTTATTATTTAGAAGGGCTTGCGGTGGCCTGACCCAGTTGAGTTGCTTATTAGCTGCAGACTGAAACGCACAGTGCTGTACAGTAAATCCTTCCTGTGGGATGAAGTTGAGCGTCTCACAGCAGGGGTTAAACTGTGACCCTTTAGCGTCTGGGCCTCAAGGGTTTGCTTTGGCACACCCATACTAAGGGGTACCTCAGGAATGTGGCTCAGACATGGCAGTATCGTGCGGAGGCAAAACTGACAACACCCTTAGATGTTTTACTGCTATTTTGTGTCTTTGGGAAATCGCTGTTTTGATCCTGCTATATCAGCTGGAGTCGGTGTCAAGCTTCAGGCAGGGCTGGAACACACATTCACGCACGTTCAAAGCCGCTGTACTATGGAACGAACGCCTTCATCCATTTGTTATGGCACCAGGAAGGTAGTTGAGAAACAGTGAACGGTGGGAACAATGCACATGCCTACTTCCTCTCTGTCTGCCAAGGACCAAAAACCAGTGATAACAGCAAAGAGGAAGAGCTCCTCTGTGTGCACACCAGAAAACAAGATTACAATGGAAACATGTCAGCACTTCTATGCAAATTAAATATTAGAAATCACCAGTCCCTCCAGATTACTCTTCATTTTATGCTGAAAACCAAACAAAGTCTACCTATAAAACCAGCATGCAGGTATCTAATCAACATTATGTTTTGATTAGCTGGAATGCCAATGTTTGGGCAGATAGAAGATAATACTGGACATTTTTTAGGCCCTGTGCCTCTTAAAATAAAATAAAATAAAACAGAATAACTATGCAAAACTAGTCTTTAGTATTGAGCCTATGTATTTTGACAGCATTATTCTGAAAGGTGTTGGAAGCCTTAACATTTTTATCAGTGGGTGAGGTTTCTCAGATATCCAGTAATAGTAGCATAACCATTTCTGCAGTCTTTTCAAGAACGTGCTTCTTTGATTTAATATTGATTTTTGTTTAAGACTCGTTATTTTATTTAACTTCTGTTTGATTAAAAAAAAAGTTAATTAAATACTCACTGCGAGTTATACTACCTGTGTAACAGTTTAACAAATGCACAGTTAAAGTGTGTACAGGTAATTTTGATCTCACACTTGACCTTTTGGATTAATGTACAATTAATGTACATAAAACATTTAATTTAGCAGATATAAGAAGCAGAATTGTGTGAATTTCAGTGAGTCAGTATTGTGATATTAAGGCTACAGCCTAGAGGCAAATCTAGTCACCTATTAACCAGCATATCTGAAATACATCATGTTTTGATTAGCTCTTGTAGCTTCCCAATGATGGCTGTACAACCACAGACTCAAATCTAATATTGCAAATAGCCCCATAACATTGATCAGCTGCAGTTCACAGTATTCCCACGTTGGCTGTTCTGAGGTCAGACTCCGGGTCAGCTGTGCAGTCCAAACAGCTCAGCAGGAGAAAGCTACTGTCTCCAAGATGTTAATATTTTTGCCCTCCCAAGGGCGACAAATCCCCTGCACTTCATCTGTAAACGAACTCCATGCTCTGATGTCACGTTTAGTGGTGTTTACTCAACTTGATATATAGCATTTCAGTGTTGATTTTTGCTACGCCAAAAGTGAAAGAGGCTGGAATGAGGTGTTTGTGTCTGTCATTGTCATCAGGGCATGCACTGCTGTGAAAAGATCTAACTGGGTATCCTCTACTGGTGTTGTAAGTCAAACATTTATCATTCATCAGTGCTAACCATTGCAGTATATCTGAGCCAAACAATAATATGGACACTGGGCAAACCTCAAGCAAGTGTGACAAATTCATCACTTCAGAGCCTCGCCGAGACTTTGTGCTGCATTTGCTGTGCGGCTCGACAGCTGCACTGAAAGAAGCTCCAACAGCCTGAGAAGTTTGTTTTGTTTGAAGAGGAAGCTTCACTGTTTCTGCAGGGAAATGTTTGGCAGGTGAGACACTGCCAGTGTTACAGATCTCAAATGCTGTGTTTGATTGCTCATGGCAGATTAGGAGGAGCAGGGTTTGAGATTTCTTTGATTTCATGCACAGACGTTCAGAGCCTGAAGAAGTTTTGTGCTCGCAGACTGCGGGCAGGATTGTTGGAAGACAAACCTGTCAGTTTTCTCCATTTCAAACTCGGACACAAAGCAGCACAGAGTAGTTATTTTAAGACTTTTTCAGCATGCCCATCTGCAGCAGTTATAAACAGAATTATCGATGGTTTACTTCTGTTGCAACCTAATTCTTCTTAGAATTTGCCTATTTGAGGGGAACACTGAGAGGAAAAGAATGTCAATGCTGTTTTCCCCATATTTTCTCCATCAGCTGTCCCGGGCCCTCCCCCTTCCCTTCTCTCTGGCTCCTTGAGCCAGGAAATTTGAGAGAAAATGCACAGAAAAGGGCGGCGAAAGAAAAAGAAAACAAGTGAAAGCCATTTACTGAAGGAGGAGGGGAAGGAAGGCAGTTTAGCAGTGCTCCATCTCATAACTCTTCTCTGATTACTGCTTAGTCTTCTTATTCTCTGTCTCAGAGAGGAAACACAGTCCCACTTGTTTTGAATGCATTTGCCATTTTAGTTTCTTCAACTGAATCCCATTTTTCAATACTATTACTAGAGCACGTTGGACAGGGCTTGGGATACATGCCACTTGGCCGAAACATATGCTTGCTGCCTATAAGATTTTGGCTCACAAGTGATGTTTTTACTATTATACACCTGGGTCTTTGGGCTTTTATGTGGCAATATGACCGCAGTTGTGGACCAGCTGAACTGACACATCGGACTTCATGTACTCCTTTTCACTCTGTGGCTTGTCTCATTACGTAAGCAGGAAAGCTTTAGCTGTGGCTGAAGCTGCAACAGTATGTAGATGAGAGGGAAATTATGGCTCCCTGCTCAACGCTGTTCTTCAAAGGTCTTCGGCAGAATAAGTGGTGTTTTATAGAACCATCACTGTTTCAAGAACCACCTGTTAATAGACTCTTTTTATTTGTTTGAGGATCTTTTAGTGGCTCCATATAGTACCAGGTCCTTCCATAGAGTAAAATGGTTACTCAGTGGTTTGACTAAATACTTCCCTTCTGCAGTCAAACAAAGTAACATTTACTTTTCTGTGCTTAAAATATTGATCTTTTGCATTTGATGATTTATGTTCTTTCACTATTCGGCATCCATGCTGTGCGGCAAAACATGTTAGACTTATCCAGCCCAGTATGGTTCTTAAAAACAGGTAATTTTGTTGAATTGTATTCAAATGAATTGCAGCATTTCCTCAATTTCTTATGCCTTATTTATAACATAAAGGCCCTATGAGGAACCTAAAGAGTTTTTATAGTGCAAAAATGGCACTGCGACTATACAAGGCAAAAAAAGACTTTCCAGAATTACAGTGAAGCCTTTTTGTCAAGCGTGTATAGCTTCACATTTTTCAGTTCCACTGAAGTGAACATTGCTTTCGAGTTTCCCAAGTCGTTGCACCTCCCTTTTTCTGCTGCTTTAACCACATGAGATCATTACATTTGCTCCTCATCATAACCAAATCAACTCTTTGGGTTGGTGTACGCTTTTCCACTCCTGTCTGATCTGCAGCTCTTTTGTGTTGTGCATAGCCAGTGTTACCTCTCTTATTTCTCATGGCCGTAACTCCACACACTGTTCACACACACCGGAACCAAAACTAGGAGGGTAAATCTATAGAATGCACACTCAGTATCCCCTGCATAGATCTTTCCACCTCCATTTCCCTATCTTGACATCCTGATTTAACAAAACATCACATCACCTTCTTATATTTCAACCTGAAGGATTTAAAGTCTGGATCTGTTTTGTCTCCTGCGCCAATTTGCTGTTGGAATCTGGACTGTCATCTCCGTTCTGGAGAATTAATGCTCTGATAAATAGTTGTCCATACAGCACACAACCCCTCCCTGAAGTGGTGACTTTGAATAGAACAGAGCAGTCCTTTAGGCTTGGCTTTCAGATGTCTGACTGTCTGCAGTCCTCCTTGGCAAGGGATTTACAAAGTGAAGACGGCAATGTGGTGAGAAGTTTGTGTCCTTGGAACAGATAGTAGGGTCTTCCGAAGCACAAGTCTGCCCTGAGGAAATTAGTAGTGTTTTTTTTGGGGGGATGCATGTCAAAGGACTTGGCACACATGCAGAGAAATCTGGTGCTGCACAAGTTTCAAAAATGTCTTGCTTTAGTGTGGGAGACTAGTTGCAGCCCAGACATAGGGGAGCGATGGGGGTTGAGAATTCTGTTTCCTGTCCTAGTGTGCACATTGTAAAGAAACCACCAGGCCCTATTGTCTTTCAGGTTGTCCAGTGACGCAAGACTTTCCTGTAGTGAAGGCTTGCTGATAGCCAAGCCGCCACACTGTACAGTAATATCAACTTCCATGTATTCAATAAAACACGAGATAGACCCAGATGTTTTTTATCCTAATAGCACTCTTTCTGCGTTTCTGTCGGATGTTTTCTTTGAAAAAAACGAGGCAAATGGGTTTGCAGACCTGATTTTTATGGTTGAGAAATTTAAATGCATGCATTATGGGCATTGTGCATTGCGTCGCTTTCAATAAAATCACTGCTCCGTGGTTACTGCTTATTAGCTTATACTCTCTGTGTAACTCTTAACTGCCCCTAGCTGATTTGGAAGATATTTGCTTTGCGCTATTTCTGACCACTTAGGATTAGGAAATGAGTGTCACTGATTTCCTGACTTACTGTACACCACGCTATCGTATACTGTAACCCCACCCCATGGACTTGGCAGGAAGGAGCTGAGTGGAGGAGACTGAGGAGCAGGAACATGTCACAGGGCTAATGGCATTGAGGTAATGGATTGGTCTGTTCTGCCAGATGCAGCAGTAATAATCCCACTAGCTCCAGACAGGGTCTTAGCAGAGCTTCACAGCACTGCAAGATCCTGAATTGAATCCCTTTAGCTTTAGTTTATGACCAGACTGCGTCAAAGTCTGGGTTGACCCTGCCTGTGCACTTGTCTCAGTCTCTGGTAAAGTCTGCAGGCTCTTTTGCCAATTTATCTTCCCTTTTTCTTCTCTTCTTGCTTCTCTTCCTTTTTTTTTTTCTTCTGAGGCCCTGAAACGATTCCCTGAAATCTCTCACTCCCTCTGTTTTCCCTCCGCTGGCTCGATATCTGTTTGTGTGCAGCACTTCTGTGAAATAAATCACAATTTGTGTCATTTACAACACTCTGAACAATCAGCTAAGGCTCTTCATCATGCACTCATCTTGTCTTTTTACTGATGATCACTGATTGATTTACATTAAACTTTTGCTATCAAAGGATAATCCACATGTGGCCCAGAAGTTGGGGTAAAGCTGATGTTAATTGGATCCTGCTGTGGGGACTGCTGTGGATCATCACAGATTTGGGCATTAGTGGCAAATGATTTCAGCCAAGTATGCCTTGCTGTGGCTATATGCACATTCAAAATGCATGAGCCTCCCTTTCATTTCCCACTGCCCCGTTGTTCTTTGTCCAGGCTAAAGACCAGATGTTCGACTATTTTCCTTCTGATTTCCCGAACCAAAATGAATCTTCCACCATCTGCACTCCCAGCACCTTCAGGAGAAGTTTAACCAGCTGCACGATATTTGTCCTGTAAAATATCGATTTGCAAGCTGTGTAGAGATGTAAAACACAGCTCCACTGCCTTCAGTATAGATTTTAATAATGATTGAACATCACAGATAACTTCATTCGCTCATGCTCAGGTAACTGTTGTTATATCCTTCTACTTTGTCCATCATTTCCAAAAAAAAAACAAAAAAACAATGATAACTTTGATAGCTGCAATTGTTTTAGGTCTATTGGTAGAAATTATTCAAACTGCCCAACTGTTGATAATAGTATTAGTATTTCTTTTCTCAGACAGTACAATAGTCGAGAGGCTTACTGTACATACAAGACACAGTGGAATGGATTTTGTGGTGGTCCTGGATTTTTTCCCAAAGAAATAGAGCATTTAGAGCACAATCTGTTTCCAGATGTGAGGATTTTAACCTTTATACCCTCTCAGGCATGACAATACACTCTCAGTACCTGGAGGATTGTGATAGTTTCTTATTGCGGGTACAGCAATTTGTTTCATCTTTATCTTTGTGCTATGTCTGGAACTTTATCGCCTGCACCCTCCTTATATATCAGGCCATGGCTCTTTATTTACACAAGCCAACGGTGTGCAGTGGAATAATAATGAATTTGGCTTGTTAAAAGCAGTGTTTACATGGCTTTAAAAGATTGTGTGCATTTCTCTTACTCTTGGGACTGGACCGAATGTTTTTAACCAGTATAACAGACAACATGCAGATCCACAGAGAGACATTCTCTCAGCTCAGCCTCTTTAACTCATACTCCATGTAGTGGAGGCTGACGGACGCAAAAGGATGGAATCTACAATTTGTTGCAAAACTCTGTTTTTAATCAGGCTCACAAATTATAACTGCTGAGGTTGGGCGCCACTGCAAACAGTAGTGTGTGTTGTTTGGTGAGAATGTCGGTTTCAGTACTATTCTGCAAGACCAGCTCTTAAAAATGGACTGCAACTGCAGAGTGCACACAGCAATAATGGTCACTGGTGTTTTTCAAAAATAGATGCCTGAGTCAACCAGGCGACATCACCAGCGTGTTTCCGGGAAAACTTCATTCTTAGATATCATCCTCTCTTGTATCCATCTTCTGAAATGAGACTTCTCCTGAACAAAGCCCAGCAGCTACGTATCTAAAATATATTGCAACAAAGCAAATGGAAAGCTGTCTTCATTTAACTTTTCCCACCAGCTGTGTGAATGTGTGGTTGGAGGGAAGGGGGGAAATGTACTCTAATTAGTAGCACTGTGATTCTCCTGGCTTGGAACGCTCTTGTGATCAGTGACACATGTAATTACGCAATTTGGATGTTGCTCCTTGGCCAGTGGCAGATGAGTTTGTCTCCTGCGTGCAAAATCCACTGCATTAGCCTGGATTTGGATAATAAAAGTGTGCCTCACTCATCCATCAAAACTAATGGTTCAAGTAATGTTTCTGTATCAGGCATGCACAAGGCTCCAGAAAATCTGATCTTTTACGGCATGTTGTGACTTTGGCACTGCAAGACCCAAATATGCAGATATTTTGATACCACTTTGATCCCTAAATTTGGCCTTTAGCCAGACGTATATCATATTATCGATATTCATATTATTTAGTGAAGCAAACAGAATTGCACAGGCGCCTTTGGACCAGATGTCAAGAGTATACTGACTCTCACTTGTTTGTATAGCGCTGTGCAGCACAGTGTGTGGTGCGAGTCATGTTGGATAAATCCACAAACACTAGGTATTAACTCAGGAATCTTCCAATATTTATGAAGTTCTTGAATAAACACAAGGGCTTACAACCACCATTGCCGTCATGAAATATTTAGACAGGCGTGTGAAATTTGAAATAGATGAGGTATTTAATCAGTTTTGACCTCAGACCGTAAAATCCTTTGTGTAAGCTATGAAATGTAACACCGTCAGCAGAAGCCATTCGAAGGCACCACAGACCAAGTCAAATTAGATGACTTTTTGAGAGTAACCTATTCTTATTGGTGTTTAATGCTCAACATGCCGCTTATTTCAAGTAGAACACTTTATAGATAGACCACCCACAAGAAAGCCGTGGATTCAAACCCGAACCGAGGTCAGCCATAGCCCTCGAGGACCCTAAACTTCAAACATCCTCGTGAAAGCTAAATGAAATGTGTTCACCGCAAACCGAATTGCAGATTTTTGACGTGCCCAAGTGTTTGATGCCGGTCGGACAGTGGCGCTCATGTTTATTTTGATTGCGTTTGTGTGCGCGAGAGCTTCGGGGCATTACAAGAGGGAGTTTTAAAGTTGTGCTTAGCTGTGAATCTGAGGACATGTTCCCCCGAGAGGATGAACCTGTGGATGTCATCAGAAGCAGACCTGGAATACAGATCTGCAGGACAGTCTTTAGGAGTGTCACTGCCCGCCCGTCTGTCCTAGCACACAAATCTACATGACAGGCGCAGGACACTGTCCATTAGTCATGTAAATGCTGACATACCTCATAGAACCAGCTAGCTGTCTGTCTGGAAACATCAAATAACCAACTTTCCTGAATCTACATGACTGGCATTATAAATTAATGGTGCTCTGTCTTCATCCCTGAACATGCACATGTTAATACTCAGTCAGTTCTGTTAAAGTATTAATTAAGTGACCTAATGTTATGTTAATGCATTGTTGTCACAGTGTTGATACAATCCAACTATTAGTATTCCAATTTTTGTATTATTTTAACTTGTACATGTTTTTAAATGTTAGTGTAAAGTGAGATATTTAACATTTACTCCTGAAACCTGAATGTTGTCCAAAATAAAATAAAATAAATCTCACTAATGAACGAATTAATTTTTGAAGGTATCAGCTTCTAATATCACTAAATTAACACCAAACAAGCATGGAAGATGACCAATGGCGAGGAAAGGCGATTTTATTTCTATAGCATATTTCATACACGGAGCAGCTCAATGTGCTTTACATAAAAACAAGAAAAGTGAAAGCAATTCAGAAGAAACAAACATTTCAAAGAAAATAAGAAAATCCATACAATAAAAAAAAACATTGCAGAAGAAAATAATAAATTAAAATCATTATAGTTAATAAATAGATTTAAAAAGTGCAGAGAAATGGAAAGGCAGAAAGAAAGAAAAAAGCTAGACTAAAATGGAGCATAAAATAGGAGTACAGCAAAAAAAAAAAAAAAAAATGAATTGCTTTAAAATGATAACAAATTAAAACACTACTACAATGCAGTTTTCCATCTAAACAGCGTGGATTTTTAAAAATAATTTCACATGTGTAGTTTGTTGTTAAGGCCCAGGGATTATGTTGAGCTAATTTATGCTCTCAAAGGTTGCCAAGCCACAATGCGCACGATCTTAGAGCAGTGGCTTGGAGAAGAAGCTCCAGCCCCTTCATTTGAGTGACAGGCTAAATTACAGGTGTCTCAGGCAACCATACCATCTACTTCCATTAGTTACTAGAATTTCCAGCACAATATAATTTTGTAACACAAGTAACTTACAGTAGCTAGACCAGCTAGTGGCCTAACTTGAGTAAGAAAAAGCTGCAAAATATTTTCTGATTTTTTTTGTTTCTAGCGTACAAAAGGCTTCTCCTGTTTTAATGTGGAGTCTCCTGTTGAGTTTTCTTTACTCCATATTACAGTCGTGTTTTCGTGTCTTTGCCCTCCCAAACTCAGCTGTGTATTACTTTTTCCAACATGGCCATTGAGCGAGCAGAAAGGAAAAAACAACCTGGAACAGTGCACAGGCTAATCCTAATCCCTCCCTCTGCACACAACATTGTCTACGCCATCACTTCCATGCTCGTGGCATGATCGTGTGTCCTCGTGCACAGCTTTGCAACCATGTGATGAACGTTTTTGTAGAATAGGCACCCACTTTGCTCACTCATGCTGCCCATGGCAGCAAATAACCCCCCTTTACGGGGGGTTATTTGTCCAAAATGGAAAGATTGCATTTGGGGATTAAAGTCTTAAGTTGAGAACAATTCCAACAAGTTTGTTTTCATCAAAAAGACTCGCTCAAGAGAAGAAATTGATTAAATCCTAAGCATTCCCCAACCTTCACATAACAGCAAGAGGTCTCAGACATAAGATATCTATTTAGATAGATGATAATACCAAGTTTCTGGTTGATACATGCCTTCAGGTTTCCCCAGCCACAGGTGACATCATCATCCTTGTGACTGCTTTCAAAGGCTTTCGGTGATGACTATCAATCCGAGTGAACTCTTCAAGATTGGACAAGGAGGATTGGAGAGGTGATGAGGAAACATAGATAGCATCGGAGGAGAGCACTCAGTGTCCCAGTGTGACGGGTCGACCCCAGAAATCAGATCTAGCGCCCCAGCGGTAGAAGGCGGAGGTCTCCACCGTCTCACGCCACGGTGATGGGATCCAGCCACCGCTTCTCACGGCTGCGTCTCCAAATGTGGCGGCAATCAGCGCACATCTGTCAGGAGGGCCTCAGTGTTTACACAGGGCTAACCGTACATTGTCAGCCACAGCACCAAACCCCTCAGCTGCTCGCTTTGAACCCACCGAGTCCCTCTGATGAGGAGGCCCTGTGACTGCTGCCCAAGTGCCTGGAAGATAACCTTGACACTTGATGTTTTTTTGTTTTTTTGTTTTTTTTCTTCCACACACAACCCAAAATGTGATAACAAGATCCAAGGAAAGCATAACACTTTCCCACTGATGATGAATGCCTTTGTGGCTGCAGCAGCATCTACACTTGAAGGAAAAATCCACTATGAAAAACAGCTATTGATAAACCTTGCATCGCTATACCTATTTTGCATTGTGATATGTATTTCTTATTCTCATGCATAAATGGTCCCATGTAGACTGATATCATGTTGATGTATTTTCCATTACAGCTACAATAGAGTTTAATTAGAGAGCCAAATTTCACTGATCTAAAATCTTCATGGGACATGGCAGGTTGTGGAGTCAGTCCTTCAGAATAAAAGAGGGAGGGCTCTTGCTAGTCTCACCATTTTGCACCAATATTCAACAATCATTCATTCAACCCATCACAGAGGAGGAAGAGATAATAATTTCCACAGTCAATCGCCCACAATACAATGCAGCCACATGACTTGTTGCATTTTGACCAAGGTCTGCACCACCGGCTTCTTCTCAGCTGGAAGCTCTCTTGCTCTTTGTACATCTGTTGTTATCATCCATTGCTCTCTCCACCTACATGTAAAGTCCACAGATGAATAGTACAAGCCTGTTGTCTGTAAGTTGCCAAAAGTATATGTAGGAATATGTAGGAAATCACCAACTGATTTAGAGGAGGCATGCTGAGGGGAGAGTGGATACATTAAACAGAATTACAAGAGTTACAAGAAATAACCTCTGGGATGCACTGAACATCACAGATTGATGATATTTAACAGTGTAAGAGAACCCGAGGGTAGAATTTTCCTGTAATAGAAGAAGTTGATGCAGTAGGTCCCACATTCAGGGCATCCTTTTTGGGAGTATAGGTATGATTAATGACATAAACTGTTAAATAGGAAAACTAAATTTCAAACAATAACCGCATTACATAAACTTGTATCTGGGTTTTACATTTGGTTGATATCTAAATTTTCATCTCTATTATGTCTTTTTGCATTCTTATATTAAATCTCTCTGTCTGCCTGTCTGTCTCTCTATCTCTTTATCTGTCTGTCTTCTTATCCAATATGTTCAGGTTTGGACTCAAGCACTCGGACACTGAGCACCCCCAGCCCTGGTCTTATCCTCCCGTCCAAGTCATCCTCTCTCTCCTCACCAGCTCTCTCCAGCAACGGGCACGAGACCAACTCCTCCTCTTCTTCTTCTGCCCCTGCTGAGACTGTCGCCGTTGTCCACCCTCAGCCGGGCACCCACGCACGCTCCCGACAATCCAAAAGCCACCACCACGCCCCCATCGACCTCCTCCCGGACCACACCCTCCTGCAGATCTTCTCCCATCTCCCCACCAATCAGCTGTGCCGCTGTGCACGTGTGTGTCGGCGCTGGTACAACCTAGCATGGGACCCTAGACTGTGGAGCACCATCCGGCTAACCGGAGAGCTGCTGCATGCCGACCGCGCCATCAGGGTTCTTACGCATCGACTGTGCCAGGACACCCCTAATGTCTGCCTGACCCTGGAGACGGTGGTGGTCAGTGGCTGCAAAAGGCTCACCGACCGGGGCCTGCATGTGGTGGCTCAGTGCTGCCCTGAGCTACGTCGCCTGGAGGTCGCCGGCTGCTATAACATCTCCAACGAGGCTGTGTTTGAGGTGGTGTCTCGCTGTCCTAACCTGGAACACCTGAACCTCTCAGGTAAATAAAACACAAACACATTTCAGAAGCACTCATTTGCTTGTCATTTTGTATATAAAACTGAAATTCCATAAGGCAACAAGTTAAAACAACAACAGAAGCCGTCTCCACCCGATTACTGACTTAGGGCAGGCTTAATCACATTTCTTCTGAGGAGTGGCTGCTACCTTACATCACACACATCTGCCGACCCTACTTTAAAGAATTCTTCTTCTCGGTCCTTCTTGGCCATTCTTCCTGAAGCTGGTAAAAACATTAGAGGACCAGAAGAAGCTCTGCCAGCCTTAAGCTCCCATGTGGGAGAAGAAAGGCTTTCTTTAGCTGAGAGTAGGACTTACCTCAACATGAGTAAGAGGACCAGTCTGTTGCTTTCATTAAGGAAGTGACACAAAAAACACTGACTTGGACAGGGCCTTGGTGGCAGAACAAAGTCTGCACCATTAGCAAGAGGAAGTGGGCCCTTTGTTGTAAAAATAGCTTCAAACTCTTGCGGTTTTATTTAAAAGGCTCAAAATAATGAAATGAAGTATATTTCTTTAACTGGAAAGGCTATCTGCAGACATTTTCTTCCCTGAAAACCGACTCCTTTTTGGTTTTCTTCAAGTTGTTTGCAGTTAGACGTTTTTTTTTTTTTTTTTATGCCTGTAGTTCAGTTCATTGCAGGCCCTTGGCCAAAAAGAGCAAGCTTTACTCTGGCACCCTCAAGTGGCGTGTCCTAGCTTTGCTTAGTCTTCAGTACCAGGAGTACCTGTGCCTATATACATGGGAGATAGAGTGTTTTTTTTTTTTCTTTGATTTTTGAATGAGATTTAGCCATAAACTCTGCTTACCCTTCCTCCAGGCTGTTCCAAGGTGACATGCATCAGCCTTACCCAAGAGGCCTCACTCCAGCTGTCCCCACTGCATGGCCAGCAGATCTCCATCCATTATCTGGACATGACTGACTGCTTCTCCCTGGAGGACGAGGGTTTGCGCACTATTGCCTCCCACTGCCCCCGGCTAACACATCTCTACCTGCGTCGCTGCACCAGGCTGACAGATGAAGCCTTGCGTCACCTGGCTCTCCACTGTCCTTCCATAAGGGAGCTCAGCCTCAGTGACTGCCGCTTGGTTGGGGACTTTGGCCTGCGTGAGGTAGCCCGCCTGGAAGGCTGTCTGCGCTACCTGAGCGTGGCCCACTGTACTCGCATCACGGATGTGGGCATGCGCTACGTAGCTCGCTACTGCCCGCGTCTACGCTACTTGAATGCGAGGGGTTGCGAGGGGTTGACGGACCACGGCCTGGGCCACTTGGCCAGGAGCTGCCCCAAGCTCAAGTCTCTGGATGTGGGTAAATGTCCCCTGGTGTCGGACAGTGGGCTGGAGCAGCTGGCTATGTACTGCCAGGGCTTGAGGAGGGTCAGTCTGAGGGCCTGCGAGAGCGTGACAGGCAGAGGACTTCGGGCTCTGGCGGCCAACTGCTGTGAGCTGCAGCTTCTCAACGTGCAGGACTGTGAGGTGTCACCAGAGGCACTGCGATTTGTCAGACGCCACTGCAGGCGCTGTGTCATTGAGCACACAAACCCCGCTTTCTACTGAGATAGGGGGGATTTGGATTGGCCTTCTGACAAGTGGATGTTTTAATATTCCTGCAATGATGTTGGTTGGCAGATTTTAAGGGCTGATGTGTCAGAGCTGGTTGTAAACTGGTGTGCAATATTGGCCAGAGTTGTTCTTTTAAATCTGCATGGTTGTTGATAATGCTGTCCTTTGAAAATACTTCAATAGAATGTATTTAACGTATTTATCTGTAAAAAGGTGGAGAATTACAGTGTTTCAGTGTATTACCTTTTGTTCCACGTCACCATTTGCAATGTAATGACTATGCTACAACATTGAGCACTGGGTACAGATGTGTTACCGTGTAAATGCATTTTAATATACTTTGTTTTTCTGTTCATCATCACTTTAAGGCCCTGAAACATAATCAGTATCATACATTACTACACTTATTTATAAACAGCAAGTATCTTCAAAATAAACCACTAAGAATGTAGCTAATCCATCAACAAAAGCAGATCTGGTCTAAAATATAACCTTGTCATTTTCACTAAGTACTTCAAATGTTCTTCCTTTATGTTATGTGCATATGCACTTTAAGCAATTTTACTGACAATCACTTCCACTGAGCTCAAAGTGTTATATTTCAGATGATTTTGTCAATTTAAGTACTATTGAGTATAGTTCATCACTAGCCAGAGGAATCTCACTGCCAAATACAAAAAAAAGTGGTATGCAATCATTGTTTAAAATGAACAGGAACACATTGCTGCTATAACTGCGCCAATAAATGCCTTCAAAATCTGTCCAACTCTGAGTGTTTTATTGCACCATTTATTACCAGACAGGGTTTCCAGACATATTACTTAACTGTAAAACATTTAAGGTCGCTTATGTGTTTGTGAGCATGATAACAAGCACATAATCAGGAATATGTAACCACAAATATGAAGTAATACTATATATGGACTCATAAATAGGGTTGCATTCCCCTTTAAGGAATTAACTGTGTGGCTCAAAGGGTCAAAGTGTCTATATGCACATAGGCGGAAAAAGCCTCCTTTAGTCATTCCATTGGCTGAATTAAACATACCGGTCACCTGATATATGGTTGTGAACCTGACTTTAGCTCATATCCACCGGTGATGTCATACACATATACTTTGCCCTTTGGCTGGCTGGCTTACGAAGATTTTTGTGACAGAGTTTGCATAAGTCACTATTGCTTCAGTAACAGTGTACTTCTGTGTGAAGCTATCGCCAGTGGCGAATGTAAGTGGGGTTTGTAATTTGATAAATCCAGGAACATTTCCAAGTCTTCTTCACCAGATTTAAGGATCTGTCCAGTATGACAACGGTTCTGCTCACCAGGTGCTTGATTGCACTGCTCTTCATATGTTCACTGGCTCAAGCAGGCAAGTATGAATATATCATGAACCAAAATAAAACATGAAAAGCTCAATCTCAATCTAAACTGATCTGAATTGCTAATGAATGCATTTGGTGGGTAGTGCTTACAAGCAACTATGCAGCTGTGAAAACATTGTGCTTCTGTGTTTGTAGATCGCTCTGGCCCAGTAGTGACCCTCAAGACTGGTAGTGTGCAGGGTCACTACAGGACAGTGAGGGGCACAGACCAGCTGGTGGAGGAGTACCTGGGCATCCCTTTTGCCCGTCCACCTTTGGGGCCGTTGCGCTTTGCCGCCCCGCAACCACCTCAGCCCTGGAAAGGGGTTAGGGATGCCACCAAACTGCCTAACATGTGCGTATACATCAACTTTGGTGCCTGGAGAATGCCTAATTTGCAGAGGGCTGCTAGAGCATTCAATGCAACTGAAATACAATCTGGGAATTCAATCAAAACTGACTTGATCGGAACCAAAATTCTTCCATCCTATTGGAAATTGGTTTCCGCTTAGGCTGGAGGTTTCAACTGGTAGTGTCGACCAATAAACTTAAATGCATAGCTAGCCTCAGATTTCAGATTTTCCATTTGGTTAAGCATAAATCAATCATAATTCAGCGTGACATGCTTGGTGTAAAAGTTCAGTCTCCATGCTGGAAAAACTTCAATCCATCTCACCAGATCCTCTCTCCCCCTCTTTATGGAAGATGTCTACAGGATACAAAGTCTACAGAGGCCTTGTGGAAAACCTATCCTGTTACGTTCCCAGCAGTACAGGTGTCTGAGGACTGCCTTTATCTTAACGTGTACAGACGCTCTGGAACTCGCTCTGGAGAGAAGCTACCGGTTCGTGCACACATACCCAGTGCACACACACATATTCAGCTAAATATCTAACAAGAGAAAACTGTGGAAGTCGTTGGCAGCTCCGAGGTGAAACAGGACTTTGCGGATGGAAAGCATGCAAGCTTTCCAGGGTAGACAGAGGTTAAAAATAGAAAAATGTGTATTTATCATAGAATGACAGTTGTTTTGCTGTCCAGGTGATGGTGTGGATACATGGTGGCGGCCTGGCTGCAGGAGGAACCTTCTACTACGATGGCTCACCCCTGGCAGTCTACCAGAACGTGGTTGTGGTTGTCATTCAGTATCGCCTCAGTATTCTGGGGTTCCTAAGGTATTAGACTTAATAAAAACATTGACTATCATACATCCTTTCTCAGTTAGTGGCTTGCATCTGCAAGAGGTTGATTGGTTGATAAATACCAAATGATACAGTGATTACTTTTCCAGGTGCTGAGATTTTTGGCTTTCAAAACTAAATATCCGGCTTGCACTCTGTCTTGGAGGTGGAAAAATTTCAAGATGTTTCTAAAAGACCACTATTACAGCATTTAAATTGTGATAAATAACCTCTTCACTTAGTCCTTTCTGATGTGAAAAGTTGACATTATTGCTGATGTCAGCTACAGGTTTTCAAACTAAAAGGGGATGGGAGGGGTGGGGAGGCTGTGTATCAGACTTGTGTGGGAGATAATACAGAGGTTGAGCTTGCTGCAATTCCCGCAGCTCACCATTAGAGGACAGTATTAATGGATAGTATCGGTTCAATCGAGTGACTGCTGTTTGAATGTTTTT
Organism: Myripristis murdjan; assembly: GCF_902150065.1. Lineage (NCBI taxonomy): Eukaryota > Metazoa > Chordata > Actinopteri > Holocentriformes > Holocentridae > Myripristis > Myripristis murdjan. Next base: position 9,408,610 of record NC_043999.1, read on the forward strand.
GATAAGTACTGGAGATGAACATGCTCCTGGCAACTGGGGCTTCCTGGATCAGATAGCCAGCCTTCGGTGGGTCCAGGAAAATATAGAGGCCTTTAACGGAGATCCTGACTCAGTCACCATTTTTGGACAATCTGCTGGAGGAATCAGTGTCTCTTTGTTGGCAAGTATCAAGGGAATTAGTTAGTTAAAATAGCAATGCAATATGATTTATTTTTCTCACTGAGGATGAAATACAATGGTTTACACGTTTTTGACAAATCTGTTTTCCTTGGGCAGGTCATGTCCCCTTTGGCAGAGGGGTTGTTCCACAAAGCTATTGCCATGAGTGGAGTTGTACCTTTGGAGGCCCATTATACCAACAACCCACTGGCCATGGCCAAGGTACTGAACATAGATGCAGTGAACAGTGCTACTGCTTTTGATTCACAGCTGATTGCTCATTCAGCTTTCCTCTTGCAGATGATAGCCAATCTGACCGAGTGTGATAACAACGATACCGAGAAACTTGTCGAATGCATCAAAAGCAAGTCTGAGGAGGACATACTCAATGCCATTCAACAGGTGAGCTCTAGTTTGTTTTCCACTTTACATTTGTGTATGTTGTTTGTATTTAAATCTTTAATTTTTATGTCCATCATGATGCTGCTTTCTTGGACATTTTTTCAGCAGAAAAGTGCATGAATGAATACCAACATTAAAAACATGTATAGGGCCCTTTTGTGAGAAGCCTTTGTGTTTCAGGTTAAGGTGTTTTTAGGTCCGGCTATTGATGGCGTCTTCCTAAAAGGCCCGCCTGAGCGCATTTTAAAGAACAGTGAGTTCCAGAAGGTTCCTCTGCTCTTCGGAGTGACCAATCATGAGTTTGGATGGATCCTCCCTCAGGTAAACTTCACAGACCCTCTACTCCTCAAAGGACATCTGTGATGCACTTCATGTATGTGTGTGTTGAGTGTTTGAAAAAGTATTTCCTGTGGTTAGTTTTCAATTTCTTCACTGTTAACATGCCCATTCATAATTAGCTCTTAGGACCTCCTGGGTGGGATCAGGGTATGGAGAAGCAGACTGTGGTTTCAGTGATGGACACGTTCTTCCCTTCTCATGTAAGTGTCAGCCCTCTTCTTTAGCACGATGTTACTGAGGCAATAACTGTTTTTACTTTAATGTTTGAAATTCACACATAGTGTACTGTTCAAAGATTTATTTCTGTAATAACTTAAGGAAAGAGAAAATAAAACAGCATCCAAAATTATTTAGAAATGTAAGCACTGTTGGTCTTTGATTCTTCTACCACAGCCTCTACCATCTCTACCCTCTCTTTCAGACCGCAGGTGTGCATGAATTAATACTGAATGAGTACCTCCAAAATGATGACTCTCTGGAGAACATACGGGATGCTTTCACAGAAATACTGGGAGACTTGGTCTTGGTCCTGCCTATCCTCAAAGTGGCTGCATACCACAGAGGTAAAAAAAAAAAAAAAATGTATATCTAACATACAGGGTCCAGAAAATTGTATTGGCTTTGTAACAATGAATAATGGCCAACAATATTTTTTCCTGTTTAACCCCTAACAGATGCAGGAGCACCTGTGCATGTGTATGAGTTTCAGCATTCACCACTGATGCACAAAGAAACGCGACCCAGCTTTGTCAAAGCAGACCACTTTGATGATGCTTTGTTTTTCCTCGGGGCCTGCTTTTGTAACGGGCACACTATAGTCACAGGTACTGAACAAAGGAAAATCACTCATTCATTTAGACCCTTTGATAGACATTATGCGTGTCAATAGGTTTTATTTATACTGTAAACATATATCTCCCAAAGGACTTGTGACTGAAGAAGAAGAGGAACTGAGTAAAACAGCCATGGCGTACATCACAAACTTTGCACGCACCGGGTACAGTATCTCATTTCACTCTTCGCTTCTTTTTCCCACTGAGCCGCTGTGTAGGCCAGAGTTTCACCGTTGTATTTTGTTCACAGGCCATTAGAGCATTTTACTGTGAGTGTTTGCTTCTCTCCATGCTGTAGGTCCCCCAATGGGCCTGGACTGGTGGAGTGGCCTGTATACAACCACAGTGAAAACTACCTGATCCTGAACCTGCAGCAGACAGTCAGCCAGAGACTGAAACAGAACAGGGCCCACTTCCTCAACGTCGTCCTGCCTCAGAAACTGGCAAAGTCACATCCAGTCAATGATGAACTCTAATGTATTCAATTCCACTTCAGTGTATTTGATATGTACCAAAGTGTTCCATAAAGTGCACTAAAGATTATTACACAAAAATTTATTATACACACATTTATATATATATAGATATAGATATAGATATAGATTAAAATAATCTCAGGTAGCTAGTTATTGTTTCATGACTCAAATGCAAAGCCTGAGGAGGTCGCTGAGCTAATAATTGAGTTTCACAGCTTGTCATTGAAAGTGTGACCTATTTATGAATGAGGCTTGTGCCGCTGAAGTTGGCGGCGGTGCTAGGTATTCAGGGGTGCTCTTTGATGAGTGCTGCCCTCCCGGGGTGCCTGGTTGGCTCGACACGTGCAGGTGCAATGAGTGACAGGTTTGGGTGACGGTGGAGTCCGAGGGATCTGGCACAAGAGGGAAATTATATAGTGAGGGGATGCAGTTATGTATCCTGAATCAAAGGATATATGCCTTCATCTTGTATAGTGTGAAGTGACAAAACACTGCATAAACACGGCAGAGGTTATGATTTTGAGTCCCAGTAATGCCACCTGACTACACACACTCATAATGATCAAAAGTGCTGGCACAGAAAATGTTTACATAAGGCCAAACAGTGGGGTCGAAGAGTCCAAGTCCACTACCAATAACATTATTTATCAAAAAAGTAAAAAAAAAAAAAAATCTGTTTTTTTTTTTTAATAGTTATTAGATCTCAGTTTTCTCAGCTCTTCCTTTTCAAGAATACATTATTTAAAGTGAAGTAAACAAAGTTTTTTAGATCTCTGAAACTGAAATATCTGAATATATCTATTTTTTTTTTCCTCAAATGGTTGTCACATATATCTCAGTCAAATATTAGCATGTATGCGCCTAATACATTGTGAATTGTTTGAGAGCCAGACAGAGTCGAAACTGAACTGTGATTAAGGCAAACTGCAGACACACCAACTGAGAAATGTTTTACTTTCAGTAAATACTGTCAAACTATTTTGACTGATGAAATATCTGAAATTGTTTGATAATATCTTTATCTTTTTTTTCTTTTTTTTTTTTTTGATACATGATGAAGCAAAAGTTTATAGCGGGTTGATTTTTACACCCCATTGTATGTTGAATGATCCATAATTCTGCAATAATAAGCACACAGTCTGCAGACATGTACCTGAGACTTGAGCGTATGCAGCTCAGCGTGAATTTTCCTGAACCTCCTCTCCAGCTCTAGATGCTTCCCCTTCAGCTTCTCCCTGTCTTCCCGCTCCTTCAGAAAGTCTTCTTTGTAGATCTCAGCCTGATGATGAATGACAAGGAAACCAGATATGAGGATATTGATGGGAATCAGGGAGAGTTTGACTGGAAAAACATAAAAAAAAATACATTATAGCTCTGAGAGAAAATAAATTAAACAGTGGGTAGAGATTCCACGTCACTTTAGCCGAGCCCACCTGATGTTTCCAGACATCCTCTGGTGTTTTGCTGTGCTCTGCTCGAGCTGGAGGTGTCTGGAGGGCCTCCTGCAGAGCCTGTGCAAGCATGATGAAGGAACCATCAGTAACAACATTATTACACAGCACAACCATTCAGACCTATGGTGCTGAAGTTAGTAACTTTGCGCTTTGATTTTTTTTTTTTCCTACATAGGTTTGTAGCAGTAAATACAACATATTAAATCACTGGTTTTCAAGGTGAGGCACAGGGACGTCCCAGGGGTCCATGAAGGTTTTCCAGGGCTCCTCGGAAAATGAGGAATTGTGTAATTTAACTATATTTGATTTGCTTGAAAATGTTATAATACAAAATATTAAATACATAAAAAATGTATGAGTGATTATGTTAAAGTTGTTGTAATATTGCCGTTTGAATCAACCTTTGAATATGTGTGTCAGTGTTCAAGTGTGACATCTGAACAATTAAACACTTAACATAAAATTAATGATGATGATAATGATGATGATGATGATGATCACCTCCCAATGGGGATTTAATGAAAGCTTGATGAAAAGGTTTAAAACCCCCCGTGACTCACTTTGTTGAGTCGCATGATCTCCTCGTGCTGGTGCTGCCCTCTTCTGGTCAGCGTGCTGTTCTGCGCTCTCAGCCTCTCTGCTTCCTGCTCGGCTCTCAGTAACGCGGGGCTGACATCACCGCTTCCCCTCTACGAGTCACCAGTTTCCCATCAGAAGAAAACACGGTGGGCACAGAAGTAAACACATTAATCATACTCAGTTTACAGGTTTGAACCGATGAAACGTTTTAAATTGTATTTCGGGTGAAAATCTGTGTGCTTACCTGTTCGCCCTCTTTACTGTCTTTGACTGTCATTGAATTTTTTAAATGTTTCTCTAATGCTCTTTGCTTTTCTGCTTCACACACCTCCTCTTCCATTTGAATGTTGTCAAGCTGAAGTAATGCTTTTAGCCACTGCACCTAAAACATTTTACAAGGAAATGGATATATGACTCAATGTAGACACAAGAGGGGAAAAGAAAAATCATGAAATTCTGCAGAATTTAAAAAAAAATAGGTGGAAAGTATTGGCAGGACATCAAAGTGCACTGTTCACACTGGTTTACAAGAGTGAATTAAAACAAATTACACTGTGAATCTTGCCCTTACCTTCTCCTTGTAATGCTGTACCATGGTTTGGTACTCCTTGGCCCACTTCTCATTAATGGAAAAAAGCTGAGCGAGACAGAGAGAGCAGTCATCTGTAACAGCTGTAATGGTGCTTCTAATGAATATGAATTTGAGTACAGAAATTGACTCACCTCTCTTTTTTGCCGCTTCAGGATAGCGATCTGTGCTTTCATTGTGCTGTCAGTGTCGGCGGCAGAAATTTCTGTCTGAAACAAATGGAAGAAGAAGAAAAAAAAAAGAGGAACCATTCAAACGCTGTATAATCCATCCATCAGCAGCCTCATGTCTGTATGAGCAATAACATTACTGTAGATGCTGCGTCCACTGACTTCCTTTTACATATTTTTGGAAGTTTTCCTCCAAAGTGTTTCCAGTAACATAAAGTCATTAGTAGCCATAATTGTGGTTGGGGAACTAATCAGAGGTATGAGTATGTACGTGACGGGGGAAACTCCTTCTGGCAAAACTACTTCATTTGTCGACATTATCCTTCATCCTTACCGTCATAATTCCCAGCAGTGACTCGCGCTGACAGTTGTCATGAAACTTTTTTGTGATGGAGTTGTCCAGCTTGACGCCCTCAACCCTGATAACAAATTGTGGACATTAGTTACAGCATTTTCTCTCTAAATCATACAGACTGATTCATCACTTTTTCTTAAACATTAGGCTGCCGATGCCAGTGTTTTCTTGTTCATTAAGCCACTGCCACTACTATAATACAGCTGTTTTTCTAGCACTGCTTCTATTTACTACAACTACATTGAGAGAGGCCATGTGAAATTTCATTGCACCGCAGTATAATGACAAAAAAGACCATTCTTTTCTATTCTATTCAAATCTCTGGTTATTTAGTTCAGTAAAAGGCACATTTGGATTTATTCAGCCATCATCTAAATCAAAAGGAGAATCCTGTGTAAGGCATAGATGATAAGTAATGTCCATTTCAGTTACAAGCGGTGCAAAGAGAGGACAGTTAAGTATGTCAGCCTGTTTCCATGAACTTCACCTTTCTGTGTGCGGCAGTGATGGATACAGTCTGGTGGTCTGCTTTTTGCCGACCTCAGTGCCCACTGTGGGAATCCTGTCACCGGCCTGGCATTTCTCTGTAGGCCGCTCCATTGTGCTGTTGTGAAGGAACTGTCAAAACAAAGAGGAGATCATGTTTCAGACACTGGAAACCTCCAAAACACAACGTGCAGTGCCTCAGATTACCCGGAGATCAATAGAGTACTTCTGATTCTGATGATCCTTGTACTGGAAGCATGTTATATTCTCACCATTTGATCCTGTACAGTGGCTTTGGGCTTCTGGGTTTTTTTTGCGGAGGAAGTTTTTCTTGAGGGATTAAGTCAGGGGATGTCATATCTGTGCTTTCTATAAACTCTGAGCATGTCCAGACCTTTGAGTAACTAGTCATCATCAAGTCCCACCCAATCAAGCGGCGCATATAAGCCCACTGACTGTCATTTGAATATCCTGACTCGCTGGGACAGAGCCTCACTGCTGACTGATGTGAGAAATTAACAACAGTGAGAGTGAAACCTTAGTCAAACAGTCATTCATAAACACTGCCAGTCTGGCATCATTTCTAGTAAACTGAATTATGGCGAAATATAAACTCCTCATTTTAATGTTAACTGCATATTTAGAGCAACTTGACTATACTTAAGGCAAACTGTACTAAAAAAAAAAATAGTCTACCAAGAAGTAGTATGCAATGCCTGTAACATTTTGTGTTAAAAATAAATACTCCAGACTGTCCTGCTGGAATATTTTTTGGTATGATATATAAAATGACAGCCATTGTAAAGAAAAAAAAAAAACACACAAAGCACTTATTCTGGAGAAAACTTAGGACTTCACTGTACAGGCACACATTCTGGGTAGTTTAAAATAAGAGTAAACTCACCGCTGGCTGTCAACAGAGCTGGTGCTGGTGTAGATCTGCCACACGCCGAGCTCTGACAGTGTGTGTGGGTCTGCATGGTGATTATATGCCTCCAGAGGTTCCCCTGTGACGCAACGCAGCTGACACACCCTTGACTACCCACTCACCTGCTGGGTTTCCCTCCCATGGCCTCGTACCAACATACAGTCACGCACGGCTGGAGCACTGAAGGAGAGGAAAGTCCAGCAAGTTGCTCAACACCTCCAATGGCAATAAACCGAGAGTTAAGTTATATGACCACAGGGGTGAAAAAAATACAGTGCAAAAAAAAAAAAAAAAAAATACAAGCTTGACACAAGATTTTTTTTTACTGACAATATCAAGTTGTTTTGGGGATATTTTTCAGTCATACTTCACTGGCAGATGTTGCTTTTTCTATTCAATCAAATCCCATATATAGACATAAAATTTAAAAAAAAAAAAAAAAAAAAAAAAAGCTAAAATAAACCCTACAAAAAAAAATCTGCCCATCACTGCTCCTATAGAGTAATGTTATCCTAATAATACATAGGCCTACTCTACATTACATAAACTTAATGTAATGTAAATTACCATATTATCATTGTAGGCCACTACCCACAGACACACCATGAGTCATTTAGGTTATTACACGATTTGGAAATTGTTACAGAGCAAGATTATTCTGTTTGGTGTGAATTAAATTTAATTTCCTCTGATTTATATTTAATACTTTACATTTAGAAAATGCTCTGCCGGTGCACTGACATACTTTGAGCAAATATCCTTGTAGGGGCTGGTAATTTGTCAAGTGTGTCTTTAAATGAGCGGCAGGTTATCCCCCGTTGTGTTATAGTGAGAGAACGGAACAGAGCAAGACACCGGAAAATATGCAAAGTCAGTAATATCGAGATGAAGTGTTGAAAAATCAAAACTTAAGCGGTGGGGAAATCACACATCACGCAGGCTTATCTTGTCACACAGTGTTTTCTGAACTCTCTGTTCTCGATGGGCTGTTGACTCAGAGCGCACTTATTCAGGGAAGGAACTCAAGGGAAATTTACCCCCGCTGTTGGTTCCCTGGTGACGGGCAGTCACTCCTGTAGGTGACTTAGCAGAATTCACCCTCGGCCAATCCTCTGCTCTGATTGGTCTGATCGATCAGTGAACACAGCTGAGATCGATAACCTCATTACGCAGCGCTGCCTCACCTCTCGTTATATCACCCTGCGCAACAGGGTACTAGCAGTCCATTTTATTTTATTACCTTAAATATATATATATATATATATATATAAAAATAAATAAAGAGATAAAATAAAAACAGCGACCCCTTGCGGCTAACACACCTCACTTCACAGGTGCTGCACATCACCATGCCTGTATATTTTCAGCATGACTTCCAATTTATCCAGAGCGCACGTTCATGTTAGAAACCGAATAAACAAGTAAATAAGTAAATAAAAATAAATAGGCTAAATTTATTAATCATTTCAATCAGTAGACTATAGCACTCAAGGGGTTGTGTATCTTTTTTGATTTCTATGTTGCTAAAAAAAAAAAAAAAAGTTCATACAGATCGTAGCCTATTACTGAATTAAAATCGTGTGAATCAGCCACTTATTGAAGTTTCTAATAAAGTTATGCAACATGCGTTTTCTGTGCCAAATACCCTGCAATAAGCGGGATAAGCGAATTATAGGGCTCTATTGCATAAAGATGTGTCTAACAATAAATATCCTCTCAAATGGCTTTCATGGACAACATTTTATCAAGTGAGCATCGAGCCTACCCGTGTTATTATTATTGTGCAGGGCCTCAAAAACGTTTGGGAGCCCCTTCATTTCTATGTTTGACAGTTCTTTCTCATGTGAGCGCAGTGTGTTTTCTAGGCGGAACTGGGCGTCTTAAGTCGTTTGACATTAGGCTGTGTTGTCATCTGGTGTTAAAAAAAAAAAAAAAGTAAAGAAAAGAAAAAGACCCCGTGCTTCCCTTCCCAGCAGCAGCTCTGGTCTCTAAGTGTTTACGGTACTGGTGGTGACACAGCGGCAAGTTATTAGAAAGGAAGGAGGAGGCAGGCAGTGTGGCCCCGGCTGCTGTATCATCTTCCTCCTCTTCCTCCTCCTCCCTCCGCCCACGGCAGGTCACCACGCTCTCAGCTGCAGTTTCGAGCTCTCCAAATAAACCTATTTATGGGCCCAAAGCAAGAATTTTTAATACAACTCAAAAACAGGATATAGCGAGATTCAATCCGGGAGAAGTCAGGCTATTTGATAATAAACCGGCACACACATTATGTTTTCCCACTATTATAAATCACATGACTGACGGACAGCTCTATCTATCTATCTATCTATCTATCTATTATGAATCATAATAAAACCGGTTTTGTTACAGAACGAGACCACAAGGTAGATTTGATTAAAAAAAAAAAAAAAAAAAAAAAAAAACACCGGAGGAGGACATCTGTCACCTGCAGCATCTTTCATCTCGGCTCCACTGAGACAGAAAAACGGACTCCTGTTGGATATCTGGGGGCTTTTTCTGCTTTGCAACGGGGTCTCTTGCCACAGTTGGTTCGAGAATTACTCACTATGAGTCGTGTGAGATGTGCTGTTGATCTTCCCGGTGTTTCCCTCCGCAGGCGGCTATAGGCCCATGCAATCAAATCATCAGCAGGTCCATGTGCTCCTCTGTTAAACCACACCTGTAAATCAGAGTGTGTCTGCTGTGCGCCCCATCCTGTTCAAGGCTTCTTGTGGCCTGTACGCATTAGTCGACAGCATATAAAACATGTTGTGGCCCACAGAATAGGGGCTTTTTTTTTTTTTTTTTTTTTACTGCACATGAGTGGAGCTTTTTTCATCTCTATCAACTCTATGTACTTTTCTCTCAGTGAACACCAAGACGTTTTTATGCTGGTATTTAATTCAGGCAAGACCTAGGGGCAAATTCCTAATTTTCAAGTTGCACAATTAAATGTTGTCTTTCCCTATATCCTCCCTTCCCATACAAATAAAGCCACAGCTGTGTAGGACTTAGTTACACTTCTTTTAAAAGAAAAGTAAGGCTGCTGGCAAAGGCCTGATTTAGAAGCTGCACTGTAAAATAAATAAATAAATAAATAAATAAATAAAATAAAATATACTCAGTAGATATATAGGGCATGCATATTATGTTATCCTCATTTGATCCTTCAGCTTCACTGCTATGTTCTCACCATGTCAAGTTGCCACCCAAATATGGGCAGTAGCAGAGGCTATAGGCCGTATCTGTTTTCATACCACAGACCCCCAAACACACAAGTGTAAGACCATGATGATCTTGCCTATGACTTAACTGTGCCCACTGAACCAAATATGGGAAACTTTCTGTAAATGCCACCTTTATAGTCAAACGTGGAGCTGTGAACTCCACATTTGAATACACTGACGATGAGGAGGAAATAGTGATGAGAGTGAAATATGATTTGACTGGTGAGCTTACACATTCCCTTATAGGGATAATTGCTGCTGAATTATAGTGAGATAAAACCTGGACTGGCAATCTTCCCAGGGTGTTCACCTTTCTCCCACTCAATGCATGCTTGAGAAAGCAATGCAAATTCCTGTGAGAGGGCGAATTAATATTTTGGAAACAACGTTATCAACATATGAACAGTACATAAACACACGCACACACGGGGTTGTGGGTGCTCTCCAAACCGGCTGCCCTGCATGCCATCTTGGGAATCCAGGCGTGGTATACAGTGTCATATATCAAACCCAAGTGCAAAGAGAACGTACTCTTCAGTTTGTAATTAGGTCATGCATATCACTGGGGCTGCATGACCTCTTGGAAACAATGATACAACAACAGCAGTCTATAACACTAGGCACCCTGTGAATATGAATATTTTGAATTTGTTGACACATCTCGCACTAGTGTAGGTTTTCACAGGCTGAGGTTTGAAAAAGTGTGTCAGTCTGCATAGTGACTATAGTGAGGATCTCATGCGAAGTGTTAGACCTTCCATAAATATCCGCTTACATGCTGGGATTCCCTCCTAGTGACCTGGTGGCAGTGTAGTCGCACAGGGCGTGCGTGCCCATGGCCTTTATCAAGGGAAAGGAAAGTACAACATGTTGTGTAAGACCTCGACCAGCAATAAATGCGATGCTATGGTGTGAAAGGGTGACTAACAGCAAATAAATCAATGTGCTGCCAAAAATCCCCCGATCTGACTGAAGCCTAGCAATGGACCTTGTTTTGTTTTTCAGGCTATTTACGGCTGATTTTGGGATATTTTTAGTTAAACAAACTCTACAGCCTGAGGTTCACTTGGATAAGTTTGGGAACTTCTGCTACCCAGTACTACTGACACACATTTCTGCATTTCTTGTGGTCAGATTAAAATAAACCATGTTCTTTATGTGTGATTTCAAGTATATTGATGCTTACGGTCACTGCACAATTACCATATGACGTGGTTTGCCAAAAGGGGTTTATTTCATGTGATAATGTATATTTAATAAGTGTTCCATGCTTCTCTTCCCAGCACCAGCTCTGAGCACAGTGTTTACAGTACTTGTGACACAGCAGCAATTTATTAGAGAGGAAAGAGGAGGCACACTGTGCTGTGTATCCTTCCTGTGGCCACGAAACATTTTCAGGCTAAAAATTTCACACTCATACATATTGAAATCATAGCTCCAACAATACAACCATTTTAATATTCTTGCACCAAGGGATATAGTGGTAAAGTAATCCTGCATCCACAAGGTAAGCAGACACTGAGGAAATCATTGTGCTTTGTTCAACAGTGTGACACAGCATAACAGTAGCACATTGTTTGATATTTTCTATGCACAACTACACAGTGGCAGCACAGTGGCTCGGCAATTTGCACCGTCACCTCACAACAAGAAGGTCCTGGTGTAAAATCCCAGACTCTGTCCTCCCTGTGAGGAGTTTGCACGTTCTCCCTGGGGGTCACGTGGGTTTTCCTCTGAGTTGTTTTTGCTGTGGCTGAAGTGTTTCCCAGCGAAAACAATGTCAGGAAGCAGGAATATGAGAAGCACCGGGGATTGAAATAGGAACTGGAGGAGACATGGAAAGTCAAGACCAAAGTGTCCCAAGTGGTGACATTTGGGGCTGTGACCCCCCAAACTGGGAGGATGGCTCCAACAGACTCCAATAACAAAAAGTGAGCTGTGCTAAGAACAGCTAAGATACTGCGCAGACATCCTCACTCTGCCAGGTCTCTGGTAGTGGACTCACGCTTGAGGATACCACCCACATGGAGTGAGAGGGGAATTTCATTATATTTATAAGAGAGACTGCTTATTAACATATTTAGGCCCTGCCATTAGTGTGGTGTTCTCATATCGCACACTTTGACCTGTGAATTTGCACGGTCACCCAATACAACGGCTGCATTGAGCATGTTCATCCAGTTTTATCACACTCATAAACAGAGTAAGCAACGATGATATGCTGTGATAGGTGATTATGTGGTAATAATTATCTGATTGAAACATGCACTATGAAAAATTGTTGAGGGGTGACTTAAGGCAAGACAATTGTATTTAGAAAGCACATTTCACATACAATTTCCAATTAAATTGCATTTACATATAAATAAAGCACCATTTAGAGTCAACTGACAAAAACCGGAATAAGCACTATTATTCATAAAGTTGGCCCAACATTGACTCAGCCATCATATTATGTTGTTTTCTCCATGTTTGGGTCCATGTTTTCCATGTCCTTTTGAGGACCTTTGAGCATTGAGACAAGTCCAGTAGCAGCAAACTACCTATTGATTATTTGCCAGGACAGAGTTAACCAGCCAATGCCAGTGTTACAGTTGAGCACTTCCTTTACCAGGTGGAAAATTTTTGTGACTAAACTCTCATCAACCCCCAAACCCCTCCCAAAAATAAAGCATTTACATAACATTTCACAGGTAGTGCTTTCCTCACATGTCCTATGGCTCATATCATTGGACAAAATCAGATGTGACCAGGCTGTCTGACCAATAAAACACTGAAGGGGCAGAGTTACTTGAGTGAAAATGGCGAAAATGTACATAAACACTATTTGAAACATATTTGGTATTGAGGTATAAAAGCTTTGATGTAAACAACTGCTGCATATTTGTATTTTACGTTGTATTTATGCTGCGTTCAACTGTAAAATGTGCACTGCCTCTAAATGTGATCCTGTCCCACCCTCCAGCTTGCATCGAGGTTTACTTGGCAAAATGCATCTACTTTCTAACGAGACTCTTCAAAATAAACCTCAGCATATCATTTACAAAGGCCTCCTGAACCAAGACAAAACTTCATAAAAAGCTTATTTCAACATTTTATTCAAAAGTTTTTGAAATTCATCATGAAGTAGAAAGTGTGACATTGTCAACGATAATTTGTCAGCAGCACTTTTATTTAATCTTAAAACACATATTTCACCAGTTCCCTTTCACCAAAAAAATACAAAGGCTATTGTCAGGCTGTGACTGTGTCAGTGAGTCATGTGTAAAAAGACATCATACAAAAAGTAAAATTTCTGTATTGTAAAACAACGCTGATCACATTTAAAATTTAGTTCGTCCACAAGTATAAAATATATTTAATCTAGCACAGACATTCATGAATTTACAAAGTTTTGAAATGACATTAAGACAAACACAAATACAATGCCAAGGTGCTTCCTGCTGCGTCTTGTGATTGGACTCCTTTACCAGCAGGCTCCACACGGTACGTCAGGACGGGAGCTGCACTCGTTGATCTTGGATCTTCAATAAGAGGCAAATTAACAGCAAATCAATCAATCTACTCCAACATACATATACAATATTTCAGTGCTCTACATTATCCTGTACTTACTCAGGCACGTCTTTGCACGTATATTTAATTCCTTGATCCAGTTCTTTCTGTAGGTCCTTTAAAGATGCATTGGTGCAGTTTGTCCTTAAGATGACAAATGCACAGCGGATGGAGAAAAAAAAAAAGATTAGCTTGTGTCATTTTGGACAATTTTTTGTGAGTTTTTGGCGTGGTTTGTCTTTCTTCCTCTCCCACCCCACCAAAGATTTCCCCTTGTTTTAAACATATCCTATACATTCACATATTTTAATAATTGAAAAAAACACAGCAATCAAACAACAAAAATGAGACCTTTCATAAATACATGAAAAATTGTTGGTTAAAAGATAACTATTAATGGCAAGTGTGTGAAGTGAAAACCTTACGTGGGGCTCTCCTGCGTGACCAGAACAACAGTCAGGGTCTTCACCGTGGTGGAGTTGAATCTCTTGACCTCAATGCTCCCAAAAATGCTTCCAAGAAGAAAATACCACAATTTAGAGAAACTACAGAACATCAGCAAACAGGTGCTTTGGTAATAATATAATATAGTAGTAGCCATGGTAGCAGTAATTGACACTTTAACAGACAAGAACAATAATATAATGAGAGCGAAAAGATGAGTATAAAACACCATCTTACATGTTTAACAATATCCAAACCAAACATGAATACAAGCTCCCAGGGCATCACACCTCTAAAAGATAACTTTTAAACATTAAGCATCCTCATATGCTGTTGACAAGCATTCAACACAAACTGAGCCACCAGAAACACTTTGTCTGTAAAGAGTAACTGAGGTGTGCATTCAGCAATCAAGGAAAACAAGTCAGGACCTTCTGCAGGCATTTTTAAGAAACACTGTATCTGAGATTATGATATAATGGACAATAAAACAGAAGATATACAGAAGATCTTGGTTATGCTGCAAGCATTACAGGGAACAGGTTACTTATAGGTCCAGATAATATATATTATCTACTCCATTTAGAATATATTAACTAAAGGTTGAATAGTGTTGAATAGGGACTATTTTTTCCCAAGAATTTCGCAATCCAAACCTCATCAGATACTCGTTATGTTTTCTTCTCAGGTGTTCCTCCTGTCAGTGCGACTGTGTCTTCTCATTTCAATTTATCCCCCGTTTATATTCTGATGAGGACTACTCTCGGCTGTAAATTGCTCCCGAAATGCTGCGGTAATGAGAGGATTTGAGGTAATCTCAAAGCATTATTCTCTTGCGTTATTCCGCAAGTATTATTCTCTGCCGAATGGGTTTTCCTCCTCACTTAATTTTAATGGGTAAGTAGACAGAAAGTGCCAATGGTATCCTCGCCTGTCAAAACTGTTCATTGTGGGAACATGCGAGTTTACAGCTGAGCTAATATAGGAATATGAATATATGAATATATGTTGATTGGTAGAGCTTTAGTCGTTCATATGATTTAGTACAATGAAAATGCAAGAATACCACAGTAGTTGTGTGAACACTTGAATACAAGATTTTAAAACACTTTCGGTGATGCTTCTGGGGAGCAGATGGCATATTAACATCTGCCACTTTATTAAATATTTCCTAAAGCTGTGCAGTTTTGGCTCCTCTTCTTATTGAAACTTACCTTGTGGGACTGAACGGCGTGTCGATGGATCCATTTAACATCGCTGTGACGTCACCGCATGCGCTAGCTGCAAACTACACACATGAGGACAATGTCAGCAGGTGTTTTGAACCCATAAAAATGTGTCGTTGGCTAAAAAGCTATAAATATAACCAGTAGTGGAATGTAACAATGCACATTTACCCAAGTACTGTACTTTAGCTATATTACATTTACATTTACGTTACATTTCAGAAAGAAATACTGTACTTTTTACTCTAGTACATTTATTTGACAGCTTTAGTTACTTTGCTGACTTAGATTATTAATACAAATTATAAATCAACTAATAGATTATGGTACATTTTATAGGTTAAGCTACCCAGCAGTATAAAAGTAATTCAAATTAGCTCCACCTTAAAGTGATGAGCACCAGATGCATCAATAATTACAGCCCAGTAACGTGATATATGTGATTCCACATACTGAGTAAAAGTATATTTTGAGGCTAATACTATTGTACTTTTACCTAAGTAAGGTTTTGAACGCAGGACTTCAGCTTGTAACAAAGTATTTTTACATTTTTACATAATTTTGATTTAGTGTGCCACTGTTCTCATGTAGTTAGCATTTTAATTGTTTTCTTAGTTTCAGTCTTTTTAACTAGATTGCTGTCAAGTTGGTCGGGGGAGTCTTGACTGACTAATTTGTTTGCAATCAGGGACACACCTCCAACACAGCTGTGACATATTATGCAATTATGGAATGTACTTAAGCACCGTGTCACTTCGTAACTCATAGATCTTGTCTTGAGGAAGGTCCTTGTGACCGAAACGTCCCTGAAATGAATCAGTGCAGAGTTGAAAAGGTGGATTGGATGTTCGGGGACTTTGACTCCCTAAACCACACAGGAGGCAAAGCACGTGGTGTATGTGTGTGTGTGTGTGTGTGTGTTGCCGTCAACTCATAATGCTGAAATGTCAACATGCATATTTAAAAGACAATGTGAATAAGGTAGGCATTTTTTAAAAATTTAATTATTAAATTTGTTCACAAGGTCAAAATAATGACAATAATATTGATTCAGTTGATTGAAACTCTGCTTGCTGTCTCTTTATGTGTCAGATAACAAATCAGTTCTGCGTAAAAGGGCAAGTCACAGTATTTCAAATCTTATCACCCTGTACGCCATTAAGGCTGTTATGTGTTTAGTGGGAGTGTAGTGTTGATAATATTAAAAGGAAACTTCATGACAACCTTTGAACTAATTATTTTTTTATTTTATTTTATTTTATTTTATTTCTATGCTGTGTAATTTGCTTCGAAAATTGTAGCTGTTGTAATTATTCCTTTTTTTCAATTAAGCCCAATATAACTTAAATGTATTATTGTGGTGTTTTTTTTGTTTGTTTGTTTGTTTTTTTTGTTTTGTTTTTTTGTTTTTTTGTTTTTTTCAAAGTAATACACAGTTGTCAGTAAGCAGGTGGTCTGTCTCAGAATCCTACTAGTCCAAAATGTCCCTCAGCAGTCAGCCAATCCCGACTGGTACAGTAAAACTGTGTCAATATGTGTTTCATCAACAGGTAAAAATTAAACAAGCTTAACTTGTTTTGTTGTGAGCTGAAGTGTTGTGACCTTTGAGGTGTGACTTCCTGTGTCATATTGAAATCCTGACATCCTGTTCAGAAATATCCTCCAACACACTTCCTAAGGTGACGTAAGCAGGGCCGCCCCTCCCTAAATGTAGCACACGCTGTGCACAGGGCCTCATGTTGCACTGGGGGCCTCATATCCGGCCCCCAGGTGTGAGCAGCCGGCAAGGCCCCCAAGCCATCGCTCACGAGACCCGCATGTGCCCAGTCAAGTCATCTACTGCACGTATCGCTGTATTAACTGGCAATCAGCATCTGACCAATCCCTGCTCAGTGCCGGGCGCCAGTGCAGGTGAAGAGATGGCCATGAAAACACAATTTGAATCCTTGTTATTTGTAAAAATGTAAAACTTTGGCCATATTACACCCTTCAGCTGCAATTCATGACATGAGAGAAGTCCAGTCTGTGTGTACAGGCTTCTGGAGATTCAGACATTAGTATTCATTAAATGTCCTGTTAACGTCTTTATCTGCACTCTGCATCCACCTATGAAATCTCAATATTTTCCAGAACAATTCAATGTTAATATAGCCAGATATTGTTTGTCATTATTAATTGATGACCTAATTTATTATTTCAGATGTTGTTTGCTGTTATTAATAAAAACTGTTGCGTTAAATGTTATGCACTGATTTTGTACTTATCATACACTGACAGGTGGGAGTGTACACCAGGGGGCCTTCATAACAAAAATTTGCTTAAGGCCCCAATTTGACCAAGGGCAGCTCTGGACATAAAACTATTACTTCATGTCCCTGAATTTTTTTTTTTTTTTTTTTTTTCTGCTTTGCATTCCTAAATATCACGGCAACAAAAGTCAAGCAGTGAGGTTTCTTCTGCATGCGTGGGATGCCGCTCGCTCAGGAGAGAGCTGAGCTATGTGCCTCCATGGAGACTGACACAAAGCCCCATTGATTCAGAGCCAGGCAGAGGGACTCTTTCCTGCCTCCTCTCCATCACAATAACTTACGAGCAGGTTGACATTTCATCACTTGGAGTCCTTCCTGTGTGTCATGTTGATCCCTGTAGATGGACTGATCCCAGATTAGTTGTATTTGTAGGGAAAACTATTGATTTATGTCTCTTATTGTGCACTTACTCCATCTGAGGCTCGGATCCAGAATGAGCGAACAGGGTTTTTTTCACACTGCGACCATCCTGGACACCCAGTAGTGAATGTTTCTAAGGTAACACACACAGACACACACACAAAGTAAGCACAATGTCTCTGTTTTGGTTTTGCAGCCTTGAACTGAATCCATTAAAATGTAATAGCCTGCACTGCTCTGGAAAACAGAGCCACAGTCTGTGCATTGGTCATCAGTAATACTGAGTAATATCAGTTTTTTTTAAATTACAAGATTATTTGAGATATTGCAAAATCAGAGTCTTTTGTCTGCATGGTGAAAAATCAATTAAAGAGATTTGACGGGCTTTATTTTGAAGGATTAAAAGGCTTTTTAAATCCATCACTCAGTATCCAGTGGGCTCTAAAATATCATTTCAAGCTGTGATCTGAAATCAGTGAATTAATGCAGCGGTTTTCAAAGTTGTCTCGGTGGAGCAGAGAGGCTGCCAGGGGGTCCCGAGCAAAATGAGGAGTTGTTTAATTTCAGTATCATTTAATTCACAAGAATTTGTTGTGCTCCACTGAATGTATGAGTCGTTATTTTGACATTAGATTTTAATCTCACCACTCTGAAGCAATTTGGCCGTGTTAAAGTATGACATCTAAATGATTTGATGCTAAACACAAACCAGATTATCCTTTCATATGAAGGTTCCTTGGGCAAAATCACCCCAAACCGGTGTTGGGGGCTTAACAAAAATCAACTTGGAGGTCCTGACATGAGGAAATTTGAAAATGGAGAGGGGACATATTGAGGATGAAATAATATGAAATCTCGGGTTTGTCATCAGAGCAGTTAATTGCAGTTAATTTATCCTATGGTGAAGTCACTGCCACATTTCATAACCATACATACAACTATTCACCAAACTAAACCTGCACCCCTGTTTGTGAGGAAGTCTATTTTCAGGGTCCCTCAAGAGTCTTACCGCTGCTGCCCTCCTTTCCACACCAGGTCAGTCCATCCAGGGTGAAGCCCAAAAGAGTGTCCTCCAGAGTAACAAAACAGTCCTTCTTCTCAGTGAAATCATGCACAAAATCTTGTGTTTTGCTCCAGAACATCATCTAATCCAAAAGAACAATTGATATTACAGTGTTATTATGTCTGCATTATGAAGCCAAAGACAAACAGCCTCTACTTAAACTGGACAGCGTGAACCTTGATGTCACACAGGCAGTCCGATGATGATTAATATTTACTCTGTTGCACGCGGGTTCAAAGGGTGCTGCAGCGATGAGGGGGTCATAGGCTTCCACTGGAACTTTGCATGGGTCCTGCCCCACATACGCTTGCTCAAACGCACTCCATATCTTCTGACAGTCATATCTTAAAAAACAAAATGAAAAAGATTAGTGGCTGCAGTGTGGGTCTATGAGATAAAACGCTATGCAGCTGATACTCTAGGCCTACATATTGTTGGAGTGGAACAATAGGCTTTCTTTTTCAAGAGCTACCTTCCTCACACTTGAAACCTGAGAGGATCCGGCATGAGAAGTTTTGCCCTTTTTTTTTTTTTTTTTTTTTTTTTTGGATGATAGATCACTTTTCTATTTAATTGTGCCAGGACATTCACTGATTTACTAGCTGGTTTGCACTGGATGAGAGGGGCGATGTGAGTTTCCTTTTGCAACAAGTCAAGTGAAACCATTAGGAAAAAAGCAAAAAAGCTCTGCAGTGTCTTTTGATACCAAACAGATCCAGGTTAAATGGTGTTTCTTAACACCTTTTGAAATTTGTTTTACCTTGCCTGGAGTATCAGCGTGGGTTTTAAATTACCAGATGCCAAGTTAACAGTAATAATCCCTTCAAAGTGAAGTTCAAATACTTTTCTTTGTCTCTGTGTGTGAGTGTGGGAGGGGATAACCTTAACTTTCTGGCACTTGCTGCATTATGTGACAAGCACACCTATTTGATGTTGACATTCATTACAACCCACGCTAAGTGTTGTCTGTACCACAGGCAAGTTGGTCCGGCACGCAAGTATGCACATGTGCACGTAGGCACGCACGCACAAACAAACAAACTGGTGTAATGGGATTCAGGCATTTGTCCCATTTTAGTCCTTCACTGGCCCACTAATTTAACTACTTAAATACTTTGTGCTCCAGTGGTAATTCTTATTTTTAATTTCCAAGGTGTATAAACTTGCCCGCAGGCTTTCACTCCCTGAAGCAACTGAGGAAATGAAGTACCTCTAAAAAGAGCAGATCAAGACAAAATGCTTACCCTTTGCTTTTCCCGTGGAACCCCTCACATCTGGCAATGAATGTCGCCTTAAATCCCTCATTCCTGTGACTGAGCGACAGTCCCAGTGCAAGAGCTATGACAATGACAATGAGGAGCGCCGCGCACACACTTATGGCCAGGCAGCGAGTGTTCCTCTTCTTCCCTGGACGGCTGTATTCCCCATGCTCCATCACACGCCAGTCCCGTCAAAATTTCCCCTTGATTTTTTTTTCTCGGGTGTTTAATCAGCACCGAGGACGTCGCTGGCGGATGGAGGAGCATGTCGCGTCTATTTATAAAGACGCGCCGTCACTGTGCGCACGCACTGAGTGACGAATGGTCAAAGTGCGCCCGAGGTTCTCGTCCAATAGGAGCTCTGGTCTATTATGGCTGCTGCTCCCATACTTGTATCACCTGTAATTTGAACGGGCTCCAAGCAGTCTCGAGCAAAATGACGACTGCATTTTAATTTCCTCCCCGAGATAATTTGACGCTGCTTTCCAAATAACAAACTGAATCTAACATGGGTGAAATCATATCACAGGGAAAACAGGGACACAAATCGTATCACATTAGAATGTATTTTGGCATGCATGGCATGAAACCGTTCAGTAACCCCATCTTATGGCAGTTAAATATCCAATTTACGTTTACAAAGCTGATGTTGACTAACTTTGTTCCTATCTTTGTTCCTTATCCATATTGACTTAGCTGCTAAATCCAGTTAGACCTGAGTGGGAAGGCAGCAAAAATTAAACAACTAGACAAGTGGAGCCACTGGGATGACTTCAGGCACACTGGTGTCAACCCAAGGATGCATTAAAATGCCTTTATTGGTCAGGGCAAATCAAAGTTACAGTCACACAGGGAGGGTCAGGAGAATGCGGGATGGTTTCGGCCCACACCGGCTCTCCCTCAGGGCATGGCTGGAGAGAAGAGTCAAACAGGGTGGAAAATCATGTTTCCTTTAGGGCAAATAGGACAAATTGCACCAGCCCATCACACACAAATGTACACAGCAAGTTGACCATATGAAAAAGAAATTGGTAATAGCAATAGTGATAGTAGTGATTAAAACCATGACAACAAATCAGCTCAATAACCCCAACTGCCTATGAAAGCTTATTTACAAAAAAAAAGAAAAGAAAAAAAGGCTATTCCCTGGATACACCAAAGCATCAAACTTGAAAATCCAAAAAGTCTCTCTCAGAATTAACATCTGAACATGATCACCACCTCTGATAGACTGATCAATAAGCTCAATAACTTCCCCTCTTGTGACAATTATGAAAATGCCGTGCCACAGGGTAAACTATCTCTCAACAGCCTCTTGGTGCATACAATATAAAAACATTCACATGGGCAAGTCCGGCAGTAAACAACACTTAGAGGGTCACAATTAATAAAATGATCACAAACAAATATATCTGGTAATAACGTGTTTCCTTCTATGTATCTCAGACGTCTTTTGCTATTAAGCTTTCAGTGTTGGTTGGGGTTATACGGTGCAAAATGGCCTGGCCACTATTTGCTTTAGGGAATCACATCTCGCCTTTGCAGCCACGCCCTCAGGAAGACCGGTTGGTGTTCTCCTCAATTTGTGTGTGTGATTTCAACTTTGATATGCCCGAAACCAATAAAGGCATTTTAACTACATCCTGGGCTTGATTCCTCTGTGCCTGAAGTCAGCCCCGGGGCCCCTTTTCTCTAGCTGATCGTTTTGACTTCAAGAGCACCTCAGAGTTTACGACTTATCAACTGTGAGCAACCAGTTTTTTGTCCCTTTTGTTTCTGTGATACATAAATAAGATTTGGAGAGGATGAGGTCGTCGTAAAGCAACGTGAACATGATGGGAAATAATCTGCCCTAGTACCAGGACAAGCATGAAAATTATAGGCTGCTCAGTAAATAACATCCTTGTTCTTGTTTTTTGTTTTTTTCAGGATGTGGCAAAAGATTAGCATTGAATGATCAACTATTTAGTGGGTGGTCTTATGAATAGTATCTAAAACTGCACTGTAAATCCTCAAATTACTGTGTATAAGGTAGTGGGAATCAAACTCCTTCTCAAGTATGTTTTTTTTTTTTTTTTTTTTTTTTAATGTCGATGTCTGCTCATTGATGTCAGGGCTCACTCAGCTGAGGAAACATGGGTTCAGTTTCTAGTAGAACAAAGTTACAAAGTGAGGCTTTGAATGTTTGTATCCCAGCTACAGCAGATGCATGCAATTAAATGTTAATATTAATCATCCTAGGGCTAAGGGCATCTAGTGACAAACAACAACAGCATTATCTTTGCTTCAAAGTCCATCAATAAAATAGTAGAAACTTACTTTATATTTACAGCTTAAGGCATAGCACTGAGGTTTGCAAATGATAGAAATCATAACTCACCTAAAACAAAAAGTTTCAGGTTTCAGGATCAAGTTTCAACATCAGGGATCAACTAAAAAATCTTTGGAAAAAACTACATTACTCTCTCTCTCTCTCTCTCACACACACACACACACACATACACACACACACACACACACACACAGTCTCTGAAGTAAAAGTTAAAAATGTACATGATTTTCAAACGATAAAATTGCTTGTTGCTTTGCTCCTGCATGCAAAAAGGAGTCCAGCTTTGAAATCCATTCTATATACAAACCTCTTCCTCCTAAACAGTTTGTAGACATCTTCAGTCTCTCTCAACGTGATGAATTAACCAAAGTTCAATGATCGCACGCCACACACAATTACATGATCAAGTTGGAATAATTGCTCCTGTTGTTGTTTTCACCATAGACTTGTATGGTAAAGTTTTTTTTTTTTTTTTTTTTTTTTTTTTTTTGTCTTCCAGCTATTGTATTGGTTTCTCTGTAATGTGTGCTGTTTTTTTTTTTTTTTTTTAAACAATTTTCATTTTTTGCCTTTCATTAAATTATTCTAATTATTATTATTTGTTTTATTCTCATGAGGCACTTTGTAACAAAAGAAAGGTGCGCTATAAATAGTTCACTGCAATTATTACAACTGTATTCTAAGGGCATACTCATCTTGGAAAGGTAACCAGGACTGAAAAAGTTGCGAAAACTGGATAAAACAGTTCGTTGAAAGTCCTCTCTGCATGAGCTGAGTTAAAAAATAAACAGGTTGACAACAACATTCTTGAAAACTGTGAGCATGTTGAGATGTGTTTGACGGTTCAGTTGAGTGGCAGCCTCTTTGTGTGTAAAAGGCTGTTTGTACATGTCTGGCAGGAGGACTGTTTGGGGTTCTGCACACACTGAAGGATCATCAGGGTCCTGTGCACAAAATAAAGCAGGACGTTCATAATCAATAAAGAAACATCATTTGTATCTGCATCTGTATTCATGAGTTCATGATGTAACTTTATAACCTCACTACCTATTTTTTCTTCACAGGGGATAAGTGCACCATGCTATTTTTTTGTTTGTTTGTTTGTTTGTTTGTTTTTTGTTTTTTTAATAATACCCTTACAGCAGCTACTTTATTATTTAGGTCTGGTGTTACTCACAGGTCGTTGTCTGTGCAGGTCCAGCGGAAACCTCTAGACTGCAGGATTTCAATCAGATCCACAATGGAGCCCTGAGTGCACGATTCTCTGTAAGACGGAAAAAAAACAACCTCTGTTCTTGGATATGGGTGTTTTCACATACAGTAACATCAACTTTCCCGGCTGAAATTTACAGTATCCACAGTACTCATCCTTACATAAAGGGTCCCTCTAGATTGGCCACCACCTTTATGTTGACATGATTCACCATTCGAGGGTTGAGGCTGTCCAGTTCAACACTCCCGAACATGCTGCAAGATGAAGAGATCATTTTGTTACATACTTAATAACCTCAGATGCTCGCATGTTTGTTTGACTTGATCCTTTCGTTACCTTTTCCTGTTGAAAGCATGATCAATAGAGCCATTCAGCAGGACTGTGATATTGCCACAGGCTGTTTCTGCAAACTAGTAGACACACAGAGTCACAAGGACAACCGGATAATTTTGGTAAAAAATAATAATAATGATGATGATGATGATGATTATGAAAATGTGGTGCGCTAACTGTTTTTCAGTCGTATCATTAAACTTACATTTTGTGAGGCTTGCCTCCACAAGGAATACACTGGATGATTAACACATGCTGACCACTCCGGACAAGAACTGAAATCAAAATCTGTGTATCAAATAAACAGCTTTCAGTTAAAAGGCTGGGTGTCATTACCTTGTTAATAGACAACACCAACATGAATATGTGCATAAAGAGGAAAAGAAAAATCCTGTATCATTGTCATGAAATGGTCAGATTAATCAGTCTGCAAAACTTGTAGCATGAAGGTTTAAACCAAACATCTGGGTCTACAGCTGCAGGTGCCTGAACGGTGATGCTTCCAATGTGAATCCCAGTGCTACACAACCGATCTGCATGCACAGAGACAGGCGCTCAAGTGAACCTCTCATTACGCATTCCTTCATGGTAAAACCATGCACAAAAACAAAATGTTTGTGCTGCGGTTGCTATTATATAACATTGAGATTATGTCACACGCCAGGATCAGCACGTCAGCCATATAACTTTAAAAAGTGATAAAAGATATCTTGTGAAATGTTGCAAGTTATTAACAACCATCAACATGGATGACTGAATTATATTATTAAACCCAACATCTGCATAAACTTTTTCCACGGTTATCTGGCCATCTTTCTAATCCTGTTTAATGGAATATTCCTCTGGTCTCATGATATGAAATACATGAACACAATAATAAATGAAAATGTCATGTGCATTATTTTATTTACACTGCTCTGGTTTGATAATAAGAGTTCCCAGAGATAATCCTCTATTCAATAAATAACTTGCAACAATTAATAATAACAGGATCAATGATGCAATGTTTTTTTAATAATCACTGTGATTATAATAATGAGTCAAATCAACCAAAAACAATGTGCATCTGCTTTTTTGATTGCTACTTATGCTCATTTTTGGCATTGCTGTATCATAACTGAGATACAGCTGTTTTTGCTTTTGTCTCAGCTGCATTCAGTGGCTGATATGGACGCTGTGTGTTTTATTTCTTTCTTTCTTTCACTTGTGATGTCTTCTCTAATGCTACTGTGATCACATTAGGAAAGATCTACCTTGGTCTTCCTCCTGGCCACACCAGATGAGGTCATTGAATATGTAGCCCACCAGTGTGTCCTCCAGGGTCCAGAAGTGACGAACTGCAGCTGTGTAACTGTGCACCAGAGTCCTGGTTTTACTCCAGAAGAGAAACTAAAGAGCCAAGAGGGAGAAGAAACCCCGATTGACCCCGATTTGTGATGGATGCACTGAGGTGAACTTCACTTCCACAAGGACACAGTGAACAGCAGAAGTCATAGGATGACGTTAATACCCATCAAAATAGATACGCTGTATTTTGACTTGTGCTCACCCGATCACAAGGCCAGGTTTGTGGCATTGCGTGAAACAAACGATGATAGTCCTTCACCCTCACATTGCAAGCGGACCTTTGCACAACAACCTCCTCAAACTCTCTCCAGATCTCCTCACAGTCAAACCTACACACAGACAAAACACAGACAAAAAACACACACTTGTAAGACAAGCACTTTCATGGCAAGTATGGCAAATAGAAACACTAAATATTATGATATGAAGGGACATTTTTGCATAGTTTGTTACCTTAAGCTAGGGTTAACTAGTGTGATATAATTATAGCACCGGCCAACCACAATCTGTTTTATGTTGGGTGTTGTTCCCAGTTCTGCTTTCAGTTCATTGTGGCAGAGCAAAAGCATACAAAACCCTTTGAAATAGAGACAAAGAAAAAAAAAAAAAAACAGGTATCATTCAACCAATTTGGGAGGGGCATAGCAAAAAGAAAGAGAAAGAAAGGATGAAAGGAAGCTGTGAGTGGAAGTAAGAGCTTACATTTATGTTGCAACTAGTTTTATAATTTTTTTTTTTTTTTTGTCAAAACTCATTACTTACATACTGGAACAGTGAACATAGGAGCAGAGGACACTGGTGTTTGATGGGAGGACATGATGTTACAAGGGCCACCCTGGAACCACTCACTGCTCTTCAAAACTGGGCCATTTCTACGGGTTCAGCACAAGAGCAAGATCAAGGCAGTGGTTGTGTGCATTGCAAACATTTTTTTTGTGTTTGCACCTGCGTGAGAGAGTAGGCTGTGGTGTTTCAGGAAGTCTTGACGTCTCGGCTCTTTTCCTGTGGTGTAGACTGCAGATCAGATCAGATCAGCAAAAGCATTTTTTTGGCATCAATTTTGGTTGTGGCACCAGGCCAGTAAACACTGCCCTGGCTCGGAAAACACAGTGCTGCTTGTGTGCTCCTGCATGATTGTTAAAATCTAATAATCCTGTGGCATTTAGTTGCCTCCTACTTTATAAAAGTCATGAGACTGGTCTTTTTAGAATCAGTGCAGCTGAAAACAGCCGATCTCAAAGACAGATATCTTTTTACATTAATGACAGCAAATGGCACTTCATTATTCTCAATTATAAGCCATAAGGCTGATCTTTTATCAACCAGTTCAGCTGAAAACATCCTCAAAGATGTATTTTTACATAGAGTCTGTGCAACCTGATGGCTTCCAAAAGGCCCTAGTTCGTTTCTCAAGCTCCAGCCACTGACTCGTGGTAATGTTTTAACACAGCAAATGAATACAAATGCATCATTTGGAAATCCCACACACTACAAAAATAAATCCTTACCATCTCCAGATTCAGTCTCTTGAAGATGAGGCGGTTAACTCAAGGGGAGAGGTGTTGATCGCTCTGGCTGGTCCAGTCTTCAGAGTCCTGGCGAAATGTGATCTAATAGACATGCTGCCTCTTATTTTTTACAACTCTCTCCCATCCTAGAGCCTTTCCTGGAAAATAGTTAAGACTTCAGCTTCTTTGTCTGACTGCTTGAGCCGCATGACTCTCATCACGATGACACTTAAAATTCTCCATGGAAATAGCACAGACCTCCCTGTAGGAGTGATGGCATGGGAGAGAGGACAGAACTTGATATGCTTGTTTCATTTTAGGACAAATTCTGTTCGGAAAACAGTTTTTGTCTTGACATGGGTGTGCAGTACCGCTCGGAGGCTTGTGGGTGGTCCGGAGCGGGGTTTGTTTGTGAAACAGAACAGCCTCACAGTTGAGCGTGGCCATCCATTTATGAATGAGGTACCACAGGCAACTACTGATGAGTTATTGTTATTGACCTACTGCAAGTTCTATCAAATACTGTTCATGTGGTAAAGGCTATGTGCTTTTATGTTAGTTTGGGTTTCTCTACAGCATGTGTTTTTGTTCCCCACAAAATCTTAGACACTGCTGATTGGATTTTGATGACACTTGAAGATTACTGAATCCTAGGAGATCATAGGAGTGTTGAAAGAGTTTCAAACTCATATGTCACATGTGTGATGAGGGCAATCGGAGGGAATGAGGAAATGACTAATACCACATATAGGGAATGTCACCTCAGGAAGTACAGTACCAAAAACCTTGACTATTGCTTGAAAATTAATAAGGCACACATATTTGTTACTGACATTTTCTCAGAATAAACCAAAAAATGTTTTATTAGAATAATCAAAATAATTAAATAGGCAGGGACTTGAGCTACTGGGAAAATATTAAGAGACAAAAAATTAAAGTCACTGAAACTAAATCCAAGGGGGGTGGAATAGTTCTTTTACAATTATAGCAAAAAATAAGGCCTTAGTACAAAATCTATAACAGTAACAATCTTAATATATAAAACTCTGACCAAAACTAAGCAAAAGAGGAGGAAAGCAGTGAGCTGAGGCCACTTATGGAGAGGCAGACTGAGGAGCGCCCCCTGCAGGGAGGCTACCGCTTACTCGCCCCAGGTGCAACACAGCAATCATCCCAGGAAAATATGTTGCAAGCTACATGTGTAGGGTGTAAGTGTAAGTATGGGGACCTCAAAAATAAGGCAAAATACAGCGCTCTGCTCCACTGAAAAGAAAAGAAACTGATGCAACTGATCCTCTGGTGATCCTACTCACCACCTTTGGTACGGGCTACTGACACAGCACCAGTAAGGCTGAGCAGAACAACTAATACAGACAAGGTTGATTTCTCTGGCTTCTACACATAATGAGCCACTGGGTCTGTAAACTACACACCAGTGGGGTTTCAACACATAACATGTTCAACCAGAAGGTCAAGTCAAGGATCAAACAGAAAGCAGTCAGCCAAGTATGCATTATGCAAAAGCTGTCTTTGTGCATGTTAAGTGAGTGCTTCAGCCACATACCTGAAACACCAAACACTAACAACCAACAACAGAGACAAGGGACAGGAGCAAGAATGTGAGTTCTGGGTGCATCACTGCCACCCACTGATCTAGACTGTGGACTGGAGATCCAACCCCTCTCTAATACTTCTTCCAAAGAAAAGGAGAAAAAAAATACAGTCAAAACAACAACCACAATAGTCATAATTCAATACAAAAAGGGAATCAAATAAAGTTTTTTTTTTTGATTGCTTGAACTCATTTTACAAATGCTTTGCTCACTGTGCCAAAACTCTAAACACAACGCAAATAAGACACAACACCTGGAAATAAACCATACACATTTATGGCAAACTGAAACTCAGTCATCAAAACTTAAAAATCCTTTGTCAAAATGCAACTCTGATAACAAAAGGATACACATTTCTCTAATATGAACACACTTTCACAGCAGCAAGCAACACAATAACATACTTAACACAAAACACTGCAGTTTTTACTGCTTTTCATTTATTTCTTCAAAAAGAATTCTGCAAAGCTCAAAACAGAAATTAAGCATCTTTTCACAGTAACAGCTGTTTCCAAAATAACCAAAAAATAAAAATAAATAAGAAAGGTGTCAACTCTGTCAACTGTATACAGTATACAGTATATTGTACTTTACAGTACAGTTTTTTCAATCACTTTTTCCAGTATAATGAAACTGGGATCCACTTTGTCGTCAACTTCACCTCCAAACCACAGCAGAGGTTTTCTTTTGCAAATGTGTTCATACCTTTTCATTGGATTCACACATTTTTCACACTCTTTTGCACCTGCATCTCTATGAAACCACTAGTGCACCTGCATCACTGCCCTTTCCACCAATCACCAATCAGTCAGTATGCACCTACAAAAAAAGGGCCTATAAATTGTATTCTGTATTTTTTTCAACTCCTTTGAGTTTTTCTGTGTAATACTGTATGTGAATTACAGTATTTCAGTTTTTCCATCAACACAGTAAAATTTCACTTCAAAGCCTTTCTGAGCTTGGATGCAGTTCTTTACTATAAGTTCACATTTGAATGTGCAGCACACAGGAAAACCTTGTTCAAACTGACAGCTGTATTTTGTATTCTGCTGTCAGCTGTGTTACAGTACAGTAGAGCTGACTGAAGGAATCTACTCATTTGGGCAGAAGTTGAGTTGTTTGAGGGAAATATTGGCTTTTGCTACTTGCTTTACAAAATGTGACGATGTAAATCGTCAAAAAAATATGACTACCGTACACGCAGGAAAAAGTAAGGTTGAACCTGCTCAGACTGAAAAGGCTGTGTTGCATTCTGGTGTTGAGTATGAAGTGAGTGAGTGGCTGGATTAGTTGTATTGGGCGGTGACAAAATGTGCTTTTGCTGCATGTTTGAAATGTTTTGTCATGGTAAGAGCCTTTTGCAAACAAAATGTGTTATTTTGGGAAGAGAGCCTCTCATTAGGCCTATGGATTTACTGTTTTGAAACCAGGGTTTGTGAGTTGACAAACATAAATAAACATACATACATAGTATGTAAAGCAAAAATAAAACAGTACAACAAAATCAAACTACGTACAGCTACAAAATCTCATCCACATCGCATACGATGCCTTCCTGTGCCTCTTTCTCTCACTGCCTCCACGCAAAGTTCTCAAAATGGCTGACCTGGGGTCTGCTTGTAGTGCTTCGGCCCTGAATGATTGGTGTTCAGTTTTCTAAGTAAGTGCTTTCACGTGTGTGTCTCAGGTTTTCTTATAATCTGATGTGTTTTATATTTTGAACATAAGTGTTTTCCCAATTGTAACCACATGCTTTCATTTTTGAGCGAGGTGTCTTCTGTAGGAAATAGTGTCTAGTGTTCAGGAGGAAGTGTGTTGCAGAATTGCAAACACAGTTTAAAGCAGCACTTGTGTCTAAGGTATGGCCACGCTGTGTTTAAGGTTTAGTTCCAATGAGTTCAAGTTTTGTCACATTGGTTTAAGAGTATGTTCTTTGCGTGTAAGCAATTGAAAAAAACTGTAAACACAAAAATAAATAACTAGTACTGATTTTCCTCATATTCTGCTCATTAGTCTTCTTGATCCGAAATACTCTAAAAAGGGGTTTCCAATATGCATCGCCTGCTCTCCAGTCTCTCTTAGGGCATTTTTAAAATATCTCTCTCTGAATAATACTTCTCGAAGCACTGTAAAACACGGTCCACTGTTTCTTCCTCTCCACAGTATTTACACTTTCCATCATTATGCGGTCCAGTCACATACAGGCCTGTTTAGATCGGGATGGCCATTCCTTAATTAATTTTGTTAGGACCCTTTCGTCTTTCCCATTTTGTCCTCCAGAGTGTGCACTCCCAACTGGTGGTGTATTTTAAAAATATATCTTCTTTTACTCTCTTTCATTCCACTCATTCTGCCACATCTTTTTGATTTGCCACCACTTTAGCTTCCACTTTGCTGATATTCATATTAATGTGACTGCTCTCACTCTTCAAAGCTTCTTTTTTGCTACTTTATCCTCCATCTCATTCCCATCAACTCCAACATGAGCAGGAGCCCACAAAAAAACTAAAAGACGAATGTGTTTGGGGAATTCTGGATAATGATTGTAGCATTTTGAACAATAAACCCTCTCTACTTCTGGAGCTGATTTGATTAAGGTTTCAAACGCGTTAGTGCTGCACACAAGTCTGATGATCTTACCACTCTCCCTGGCTTGTCGTCCTCTACCCATTGCAAGGCAGTAACCATGGCCATCATTTTACATGCAAAAACAGATCATAAATAAGCCTCTTCCCATACTCATCATTACTACTGCTGCTGTTCTACCTGTCTTTCCATCTGTAAAACCATCTGCAACCATCTGCAACCAAAACCATCTAAATCTGTAAGTAACTGTAATAATCCCTCTAATCTACAAATTAAAGACCCTACAATTTCCCCTATGTTCATTTCTTCTCAGTTCAATAACCAAGGAGGTGCAAATGGCAAAACTGTTGAAGCTTAATTCCCATTTCACTATCCTTATTTCTAATGACCCAGTTATAGCATCATGTTCATTAAATATTTCTACAGCTCGTTCCAAAACTTGTTTAACCAATCTCCCATTTAACCCATTTATCCACTGATCCTTTCCAAATAGCCGTCTTTTCAATGTACCTCCTAGGCACACTCTGCTCCTGCTACCTACTTTAGTTGTATGATTCATTCCCTCCCCCAAACAACTACCTGTTAAAGACTGTGTGGCTGATCTCAAGTCTAAACTTGACTCATTACCTGATCTACAATCAATCCTTGTGAAACCCCCATCATTTAAACACAAGTGCCAAGGAGTCCATTAAATCCACCACCATCAAACCATTCCTATCAGTCTCAAGTCTTATCCCCCTCCATTACCCCCTGGTTGATCCCTTGTTATACACACATATCCTTGAAATCACAAAATCTAAATTGGGTTTAAGCCATGTCTCTTCAACACATATTATATTAGGTTTACATTCTAAACCCTTGAGAAATCCTTTAAAATCTTGGCCACTTGACAGCAGAATTAACATTAGTGAAGCTAATCCTGTGAAAGTGATTCTTTGCTTAACTGTTCTTATTCTTTTAAGCTCTTCCATAACATCCATCCCAGATATCATTGGATATTTAAATATCTTGCTGCAGTCTTCCCGATTATTTCAAGCTTCTTAGATCGTCCCCTCGCTTGGCGCATGCAGTTTCCTACTCCAGCGATGAAACACACAAAATTCTTATTCACTAGCCACTATATTTCCATTTCCCATCTGACTCTGTGTCAGAAGTTGTCCAGTGACTGTTCCTTCTGATATTTCTTTTTCCCTCCTCTCCACCCTGTGCTCCCTCTGAACCACCTTTACTGCCTCTGTGTACAATATATCCATGTTCACTCTTATCTTCTTCACTTCCACTGCCTTCTCTCTCAAATCACAGCCACCACAGGCCACATGGGCACACTTCATCTCAGCTCCATCTTCACATTTCCCATACTCATGATCACCTCCGTCTCCTCCACACTATCCCTATAGTTTTGGCATTTGATACACCTCAAAGGCAGTGGGACATAGGGTTATTATCAGGCAACAGCTTTATATTTGCCCTTAAATCCTGCAACTTTTTCTCCACTGGGATTCCATAAAACCTCTCACAAAGGGCCCATCACCTGTCTCCTTGGCTTTCTCCAGTCTCCAATATTTTGTTGCACACTTTAGTCAACTTCATCGCTTTCTCTCTCTGCTCCTTGACTACCCAGCCGCCATCACCCAACACTTTCACCATCAAAATGGTGCCAATTTTCTCCTTCAACCCACAGGTCAATGCCACCAAACAAACCTTCCTTATATCATTTCCTTAAACCTTAAAATTAGCTTAAACCCCCTCATTCTCACCAAACCTCCTCCACACCACCCTACCTTCTTCTCCCACGTCTGAACTACTACCACTGCCTCCTAACTTGTTTCTTTTTCTGTCTAGCCATTTGCACCCTAACCACACTCCCACCATCCCCATCACTATTCCCTGCCATTTTTAGTCCAGCCACAAATCAGTTTACGCACAAACCACCGATAACCACTTCTCAAAACCCCAGAGATTGAGCGTAGACCAAAACAGGAGCATTATCCTCTAGCTCTGATTAGGGAAGTGGCTGGAGGTGGAGTCAGGCCTGGGGCTGCATTCACAAACAACACATATGAGGCATTTCCTTGCACTAGGGAAGCATTCTCCGCATGCAATATCTCAGACATGCACCACTGATCAAATTCTGACCTGAACTGATGAAATGATGCACCTCTCCCTCTGCATCACGGCATTTTCAGAATTACATTAATGCGCCCAAATCAGGAACGACATCAGATTTTTAAAAAATTTATTTTTATTCATGCACCATACTGGTAACCTCGGACACCACTGGCCGCATTTTGACAAAACATGAAAGAATAATGCATTTTCAAAATTACATTATTTGCCCAAGAACAGCGTTGTAATTTTGTTCATCCATGTGCCACATATCTCATACACTGCTGACAGGTTTTGACAACATGTGAGAAAATTAGTCATCCCTCCATCCCATAATTGAAGGTCAAACAAGGTGACGTATTTGTTATCAATTGCTATGTAAGGGATAGTCCCCTTCTTTGCTGTCGTTTCATCAATGACGATCGATGATTTTTTGTTTTTGATAATGATATGATGTCATGATATCCACTATGATGCAATTTACAGGAAATTAACACTTTTGAGAGCACTGATTTACCTTGACTCAATTTACTTTTCCATACTCTATTTTCACAGATATCTTGCACTCAGTCATTTCCCCTGTGTCAAAACAATCATTTGGGTTGAGTGATTTTTTTCTTCTCTTTTTTTGCCAGACTTTTCATTGACGGTATAGGATTTCTTCCACTTAAAAGAGACAGGTAGCCTGAGGTGAAGTCTTTAGAGAGTGTGAATGAGAGGTTGTGCTCTGCTGTTACAGTTAATTGTGCTCTTAGTGCTCCGTACAGGCCGCTGTGGACAACTCGGAGAGCATCTCCACCGGGCTGACCCGGGCTATTGACAGAAAGCACTTTGGGGTTAAGTGGATGAGAAGAGCCTGGAAGAAAAGGCTGCTGAACAAAGCCAAAGTCTCCTTCGGACCCTGGGGAAAGAGACTGCTGAGCTGAGGATGGCAGATTCTGAGGCTGAGCACCATTCTAGCCAAGTCGAGTCAAGTCAAATTAATTGATGTAGCCCCTCATCACAAAGCACGATCTAAAGGACTTGACAGAGAACTGGCTGACTTAGATCTATAATCAGCCATCAGTCACAGTCATAGTCAAAACTGTATTGCGCACCTTTAATACTAGTTATCTTCTAACTTCTGTCTTGTTAAACATAATCATATCACGTTAAAGCAAAATCTTTTCAAAATGTTATAATCCTAAAACTCCAGATGTGACACTTCATATA
The DNA here is from genome assembly GCF_902150065.1 of Myripristis murdjan. Lineage (NCBI taxonomy): Eukaryota > Metazoa > Chordata > Actinopteri > Holocentriformes > Holocentridae > Myripristis > Myripristis murdjan. The sequence goes on from NC_043999.1 coordinate 9,443,073, forward strand.
TGTCTCATGTCATAAATATGTGCTTGTGCTATAGTCCAATGTAACTTTGGTGAATTCATCATCTTTCTCTAACAGACATCAATCACTTCCTGACAGGTGATGGGCGGGTGGAGAGCAAGGTGCTATTTTAACACGAGGCTCCTGAAGCATTGGCTTTTTTCACATAATACTATAGTAATGAGGAAAAAGCAAACATTGATTGTTTACATGGCACCAATAATTTTTCAGTCAGCAGCTCATTCAAGTGATGGATATAAAAATGTCAAAGCAGATTTAATCAGCTTAATAACGGAGAGACCCGAGTCGGTCCTCCGTGTCCAAGCTGCTGTCAAAAGTAATCTGCATGCTGACACACTCCGGCGATTTTTCTCAAGGGGACACTGTTTTCTCACCACCTTTCTCTTACTTCATTTTCCCCTGTCACTGAGGGTATCATGAAATTACAAGTTAGTGTTTTTGGTCATTTTCTTCCAAAGGACACAGACAAAGTTGAGAACTTTGAGACTCAAGTGAGAAAAAAATGTGGCATATATAATTTATCACTTAGTCAGACTGATGAGGAGAACCATGTCGGTTTAACCATCAAATTACACGCTTATTACTTTTTTTTTTTTTTTTGTCAACAAAGTCTAAACTGCTCTCACTTAAATCAACCCCTGGCAACTTTGCATAGTGCACCTTTAACCGTTATTATTGCTACTCCACTTTATTTGCACATTCAGTCCTTTCAAGATGTTCACCTGGAATCTCTTACATGATTGAGACTGCTGACCCCATTTAAAATGACATATCATCAAGCGTAGCTATTTATTATTAGATTTTTTTTATCCTTCTCCACAGGACAGGTAGCTTCTTATTCTTTCGCTTGTAAAAAATAACGGCAGCTTAGATGCAATAATGGGTCAAAAAGCTGGGTAAAGAGTGAGTCAGTGTGGTTTGCATCCTGTGGATTAGATTCAGTATGTCAGAGACAGAGGCCCTGCTTTGTGATCCGTGTATGCTGCGCTCCTACCCTTGAAAGAGGGATTTGCAAAGCATCGCAGTCTGATCTCACTAGGTGGTCAAGGAGTGACTGTGTGCTCTACATATGTCGCTTCAGTGTAGTCCTCATAGAGGCCGAGCTCATGACAGACTTTGGATTTGGATCCAGAGATCTTGCTAGACTGATAACAGAGAAAAAACAATCCAGATCTACTTTGTAAACAAAAAATTGGCCTATATACAGTACAGGCCAAAAGTTTGGACACACCTTCTCATTCAATGCGTTTTCTTTATTTTCATGACTATTTACATTGTAGATTCTCACGGAAGGAATCAAAACTATGAATGAACACGTGGAGTTATGTACTTAACAAAAAAAGGTGAAATAACTGAAAACATGTTTTATATTCTAGTTTCTTCAAAATAGCCACCCTTTGCTCTGATTACTGCTTTGCACACTCTTGGCATTCTCTTGATGAGCTTCAAGAGGTAGTCACCTGAAATGGTTTTCACTTCACAGGTGTGCCTTATCAACGAAACTGGCACACATGAGCACCGACCCAGGAAAGGAAGACCAAGAGTCACCTCTGCTTCTGAGGACAAGTTCATCCGTGTCACCAGCCTCAGAAATCGCAAGTTAACAGCAGCTCAGATCAGAGACCAGATAAATGCCACACAGTTCTAGCAGCAGACCCATCTCTAGAACAACTGTTAAGAGGAGACTGCGCCAATCAGGCCTTCATGGTCAAATAGCTGCTAGGAAACCACTGCTAAGGAGAGGCAACAAGCAGAAGAGATTTGTTTGGGCCAAGAAACACAAGGAATGGACATTAGACCAGTGGAAATCTGTGCTTTGGTCCGATGAGTCCAAATTTGAGATCTTTGGCTCCAACCGCCGTGTCTTTGTGAGACGCAGAAAAGGTGAACGGATGGATTCCACATGCCTGGTTCCCACTGTGAAGCATGGAGGAGGAGGTGTGATGGTGTGGGGGTGTTTTGCTGGTGACACTGTTGGGGATTTATTCAAAATTGAAGGCACACTGAACCAGCATGGCTACCACAGCATCCTGCAGCGACATGCCATCCCATCCGGTTTGCGTTTGGTTTGACCATAATTTATTTTTCAACAGGACAATGACCCCAAACACACCTCCAGGCTGTGTAAGGGCTATTTGACCAAGAAGGAGAGTGATGGAGTGCTGCGGCAGATGACCTGGCCTCCACAGTCACCGGACCTGAACCCAATCCAGATGGTTTGGGGTGAGCTGGACCGCAGAGTGAAGGCAAAGGGGCCAACAAGTGCTAAACACCTCTGGGAACTCCTTCAAGACTGTTGGAAAACCATTTCAGGTGACAACCTCTTGAAGCTCATTGAGAGAATGCCAAGAGTGTGCAAAGCAGTAATCAGAGCAAAGGGTGGCTATTTTGAAGAAACTAGAATATAAAACATGTTTCAGTTATTTCACCTTTTTTTGTTAAGTACATAACTCCACATGTGTTCATTCATAGTTGTGATGCCTTCAGTTAGAATCTACAATGTAAATAATCATGAAAATAAAGAAAACACATTGAATGAGAAGGTGTGTCCAAACTTTTGGCCTGTACTGTACATTGTTACTAAGCCCAATCATAATGACATGGACTTCAGTTTCTTTCACTTTCAGATATGATGTATTTGCCTGCCTGATTTATAAGCCTACTGATTATAATTTGTCTTAACAATCATCCTGTATTGTTGAATTTCTCCCTGCAAGGCATTAAAAATCAGTCTGTGTGAAGGTAAAGATTATGAGTCACTTTATTTTACGGCTATATTTATACACTTTGTTGCTGTTATTACCACTTCTTCTAGTTCACACTCTGACATTCACAGCATGTGATTCCCCTTTCTTCCTTTAAATGAGTCCTTGCTGTGGTTCGTTATGTGGGGGCGTTTACACTGCTCCAGCCAATGAAAGCGACGCTTTCAGCATCAAGTGGTACTGATTGACCAATGAGAGTGGGAGTTATGGTTAGTCCCGCCCTCTGTAGCCGTGGAAGTGAAGAGTCTCGTCAAGAGTCAGTGGCTGCAGGTTGAGCTTCCGTGAAAAAGCCGGTGAATAGAGGAAAACTGCAGGAAAGTAAGTTAAGAGCTATGTTACAACTAATTAATAGAAGTATATACTTTATTTGGCTCGCACTGTATGTCACTAAACACCAGGCTCTTTTATACTTTATCCGCCACCCTCACTTGAGCTAATTAGCTGAAGTAACTTAGCTAGCTAGCTGTTGCTAAGTTACGTTAGATTGTGCAGCATCTTTCGCTCGCTAGTTTGCATGCTTGGTCATTATTTGGCTTTCCATTTGTAACACAATTACTACCGTAAATGAGACCATCGGTGGACTTGAGCCATCTTCCTTCTTTGTCACAGGATACAGTTCAATCTGTGCATCTGTGGACAGTCTTTACTTTTTCCTCCCACATCAACATGAGCGATCCGTGGCAGGAGTGCATGGACTTCTGTGTGGAAGTCACCAGACAGGCTGGCAAGGTGAGAAAGTGCCAAGATGCTTATATATCGTGGTGAACACCTAGTTTGGATTGAAACATTGCACTCTGATTATGTGTTTTTCTGTGCCACAGTGCTATCATTGTTAATTGGAAAAACACTAGTCTGCATGTGACATACTATATAATAGAAATGAGATATCCACAGTCTGTCAAAAAATATGTATGAAGCCAGAGATATGCTTGGAGCACAGACAATTTAACATTTGTGACATGGCGCGCCAGTAATGTGCAACCGTAATTCTGTGAAACAGATGAAAATGGCAGATACAGTCACTCATCTGTGGAAATCCCTTGACTGAGCGTGTTGTTGTTGTTGTTGTGCCTCTGCCAGGTGATCCGTGAGGCGCTGCAAAAAGACATTGCCATCATGCAGAAGAGCTCTCCAGTGGATCTGGTGACCGAAACAGACCAGCGGGTGGAACATCTCATCATATCCTCAATCAAGGAGAAGTACCCCACACACAGGTATCAGCAATGAGGGACAAGATGGAGATTTTTTCTGCAGCTTAATTAAAGAATACTTCAGTAACAACCACCAGCAGCGTCTGGTGTTTAAAAATTTGCTATCTAGTTAATTGTAAGTGGCCTTTCATGTAATGTATGCAAGCAAGCCTATGTTTCATTCAGCTGTTGACACTACACATCTTATTTCACTTTGCATTAGCTTAGAAATTGACAGCTTTATAGTTTGAAGTCTGGATGGTCGTTTATCATAATACGTTTTAGTGCCATGCCGCTGGGAAAAATCACTCACTTTATATCACATAACCAACTGTAGTGAAAAAGTGGCTGTACAGCATAGACAATATCCTGAACAATTAGAGATATACATTATTTTTACAGTTGAGATCATAGAATTTTATATGTTCATATCCTTAAAAATAAACATTTGTGTATCTTTTTCATTTTACTGTGTTGTGTGTTTTGTGAAGCTTCATAGGGGAGGAGTCGGTGGCAGCAGGCGCCCCCAGTATCCTGAGTGACAATCCTACCTGGATCATCGATCCTATCGATGGGACTACCAACTTTGTTCACAGGTGCCGCTCGTAGTTAGCTGGTACTTTCAAAAATCCCATACAGTGACTGTTGTGTGAACTACTGATAAAGTTACTACTGAGCAGAATTTGCTTTGGTTTTAGAGCTCCTTAACTCTATTTTTATCTTTAATTAGCTTCTGTCTCGGAGTGACCTCTCCGTCAAGGATAATTAGCCTACCTAGATGAAACTGAACTGATAATGGAAATTGATTCCTCTAGACTCAAATCCTCAAGGAGTTCAGTGAATTACCGGATTATACATTTTCTGTTCTAGGTTCCCTTTTGTGTCTGTATCAGTTGGCTTCACTGTGAAGAAAGAGGTAGGTTGTTTGTGATTTATCTTTTTTCTTCTTCTTCATATTACACGGGGTCAATGACATTAACCTTTTAAAGCTTGTGTAGGTAACTTTTTAGCGTGGGTGGACCTTGATCAGAAAAGTAGGAAGTAGGAGCTAAATTACTTTAGGCTAGGCAGAGTTTTTTTGGGGAGGGGAAGCGAGCAGCACTGCATGGGCATGTGCACAACACATGATTAAATTGCGATGTTTCTTTGAGGTGATTGGTTGTTTGATTGACAGTAAACGCATTTTAACAAATGAAATTACAGCCCAAGGAACAGCTCAGAGACTGGATTTTTTTTTGTCGGTGCATTCAGTTTGGACCGTATCTTCTGTATAAAATGGTGATTTGTCAAAATTATGAAGTAAAAAGGTTACCCATACAGGCTTTAATTGTAAAAATATGAACATGATAATTATATCAGAAGGCAAACATTAAAATGCATATCATAAATATTTTTATGCTTATTTATGTCATTTTTATAATGGCTGAATGGTGGTTTTGCTTTTACCCCTCCTGATGCATTCCTGTTGTTTAATTCTAAGCCATCCTCCCACATAAATCAGCCTCCTCTCTCTGTGCTTTATCATGGTCCCAGATAGAGTTTGGCATTGTCTACAGCTGCATTGAGGACAAAATGTATACAGCACGGAAAGGGAAAGGAGCGTTCTGCAATGGAGTCCCCATCAAAGTGTCTGGACAAGAAGGTTCCCTTTGCATACTGACACATCAGACTTTGGTGTTGTAATTATAAATACGTCCACTAGGTGGAGGCATCATCCATAGTTATACAGCCAGACCTAGTCTAAGAAGAGTAACAGCTCTATATAGTATTTGAGTGTATCTTTGGACAGCTATACATTATGATTCAATGTTTTGACTCAGTGACTGCATTTTCTGAAACTTTGTGAGCAGGCTGTGATTTGTCAATTGATATTTTTCTCTTTCGTTTTTTTAAGATATCACAAAGTCCTTGGTACTAACAGAAATGGGCTTCAAGAATGATCCTGAGCACTTCAGAATAATGATGGCTAACATGAAGACAATCCTCAGCATCCCCGTACATGGGTAAAAACACACACAAAAAAACACGAATGCGCATTTGTGCGCACACTCACACACACACACACACATACAAACACACACTTAACAAAGCTTGTTAATTAAACCATCTGGAAGGTAAAGTTGTTTTGTATAGTAGAAATTACAGTGAACATTTTATGTCCATCTATAGTATCCGATCCCCAGGCAGCGCGGCAGTAAACATGTGTTTGGTGGCGTGCGGAGCAGCTGATGCCTACTATCACATGGGTATCCACTGCTGGGACATGGCTGGAGGCGCAGCGATCATCACTGAAGCCGGAGGAGTTATTATGGACATTTCAGGTGAGTCACTGAGCGGAGTCAACTTTTCAAAGATCACTTTACCTGTGGGAACCTTTAAAAACCACCAAGTCACCAGATTAAATAAAGCAGGCACTCACCAGGGTGGCTTAGTGAGAAGAGAGATGACTTCAGCAAGTTACTGACTCCCTGTCCGCTCAGGTTGCCGTGTGTATCATTTTTCATTAAGAAATTTTCTACACTCATTCTGATATTTTAATAGAATTACAAACAAGACCAGTGGTTCCTGCCTCTACAGCAACTACTGAGTGTTAGATTTTACACTGTCACTGGATGTGGATTGGTAGGAAGTCTGCTTTATTGCTTTACAGCACAAGGGGAGATGGCTTAATGAAAGAGCTGCAAACAGAGCTCAAGGGTTGAAGCTATTATTGTTCATGATCTATTTATTATAATTGTTTATTAATTCAGCTATCTGCTGTCATCCATCTTGTTCTTGAAATCAAATGCCTGTAAAGCACTGCAAGGGATGGAGAGGGGGGAGTGGGGGGTGGCAAAGCAGCAACATCATCTGTGCAACAGGAAACAGCAGGGTTTTGATAAATGTGTTCCTCTTTGAAAAACACTACCGCTAACATGCGAAGTTAGAGACTGTCACTTATCACCATGACCATAGTTGTTTACAGTAACTGAGGTATGAAATTTAATTTGACATTGAAACATTGATGCTTAAAAGTGATGCACATGGCATGTGTAAAAACTACCTTCATACCAGTTGAAGACTTGCCATCTTTTGCCAAAGAAAGTAGCTGTAATTTAGAACTCAGACAATTTTTCCTATCTTTTAACCAGCCATTGGATTCCATTCATTCCATTACGATATGAAAATGAACTTTCAGAGACTTGGGACTTTCTTCACATCAGCATTCCATCAGTGAAATAAGTTTGTCCACATTAGTTTTCCTGAAAGCAGTAGCGCTGTTGTGCTTTGATCACTTGAAACTGGATGGAGTGAAACCATTTATCTATTGGAAACAGTCACCATGGAAAATTTGCTTCACACATCCAATTATCAGTTCTGTAGTTAATGAATGGTGATGATTTTGTCAGTCACAGAAGCAGAACATTAGAAGGTGGGAGTGTCAACCAAAATTACAAATTGAAAATTGAAGGATCTTGATTATATGTTGTGAAAGCTGTAGTATGCCCACATGATTTGCAGATTTACATTTATTGCAATGTAAAATGTCGGAAAATTACAGTAAATGGGCCAAACTTTCAAATTCACTGGTATGGTCCTTTAATGACTAGCTGCTGCCAACATTTAGTATTTTGCAACATTTAGCGAGGTCTAGCACAGTAATGTTACTCCTCCAACAGCACATTAAGCCTACTTACAATGAGAAAGCTGAAATAATGTGGAAAGCCAAATCAAGCATGCAAGCAAAATGGCATGGTTTACTTTATTAGGAAATGAGGGAACTTGGAACGAATCCTTGACTAGCTCGTGAAACAGTTTCACAAGCCATTTGAATTACAAAGAAATGGAAAAATCAGCCTTCTAGGGGGGCAGCACTGAAAAATAGGCCCAGCAGGAGCTGTAACTTCCAGGCCATGAGCTTTCCTGTAATGGTTAGGACTAGAAATATTTCTGATGTGCAGTTCATCAAGGACCAAATGAAAATATTTGTTTATTTATTTGGATCCTCATTATTCACTACCAAGATAGCAACTGCCCTTACTGGGGTCCACATAAGTAAACATTATATCGCAACACAAAAATGACATCCTAATGCAAAAAAGCAAACAAACATAAAGCAATGAAACAGTCAGCATAGACTTCCAATAACAATAATTACTCCAACGACCAATTACCCACTCTCTCGTTTTCCTGTACACAACAGTATGCTGCCCTGAATTCGTTTTTGAAATAGAAAACCCTGTATTAAAGTAATGGTCATTTCTGTGTGAAAACTGATGGTACAAAGCATTCAGAATTTTAGACGATAAAATATTTCTTATAAAACAGACCAGAGAGATAGTGATCCTGTCCCTCACCAATGACCAGCCTAAGGTTACATGCATCCTTATGATGTTAGCTCTTCTGTTACAGTTGAGAGTGAGGTGTGCGGCTCTGGTCTGGAGTAACTGTATTTTGTCCAAGTATTTATTTGATGCTCTTGACCACACTGCTGCAAATTATCCACACCTCTTAATAACTGACAGACCTCTCCCCATGACTGCAACAGTTTTTTCAATCTGCTTTGACCAGTTCAATTTGCTGTATAACATCACTCCAAGGAGTTTGGTTTCCTCTACCTGCTCCACAGGCACTCCCTGTGCAGACAAGTTCAGCTGAGGCTTGTGTTTAAGGCTAAAGTTTGATCCAAATTCAACACTTTTTGTTTTTGATAGATTAAGAACCAACTTATTATTCCATGCCCACATTACAGCTCATTGTAATTCCCTATCGAGCGCGTTAGACAATTACAGCTGCTGGTGAGTAAACTGTTGTATCATCTGCATACATCACTGCTCTTGCTTCATTTAGAAAAAGAGGAAGATCATTGGTGAATTTAGAGAACAGTGACAGCTCCAAACAGCTTCCTTGTGGGACACCACATTGTAACTCTTTCACATTTGAAAAAGTACCATTATAAAATACATATTGTTTTCTGTTGGACAGATCACTGGTGAACCACCATAGAGTGTGATGTGCAAATTTATAACATTTAAGTTTATCCAGCAATGATGTGTGGCCCAGTACATCAAAAGCTGAACTAAAATCTACTAACACCACTCCCACCAGGTTATTATTGTCAGTAAATGTTAGGCAGTGATCTGTCATCTATGTTAATGCTGTTCCAGCTGAATGCTCTTCGCAACAGGCATGCTGAGAGTCAGTTGTTAAATTATTTTCATTGAAAAAAACGGTGTATTTGTTCACAAACCACAAACAGTTTGCTAAGAATCAGTAGCAGACTGATTGGCCAACTGTTTGTACCACTAAATCCCACTACTGCATTCTTGTAGTGGAATAACCTTAGCCTTCCTCCATGTTGAAGGGAAAACACTTTTATTAATACTGGTGATAAAGATGTGGCAAACAGGTCCAGCCAAACCACCAGTTCGAAAGCTGGCCACCAGTTTCAAAAGCCTTAGATCTAGCAATTCTGCACTTATACGATGGGCTATGATTCATAAATGGCTTGTCTTGTCTCATTTTGTACACGTTATTGATTGAAAAAATCATTAAAATAATTTGCAGAGTCATGTGGTTTTGTTAGAGATGAGTCACATGCATCAATAAAAGACTGAGTTTGACAAGGCTTTCATTTAGGGTGCCCCACAGTGTTTTTTTTTTTTTTTTTTTTCATCGTATTTACACTCATTTATCTTGAATTTGAAGAACATTTTATTCTTTTTCCTATTGATTTTAGTGACTTGATTACTCAGTTGACAATAGTTTTGCCAGTCATCCTTATTCCCAGTCCTGTTTACAGTACCCTTTGCCACATCTCAATCAACCATAATGCTTTGCAGCTCATTATCAATCCATGGTGCCCTGACATTTTTTACTGTGTGTGTGTGTGTGTGTGTGTGTGTGTGTGTGTGTGTGTGTGTGTGTGTGTGTATATATATATATATATATTTTTTTTTTTTTTTTTTAAAGATACATGCTTGTTCCCTACAGGGTAGAGCATGTTTTCGAAAGCCTTACTGACATAATCAGGCTGGTCTTCCTCATACACATCAGATGAGCATAAATGATTTACATCAGTACAGAACGATTCCTGACAGAAATTCTTATATGATCTTATTACTTTTGGTTTCCCCTTAGCTACCTTTGCATTCCTAGTTATAACTATTAAGTTGGAATCACCACACCGAATAGGAACAGAGATTCCCTTCAAGCACATGACCACAGCATTTGTAAAGATATGATCTATGCTAAAACTGTTTATATGGATTCTTGTTGGCTGATGAATGACTTGTGTTAAATAACATGTGTTGGCTACATTAAAAACTTGACTGCGACAACCAATTAATGTTCAGGTCTCACATTTGGTAGAATCTGTTTCCATGGTCGCAGAGACTGTCAATCATATCACACAATTAACTCAGATACAAGCTGTTGACACTCGGTGGTCTGTAACAGCATCCAGCCAATAGTGGTTTAACATATGGTAACTGAACCTGCAACCACAAGTCCTCCACACAGACTGGCATGAAGTCTTGTCTCATGCCAGTCTGTGTGGAGCATGTAATATGACTCTGAATATAAATACTACCATCTCTTAGCAACGTGAGCACATGTAGATGCTTGCCAGTAAATAAAACATTGTGAGTTCTTTGTTTTGTGTTCAAAGTAAAACACACTGATGTATCTGCTCAAATTTATGCTTTTTAAATGTTTTTTTTTTAAACCAGGAGGATCTTTTGATCTGATGTCTCGGAGGCTGGTCGTAGCCAGCAGCAGAGCAATAGCAGAACGCATCGCCAAGGAGATAACAGAGTTCCCGTGTGGAAGGGACGACGCAGAGGACTAGCACACCTTCCTGCCAGTCTCATCCGCCCACGCATGTGCACACACGAGCACACACGTTTAGCCGTTTGACTTTAAACAGGTCAGGATATCTGTCTTTGCCTTAAGAACCAGAATGATATACTTACCTCTGAAAAAACACCTCAGTGGATTTGTGAAAACCCTCAGTGTTAACGCTTTTAGTGTTCTTCCTCTTCGCATTCGTCGTCGTGCATCTTAACTGAGACACTCAAGGGTTGTGCTATTTTATTCCTTCTTTCATTTTATTATTTTTTTATTATTGTTATTTGAACAATGCAGCCAGAATCTGATCATGGAATTTGATCAGTGTAGTCCATTACAGTTCATATTACACAATAGACGTCAAGTAATTACTGCAGTTTTTGTAGGAGCAATCTTAAGGAGATAATCAAAATACTTAACTTTAAAAACATTGCACTTTATGTTTATTTATTTCAGTACATCCTCATCTTTATTTATTCAGGGAGTGTCAGTCGAGAGCAAGGTATCTTTTTTCAGTGACGTCCTGATTATAGCAATTCTAACAATGAAGAAATACTAAAGTTTGACCAGTAATTTTGTTTTCCTAAAGGGATTTTGGTACTGTATTGTTTAGTAAAATTATTAAATTTATTGTATTACTTGTAGGTAAATTCTATTACATAGTTTGCACTGACATTAATACAAACAAATATGTACTCTGTATAACTGCTTTTATCTCTGTGTATTATTTATTTCATTGACACTGTTTAGAAAAGTTCATGTGGTCTGCTTCTGTGTTTTTTTTGCTTGCTTTTAGTGGAGATGTAAAGAGGTCAGTAAACAAATAAATATCTTCCAGCTAGTGTCCCTTAACTTACTCCAGATGGAGAAATTCCTTGTCATTAAAGCTGTGCAGGGACAGCATGTGTCAACATGCATCAGTGTGTACTACAACTAGACACCAAAAAGAGCTGTAGAACCACAGCTGTAGTATCAAATTTCATTAGAGGAATAGCTGGCATTGTAATCTGAGAGTTAACATGAACAAATACAAGAGCTTACAGTGGCATGGCCAGCAGGCAGTCAGTAAGCTGAAGGCTAGAACAAAAGCATACACACCCAAACAAGCCAAGAAAAAAAAATAAATAAATAAATGAAGGAGGGGAACAAAGAGTACTAAAAAATCCAACCATCTCCCATCTCTGCTGATTCAGTCAAACATTCCTGTAAAATACAACTCCTCCCCTGTGACACAGTAAAAAAAAAAATGCTTTGCAAACCCATATGTTCTCAAACGTGAGAAAATCTCTGCTTTGGAGAAGGCAACATAAATTGGTTCTCACACTAACAAGCCACTACATCCTGATTTAGTATCAGGCGTATCATATTTCCTGCATAGATAAATGGCAGTGTTAATTTTGGAGAAATCAACCGACTTTCTTTTTGGGTCTGTCTTTGTAATGACGCCCATAAAAATGAAAATGACCACAGTAAGCTTCCCTCTGGCAATATGCAGAGTACCAAATAACAGAAAACAGACCTTAGCCTCTGACACGTCATAGAACTGTGGAAACCTGTCTCTGAGTTGATAAAAAATACAAAGACTTACTCAGAACTTATGGCTGTTAGGTTATGTAAAATTCCTCAGTTTATGTCCCTTGTTCACTTACTCAGTGGTTGTGCCTTAAGGAGATAATACATGCGCATAAAATGTAATAGACTCGTTCAGACAGCTCATGTGCTGTCTGAACAGGTTTTGCTCTCTGTGGAGTATTGTCTGTTTTTCAACTGGTGCTCAAGACTTTAACAAATGTGTTTTAAAACATCTTTCTTCAGTACAGTCCGGTCTCATTCAAACATTCAGCCCCCCTCCCACATCCCAACCAAAGACATCGGTGGTCCCTGGTAGTCTGCAACAGGGATGTCTGGTATAATCATCAAATAATCGATTTTTGGAAAGCATCCTGGAGTCAGCCTGCTGATGGCCATGCACAAAAGCCAAGTCCTCCACTGTCAAGACCCATCGCCACCAGTTGCGCAACAAATCTTGTTGACCTCACCCCAAGTGACTCCACCACTTGTAAAGCAGGTCCTGCCGGTTGTAGCAGCCCTCCCAATGTGGAGATGATTGCTCGCTTGAAAGTCTGACAGCCTGGAAGTATTGATGTGGTTTCCAGCTGTGCACTATACATCAGAGGCTCCTGCAGCAGCCAATACAGACACGCAAGGTGCCAGTCTCTGTGATCTCCTGAGGCTCCATATGCAGACCACTGTAGAATGGTGGCAGGTTATTAAGACACCTAGCAGCCCTCGATCAAGAAAAACTCCCACTTGGTAGAATATAATGCTTGTCTCCCTACCAGTTTCCCTCCCCTGTGCCATAGAAAAATTCTGCACAAAATGGAAACAGAAGGCAGCCTCCTGACTGACCAGATATACTAAATCCAGCCCACTCTTTTCCAGCCTAAGGAGGATTCCTAGGCTTGTGGCAGTGATACCTGCGGGAGAAAAAAAAAATCTGCCTGAACCTCATGTTTTAGTCTTTATGGACGATCAAAAACTTAACTGGACACATAGTGCTCAAGTTATCAAGGTGCTGAAAATGGTGTGTGTCCCCTGTGGGGTACCAGTCATTGCTGCCTTTGCACATTGTCACTGGACCATCGATGCGACCCTGTTGACACTTGGTTTTAACATGCGCGTTGGGTGATGCGAACACAAGTGGACAGCCGAGACACATTGCCATTCACACCTGTCTGTATCATGGGTCTCCAGCGTGTCTCAGCTGACCACTTATGCTCGGATTCTGTTACTGCCTGCATCACTTCATTGATTACGTCCTTGTCAGGGGTGCAACAGGATGCATTAGCATTTACAAATGATATATGGTAAAAATGCATTCCAGACCACCTTGGCCAGTGGTTTGAGCGATTGGTTCACAATGCGACTTTGCTTTTGCTTACACTTTGATTTAGCACCGTTCACTTGTGATCTGATCAACTGAAACATATGTTAAAACCAGGTCTAAACTGGGTCTGTGACCATGTCCATGCTAAAACAGGTACATTTGAAAATGCCATTTTGGTGTTCAATCTACGCTGTACCAGACAAGCTTTTTCAGACAGTTATGCAAAAGCCTGTTCTCTGAATGTCCCAAATACTTAAAGCCCTATATCATATGATGATCCTACCAGAAGCGTTTTAAAAAATACCTTTTTTTTCCCCACTATACTGCCACACTACACTACACTATACTACTTTTTTTTTTTGGAGAGCCTTCTTGAAAAGCCTAAATTTTATGAGTGGCAAATACTAGTGTTGGCATCAGATGTGCTTGGGGTTCTTCCTTTACAAATGACCCTTCACATTATGATTGGTGTAGATTAGGAACGCTGTCACAGAAAAAAATATTCTTTGGTTAACTTGATTTAAACAGAAGAGTTAATAAACACAAATGTCTACTACTTTAACTTAGGCTACATTTGATTTCCATTTCCATTAAGGAACCTTTTGACATTTTGACATATTTTTTTTTACAGTAAAGTGTCAATTAGAAAATTAGTTACCTATTGGATATACATAGTCATACATGTAAAACTTTGATATGTGTATTCACACTGCAGACAACTCTTTATTCCCTTGTCAATCAGTCTTGTGTTTGTTTGTCAGCCATGAAAGCATAAAAACTGTATTTACCCTATGGATAGATGTCTAAATAATATCCAAGTAATTTGGTTCAACATGAGCTAGTAATAGCTACCTGCACTCCACCTCCTTTTTTGACTTTAACCAATCAGACTGGACATTTTCTAGCATAACTAGTCATAATGTGATAGGTGATTTGTCAACGCAGGACGTCCAGCACATCTAACAGCTCGAGCATATCTGGTACCAATATCAGCCTTGCGCAGACATAAGTTCAAAACTGAGATGTGTTTTTGAATTTACCGAGCTCAGTGAGGACATGGTCTAATACTCCCCAGTTCCTTTGCATGCACCTCCAAGTCCAGGCCTCTTGGAAGTGAAGGTTCTTATCTCAGCCCTTGACCTCAAGAATTAAGTCCACATGGTCTAAAAAAAAAATTCACTAAGTTTGTTCACATCAGACCAGAGGACTCAGACCCCAAGCTAATTTGTAAATGTCAAGGAAACCCATCCATTCCAGGTACATGGCTTTTCTCCAAGTCTTGCAGGGCCTGACAGAGTCCACTTAGAGACAACGGAGGGTCAAGCCTTCTTTGGTGGCCACACAAAGCCATTGTAGTACTCTGATACTATTAAATGCTCTGTACACTAAGAGCTGGCGAACGAATACAACTCTGCAGCCTTTCTCTGATCTCTGTAGGGCCTGTAAATTCTTGTCCTGCTCTTAAGCAAAGGCAGTGAATGAAGCTGTTCTCACAATTCTTTTCCAGACTAAAGAATTTCTTTTTTTTTTTTTTTTTTTTTTTTTAATGTACATCCATTTCAGAAGCACTCTGAAACCTTTATCTGCCTAGTGCCCCCTGTGCCCTCATCTAGCATGTCTTCCAAGGTGGCCTTTTTAATCTTCTGTACCTGAATGTGGCCTAGATTTATGGTGGATCCAGGAATTGGCAACAATTGGTGGCAACAAACAGAATTCAGTGTCTTTTTCTAAAGTAATGAGATACAGAGCTCTCTACACACGAGATACAGAGCTCTCTACACACACTCTCTGCACACTCTCTACAGAGCAGAGAGTGTGCAAGTCACAGCAAACAGCAGAGACAATCCATGTGTGTCTCAACTCATGGATAGGAGTTATGCAAGGTGTGGCCATAATAAAGATCATGTCTAAACCAGTCCTAACAAAACAAATGTTCCTCTTCTTCTTTTTATAAACACCTGAAGGCACTGGAGAGTTTCATTTCACTGAAGTTTGGAAAGTATAGTTGGTAATACATCTGTAGTGAAAAGAGATTTTTTTTTACCATCATCACCATCTCAGTTAAAGCCAGTCTGATACTTTCTTGTTCAGTATCATTATAAGATAGACAATGAAATAAATGGTATTACTTTTATTTACTTTTATTTTATTACTTTGAGGCCTACTGTATTTTTCAAGTTTGGAATGATACTTCAAAACTTGATAATTTGGTATAAGAAATGAGAAATACAAGAAATAACAATTTCACACTTAAGTGTAATTATGTTTGGGGTCACAACTAATGACTGAATATTTAATGTAGGTGTTTTTGTTCACTTAGAATGCCTGGAGTTGTTGGAGTTCATTAGCTACACGTTTTCAAATCCAAATTCATAATTGTACATGATTCAGCCTGGGCCCTACATTGTACTTTGCTAAGCTGCTGCCCTTTACATCAGTATGGCAAAATCACACACCGGACATTGCATTTTTACTGCAATCTTTGTTTTACTGCATCTTTAAACCTGGTTTTGTGGCTTTTTTTTTTTTTTTTTTAAGATGTAGTAAGCATTTGAAATAAGGGAACCTTGCAGCAAAGTATGAAGTATGACTCAACTGTTGATATGTCATGTGACTATTAGCTTTCTCATCGGACTTTCTCATGCGTAGAGTATGCTCATATCTTTGACAGCTGTCAAACTCAGCATGGTGATCAGAATGTTCATTTAATATGCACCTTTGGTAGGTTTTAAAGCCTAGCATAAATGATGCTACCCTGCGGTAATCTCTTGTTTTCAATTAGTTTCTTGAGTAGAAGCCGGGCACTGTAATGCAATTTAGTATTATGCCTCGCAGATATGATCACAGCATGTCTGTTCCTGTTCAGACAATAACTTCTGGTGAAATGTGTTGTCATCATACATACAGGCTGATGAAGATAAAGATAGGTGGACAATTTGTACATGTACAGTACTATCAGTCAGTCTGTGCATGTGATTATTTCTGAGTTCAAAGCAAGAGTAATGGGCATGCATGCTCACAAAAATACAATGGCTCACCAAGGGACCATTCAAAGTCTTTTCCAGCTGTGGAATACAACAATGGCACATAACGTGAAAACAATTACTGGGAAGCTTTCAGGAAACATGAAACTGACAGAAACTTTGTAATATCAATGTGGCAAATCCCATGTCAAAACTACGTCAGGCACTGGAATGTATCCTTCAGTTTCTGCAACCTCTAAAATGTGTTTTACCTTTGCAAATCTTTGTTAAAGTAGTTTATTGGCAGACGATCACTCTAATTCCCATCTAATTATAGAACAAGTTTGCATGAAACGGAGTAAGGAAATTTCCGTTCTGCTCTCTTCAGCATTCAGTTGCTTGTCATGTCTGCTGTTGTATGTAGAAAATGTGCCTTCAAAAATAGGGTGTGACTTGGAGAGTGGCACCTCATTGTATTATTCTGTGAGATCTTCATCGACTAAAGTATCAGGAAGCCACAGAGAGTGTTGTTTTTTTCCATACATTCATCAGTCACCAAATTAAGCATCATGTTGTTGCAGGTCTGCCTTTAGAAGGGCAGCACTTTTTTCTTACTGTTGTCGATGAGGAAATGTGTGAGGGCGGTGCTAGTACTTTTCCTACCTTCTCATGCCAGCTTTTCTACAGCTCCTCTCAAATGGGCAACTTACACTTGAGCATTTACAAAAAAGGGTAGCATCTGGAGACTACCTTTGACAGCCCCACCTGACTTTCCACGGTAAGATTTTCTTCACTTTTCTTTCTTTCATTCTTTATCTTCAGCAGTGCATGGATGATACAGGTATCAGCATGAAAGGTGTCCAGGTGTGTACCATTCATCACAATGGAACATATTGTCCAGTATATTTATTTAGTTGTTGAATTCTTGTAATAGCTGAAACCGTCAGTTAAGAGACAGTGCTCCAGGTTGGGTAGATTGTTCACAAAGTATGAAAAGTACTGAGAGATAATGCATACAAAGTTAAAAAAAAAAAAAAAAAAAGTTCACAAACCAGTATGAAAAGTACTGAGAGATAATGGACACGAAGTAAAAAAGTTAAGAACTTTGTGTTCTCGTCTCACAGGGTGCTGTGAGGTTGAGGGGTGTGGTGTCCTCAACCCGCAGGTCATCCTGTCTGCGTACTGTTTGTACTATTAAAAACAGACCGCCTTTGAATGTTTTTGAACTTCATAAAATCATTGAAGTGACTGAATTAAAAGTAAAATGAAATAAAATGGACTAAACTGTGCGTGACAGATTACGCTGAAAACCCCACCATCAAGAAAATAAAACATTCCCTAATGCCTCTGCCTCTAATGGGAAACATATTTAGATCTGCAGTGCTTTTAACGTCTAAAACTTGTTGCATCTGGCGGCAGTGTCTCAGGAACAATTTTCTCACAGGACAGACAGATCCCTGCAGCAAGGGAAGTGTTACGTAACTCATTCCGTGGCAGGAGAGGTGTGCTAAGCATGCATGATTTGTGCAATTCTTTTGTGGGTCTCAGAGATGGTGTGTTCAGTGACACCCATATCACAATGGGATAAGCCTATTGTGCTGCATAGTGTGCATCTGTTGCATTTGCATCTTGAATGAATGAAAGCTTTATTGCCCTGAGGGGAATTGGCCTTGCACACAGTGAGTGCCATTAAAACTTGTGTGCAACATTAAATTTTATGTTCACATTATATAATGACCTACAATTAAAAAGAAGTTGCCTCTAATTGCAGTTGTTTTTAATTGTTTCACACTCTCTGGTTATCTTATATTTCATTCCTAATGAAGAGCTAATTTACACCTCTGCTTCTCAAGTCATTGCTACTGTTTTACAAGCTTTTATTTTTACAGGCTCTCATCAGCTAGTACCCTCTGCAAAGTAACATGGCTGACCCATGGCAGGAGGCATTCGAACACGCTATTGCTGTGGCAAGGAAAGCTGGAGAGGTACTTGTGCAGTGTCTGCAATGGTTTACATTTCATTTCATAGTCTCAATCTTTACCATGCCTTAGGACTGACTATCAAAGACAAAATATGCACTCAGACTTGACACTTCCCGCGGGTTGTCAGGATGACTAAAATATGATTTTCGTCAAGTCGGGAGCGTTTTTACAACCTCAAAAAAACGAACGATGATGTTTGTCAAGAGAAATTAGCCTGAAGCAGAAATGTGCTGTCTGCTCAGGAAGTCAGGGATGCTCTGCAGAATGAAGTGAAGATCATGACCAAGAGCTCCTCTGTAGACCTCGTGACTAAGACGGACGAGCGGGTGGAGAAAATCATCATCAGCTCAGTGAAAGAAAAATTCCCCACACACAGGTCAGACAAACACTGTGCTCACACAAGAACACCATTATACACCTGTCCATGTCTGCACAAAAATTACCTGAGATGCACATGGACTTAATCATATCTTATACATGTTCCAGTTTAATTGGAGAGGAGTCAGTAGCAGCTGGGGAGCCATGTGTCTTCACCGACAACCCGACATGGATCATCGACCCGGTGGATGGCACCACAAACTTTGTACATGGGTAAGATCTCAATGTGTGAAAGGACACTTCAACAAAATACATTGCTGTTCATGGATACATTAGATTTTGCAGTTGAAAAAAAAAAAAAAAAAAGTTACTACTATCCTGTGACATAGCCATAATTCACCAGCAGGCGGTTGATAATAGGGTTGTGTATCAATACCAGTGGCTTCACCAATACCAAAACTAATTCAATTTTAAGACAGTCAACATCTCCTCCCCCATCCTCTTATATTTTCCACTTAACAACAAAAGGGTTTTAAATACAAAGGCTAAAAAAGCCTCAATTTCAGGACCAACAGGTAAATGACAGAGACTAATTATTATTACAGAACTTGTGCACTGACATATCACTTCAAAATATGTCACAACATCACAATGTGTTTCCATCAGATCTCTAATTTGGGGAACATTAGCATTTTTTTTGTCAATTAGTTAATTGCAGCCCATGATAGGTCAGGAGGAAGGGAGGGGCGGGGGCTAGAGACGACTTGTGTAGGAGATAAATTTTATGAATGCTGTTGCAGTTCCTACTAGTCACCAGTAGAGGTAATTAAAGGTCATAGATTGCTTACTTAATGCCCCCTTTATTCAAATATATACTGATGCAGGCGATGCTCAACTTGTTCACAGGTTCCCATTTGTGGCAGTGTCTATTGGCTTTGCCGTCAAAAAGGAGGTATGTTACCTAATTTAATTTAATTTGTTTTGTTTTCTCATGTACTATATTGAACATTAATGCTACTGATTGATGAATGACACCAAATTGAACTTAAAACTGGTTACAATGAAGACACATAGTATGTAACACAATAGATACACAATACATCAAACAGAAATTTACAATAGACACAGCACCAATGTAACAAACACTAGATGCCCGACAAGATGAGATGCTAATCAAAGAACGATGTGACTGTGTGTGTGTGTGTGTGTGTGTGTGTGTGTGTGTGTGTGTGTTGTCAGCTGGAGTTCGGCATTGTTTACAGCTGCTTAGAAGACAAGATGTACACAGGAAGGAAGGGGAAGGGAGCTTTCTGTAATGGAGAGAAACTTGAGGTGTCTGATGTGAAAGGTACAGTCAGATATATTGTGCTGCTCATGTGTCTGTGTACCTTTTCATGGTCCCACCTGTTGTGACATATAATAATTACACCATGGGCGTGCTGTTGTGGCAGATATCAACAAATCCATGATCATCTCTGAGCATGGATGTGACAGAAACAAGGAAAAAGTCACCAAGATCTTCTCCACCATGCAGAAGATCCTATGCATCCCTGTGCACGGGTAACTCCTGTATTACATATATGGAATTCATTAACATACAAATATTTTTCAGGCACACGCTGCGGAAACTCTCCATCTTAGAAAAAAAGTCATTTAGTCTCATATCCAGTGTTAAAAATCCAGTTTTTCTCAAAATAAGTGCCTGTGGGTTGAGATAATCCCACTTGTTTCCAACGCTGATCAACTTTTCTTGAATTGAAGGTCATTCTCTTGATACCAGTGGGCCGATTTGCCTCTTTCTGGCTTGTTCACACATATTTGTACTTGTTGCCATAAAAAAATCATGAAACTAGCGAAACTGCATTGGGAACATCATCCCACTGGCAGATTTTCTAAAGAAATTCTAAAGGAAAACAAGATTTTAGTGCTAAATTTGAGGCTAAATTGCTTGTTAAAATTGAGATTTCCTGCAGTGGTATGATTAAAAACTCTGTGTTCAATGATGTTGCTTTGGTCTATTGCGACAGGCTCCGTGGGTCAGGAACAGCGGCCACCAACATGTGTCTGGTGGCATCGGGCGCAGTGGAGGCCTTCTTTGAGATCGGGATCCACTGCTGGGACATTGCTGCCGGCGCAGTCATCGTCAAAGAAGCTGGAGGAGTATTACTGGATGTCAACGGTGCGTAGGTCTCAACCTTTTCCGCTAAACACAGAGCATCAGCTGATTACACAGCATTGCTCGCTACCGTGAAGTGTTTACAATTACAAGAAATGAATGAGAAGTTGATTAATGAGCACCGTCGCTACAAACAGCGTTCATCGGTATTCTTTGTAAAGACTGTTTACAGGTAAGGAAAAAAAAAACAACCTGTCGTAATGAGAGCTTTGTTTGACAATTTAGGGGGACCGTTTGATCTGATGTCTCGAAGGATGGTCTCAGCAAACAACAGGCAAATTGCTGATCGGATCATCAAGGAAATCGAAATTTTTGAAGTGGAGAGGGATGATGCTCCGAAACCCAAGAAATGAGAGGATGCTTGTTTACACTGAGTCTGTTCACTGTCACCGTTTTTTTTTTTTTTTTTTACTGTTCAAGACGAGTCTGTATATCTCTATATTTTGCATTCAGTGCATCCCAACAGTAGCTGACATCAACACTGCTTCAGCTACAGATTCCACTTTGTACTGCCAAAATGTTGCCATTGTCTTCAGAGCACAATGTTGGCTGTGAACTTTTTTTTTTTTTTTTTTCCCTGCAAAATCCATCCCTATGACATGAATGAATCATAATTTTGGAACACAAGAAAAGAGCAATCTAATGCTGTGTGTAACTCGAATAAAGTTACTGTGCAGTAATCACCACTGATTGTCTTCATTTGCATACTTGTTGTGTTTCACAAAACATTGGCAATACATTTTAATCAAAGGAAATAACTCCAACCCAATCACCAATTACAGCAACAGTTACTTTTGTTTACCTTTCTGTCATTTGTCTGTCAAAAATGCATTGATTGAAATGGGCGACAACTATAATTTCACACTTAGCATCAACATGCGTTTCTGTGCACCAGCTTAATTTGCAAATATGTGTTTATGTACTCACATTTGCATGGTGCATGTGTGTCTTTGTGTTGGCCTGTGAGTGCATCTGTGTGTATACAGCATCTTTCAATACACACGCATTATCCAGGAGGCATGCAGAGCCAATATAGATGTTTGTGCTTCTTTAATTCGACAACATTTTTTCAATCCCCTCCACACGACCACGACAACAACAGATTCTAAGAGAAGCAGGCCTGTTTTGGAGAGTGATGGTTATTTTGACTGGGGACCCAATCAGTCTCCTTTTGTCTTGTATGAGTGTAATGTGTAATTATCTGATGGCAGTGAAATTCCACCAGTGTGATTATCCTCATTAGCGGCAGCAGTCCGAAGCACTGAGTGAAGTCAATGCTGGACTCAGTTTATAAACACTGGTCTTGTCAAGTCTCATCTAGTTCACTTAAGGATGGTTAACATTTATATTTTGCCTAAGAATACACCCTCAGCAGCAATGCCTTTGACATATTTTTTTTTTCCAGTGATATTGCTATTTACCACTAGAGGTCAGTAATATATCAGCAAAATAGATGTGGTCTTCAAGCAGCTCTCGTTTACTTTGGTCAATGAACTTGCAGTATTTTTTATGAATGTTTGAATTATTATTCATTAGTGGTGTGGACATAGCCTTAGTTGCAGTCATAATCATTAGAGATTAATGCCACAGCACACTCTGTAGTCCCTTTATGCTCCAGCGACAGTTTTTCTGGCCTCAGGATGAGAAAAGCAGTGAGAGGCAGAGGGTGGGGTCATTTGTGAAGGCACTGAGTGACAAGGCTCCATCCTGCTCTGTTCTACTTTACATCGATTGTTGAATTAAGTGCCGGCCAGCACAGAGCACAGAAAATATTTAGCGACAGAGAGAGGACGATGGAGTTTGAGATCAGTCACAGAGACACACTGGAAAAGAGGAGCAAGCTGAGAGTGAAAACAGCGACAGCAAAGACAACAGGGGCAGGAACACCAGCAGCAGCAACAATCACTGCAGCAGCGGCATCACCAGCAGCATCAATAGAAACAGCAGCAGCAACGTAAGAAACAACAGCACCAGCAGCAATATGACAACAGCAACAGGAACAACAGCAGCAGCAGCAACATCAACATCAACATCAGTGGAGGGCTGATGATGCTAAAACCATCTTGCAAAATATGTTTCTACAATGCAAATTACTACTTCCTAACACAATATAAAAATATATGTAGTGGCACTTTAGCTCTTGCCACCGTGTCTTCACACTTCAATAATATTCCTTATATTTACATTCCTTTAGGTAGAGTTGTGCACCTGGTATGCAAGTGCCTACACATATTTTAGCTCGTTTAATTGTTGTGCTAGTTAATTAGCTAATTAGCATGAGTTGTAGTTTTTTTTACTACAGTCTTATGTTGTATGGGGTATATGTAAAGAAATAAAAATATAGAAAAGCAACATTGGCTGAAATGATTAAAAGGTGCAATGACTTGCAGAAAAGCAGCTTCAACCTTTAAACAGGTCATTTACAAAAAAAAAAAAACAAAAAAAAAAAAAACAAAGTATCTCCAATTGTACTAATTTCTATAAACCATGTTTTATTCCAGATAATCAAAAAAATTATACAAGTAGACTAATGCTATAGGCTATAATGACTTTTGTGACAACATTTTTTTGCATTTTTTGGAAGTTTTTGCAAATAAATTCAAAATTATTGTACCATGTTAAGAGCTGTCGTGTAAAGAGGACTGCAAATTGCTACGTAAATAGAAGTACTGCTAATTTGCTGGTATTTTTCTTACGTAGAAGTAGAAGTACTGTAGTAAAAAGAAGAAGTACCTTAAAGTATATGGAGTAAAAGTTCCTTTTTTCCAAACAGTGACTTTGTAAGCTGTGATCTTTTCCATGCTTTTAGAAAACACGCTACAAACTACATTCTGTTAAAGGTGCATTACGCAAAATTGCCAAGGGTTGAGGTGTGAAGTGAGGACCCTGAGTCTACATGGTTCTCGTCGTCAGGCCAACTCACTGATATTATTCCAGTCCATTCACACTTATTCCATAATTTCACCGGTTGAGTCTAAATGGCCCTCGCTTCCATCGACCATCTGCGGTTTTTCATTATGCACCTGGAATTTTGGAAATGACAAAAGCGGGTTCCTCTTCTCATCTTTGCTGGCCGAGCTTTTATTGTGAAAGGATCCACAATCTGTCGTTGGTCATTTGTTCCCAGTAATGGATCTGATTTAAAATGTAGTGAGGTACAACTGTCAAGCAAAAATCCTCTTAAAAGTAAAATGACTGGCTCCAAAAAAGTGCAAGCACACAGACAAGAGTCTGGCAGTATAGTCTTCTTCCATAAACAACAACAACAACAACAACAACAACAACAGTGACACAAGCAATGACAACAAGAACGGCAGCAGCAATGACAGCAGCAGCAGCAGTAACAGTGCAGTGGAGGTCACACAGGGTCAAACAAGCAGGGCATGTGAGTTGCCCCAGAGTCTTCCTCATATCACCCATCAGCGTGGAAAGCATAGAGAGAGAGAGAGGGAGAGAGAGAGAGAGAGAGAGAGAGAGAGAGAGAGAGAGAGAATATAGCCATCGCATATTTTCTTATGCACCTTTAATGTTCTCTGTTTGCGTATGATATCCAGCGCTTTTGAAGTATTGTTTTTGAAGCACGGGGGACTATGTGTCTATAATCATGCGACTATACATCTGCCGTCGCCGTGCGTCTCTGTAGTGTAGACGGAGTGTGTACTGTTGCGACAGATGCGTTTTCATCTCTGTCTGAAATGCCTTTCAAATGACGCAATCACCTCTCTTGATCACAAATAATGCCCTATTCCACAGCACAGCATATTCAGTGATACTTTATCAGATGTGTCATGTGAAGCTTTCCTTTATTGTCTTTTTTTTTTTTTTTTTTTTTTTTTTTTTTTTAGACTGGGTTTATTATGTTGAAGACGGGGAGGGGGGGATTGAGGGAAATTACGTATTGCAGTAGACTTGGGTCAAATAGTACTTGCAAATAATTCTTAACATTTGCTTGAACTTGCCTGAAGTACCAGATGGGTGGTATTTGCCTCACAGGACAATACAGTAAATGCCAGAGAGGTCAGACAATCACCCGAAAGTACTTGAAAGTCAATTTAGCATACTCACTTGAAACTATCAGAGTTTTACTAATGTTGTGTTTCTCCTTGCTTCGTTGTGTCAGCTAAGGTGATGGGATCTTTAGAATCGGCGCCGATGATCTATTGTCAGCCGTTCAGTGGGAAATGAGAAAAAGAGAGGGGGAAAAAAACATAACTAATTGAATGCTGGTAGTAATTGTTGTAATAATTCCGGTAAATTAAATGTTTTATTCGCTCTGAGTTGGGATGCCTTGGGAGACTGCAGGAGAGGAACACCTGAGAGAAGAGCAAGACAATGGAAAGGGGACTGTATAAAAAGATAAAAAGGAGCGAGAGAGAGAGAGAGAGAGAGAGAGAGAGAGAGAGAGAGAGAGAGAGAGAGAGAGAGAGAGAGAGAGCATTGCGAGCAGAAAAGCCCCCAGTTATCCACTAAGAGTCCACCTTTCTGCTTCAGTAGAGCCAAAAACAAAGCAGGCAGCAGGAGATTGAATCTGAAGATCCTTCTGGGTCTAGCATATAAAACCACTGTAAACAACAATATTCGCGATCAAAAGGCAACATCAGGGGAACCAGTGATGATTAGTGTTTGCTATCGCCAGCCGTCATCACTGCTACCTTGTTTTAAGAGCTGCACAAATGCCGCACAACACCGCACATCCGGTATTACGCTCTTCAGATCCCTTTCGGTGATTTTCAAGGGAGTATGCACCACTTTCTCCAGCTATCTGTTTGTGCTTCTCTTTCTCTGTACTTTTGTATCACTCAGTTTAAGTCATGTTATGCAAAACATCTGAGGCAAAGCCAAAGAAATTAGCTTGTCCTGGCCGGCAGCCATATTGACTTGGGGCTCCCGGCCCCAGTTGTTTTTGATGCACTATTAAGCTAATATAAAAAGTTGAGACACTTCATCCAAGCATGTGTTCGGCTTGAATTTATGTTTTCTATCTGGGCCAGATTGATGTTTGCAAGCCTCCTTGAGGAGATGAGCAAATGGTCCAGACAATGTAATGAAATCTAGAGCTTCGCCGGGGAAGTTTTATGAGGTGTGCGCGTGACTCATGTCTATCAAAAGTGGAAATGAAATCAATAGGGATATTAACATCAAACTCACACAAAGATATAGACAAAATCAATGGCGATAATCCTAGGTAATAGCCCCAGAAGCCATCCTTACATTTATGTTAACTGCTTTTTTGTCCCTTCAGGATTTCCTTGACATATTAATTGCTTTCCTAAGTGGTCTATTTTCTGAGCAGTTTGATCAGTCTCCTTTGTCTTGTCTGTCCATCATTATTGATCCTTTAAACACACGCTTGGTCTTTGCTTTTTAAAACCTGAAATTTAATTACATCTGTTGGAGCTGTGTTTTTTTTTTTTTTTTTTTTTTGCTGCCAACTAAGTAGTACACTTTTTTTTTTCCTTCGGCCAATATTTTCCCCACTTGTCTCCTGGCCAGACAGTGATGAGCATGAGGCGTTTAATGTATCCCGGTCTGCAGGGTTTAGGGTTAGTGTAGATATCGTGAATATGCAGTGTGAACATGATCACAGTAAATCATTCTCCCACAGCAACCTCTTTTCCTCGGCAGCGTTGATCTATCTCCACTGCTTTCTTGGTGTCATTCAAGTTGTTTGAAATGTGAGGATGAGGAATCAATAGGCCTGCCTGCTGCTTGTGTAGGCGTTAGCAATTAGCAGTTACAGCCTCAGACTGGTGACAGATGGATCAAACTGCAGTGGGGGAAGGTTTCCTATTAGACACTAATTTGACAAATAACCATGCAAAATGTGCCAGCCACGCCTTGCACTTTGACACTTTTAATCGATGGGAATTGTGGAACTTAAGAAAGTTGGGATTTCTCGAAGGAGGAATTAAAGCCGCAGTGCACAGCAGAGCTCCACTTTGTTATTGTTTGTAAGCACAATTTATATCATCCTGCATGCTCAAAATGGGACCCTATGACGTAAAAAGCTTCTGAATAATCATCCAGGGAATAATCATCCCACTTGGTGACTCACAGACAGCGCCAGTGCATGGTTCTCATGTTATTATTTAAACTACTTCCTCCATTTCCTCCTTTCTATTTTTCTTTTATTCTCTCACTCTTCCTGTTTGAGCCTGGCAAACCGTGTTACATAAGGCTTCATTTGATGCCAGGCACAAAAGAGTCTATTTTATGTGAACATCCATCCACGATTCCAAAGACATGTTTGTGCGTTTTTGGTAGTAACGCGGGCGGCATCATCTGAAGGTCTAAAAAAGATCGTCAGCCGTCAATACAGCTCTTGCGTGGGTGGCCTTGGAGGCCACCGGCTAGACGGTGTCACCTTGTGTCTCCCGTGTGTCTGGTAACAGTCACCTCTCCCCCCCGACCCTCGAGAGGAAAGGCAGCACGAGGGGGTTATTACACACGGGGAGTGACCACGGCTTGACAAAAGGGCAACCCCAAAGGCAAGGCACCCATGCATTTGAATAATCTGTTGCACCAACACGCACATTTGCATATCTGGGCACTTCCAAGTCACTGGGGCACTATGATTCACTTCTCACTGCCACACTGTGTTGTTAGCAGCATGAAACAGGATGGATATTAAGCGTGCTTGAATGCAAGTCCCCTCATGAATCTTTAAGGACGCGTAATAAGCAAACATGAGAAAAACAGCGACATCAGTCAACATAACCACAGTGCAGCTTCATTTTCAGACATGTATGATTGCCGGGGGGGTGGAGGTTTGTCCACAAGGAAATACCTGACAGGGCTTTAAATTGTGAAGAAGACTGACACCAGTGTGAATTTAACAATTGCCAGTTAGAGTGTAAAGAGAGCTTGTGTGGTGTGCAGTGAAGCAGTCCCTCCATGCTCTCTGCCTCTTACCTACCTCTCATAGATCCTGTAATGGATACAGCCTCTAAAGGATTTAGAGATGGCCGGGCCGCTCACCTATGAAATAGGGCTTGTTCGCAAGTCCATCCTCTGGAAAACTTTGACAAAGGATGAGGTTTCCACAGTTAACAAATGATCTACAGGGCTGCTGGGGATGTTGGGGCCGGTATTCATGCGTCGTGTATACAAAAGTAATTAAATCTGTATTCTGACCTTTTGCAGAGCTTTGACAGTTCAAGAAAACACTGCTGTGTATTCAACACACTTTTTTAATGAATGTGGAGTGTTTGAACACTGATATCCACCAGTGCACTGCGCTGAAGCAACACAAAGCAACGGGGAACACTGTGTAGCCATGCACTCACCAGCGAGGTTATTGTGAGGATTGTCTGGGAAGAGGAAGAGCACAGAGGAGCTACAGGAATGAAAGATGTTAGTCTGCCAGTTTGTCACAAAAGCAGTGTGCTCCTGTGTGATAGACTGGCAGACCGTGCTAGCTCGGCATCCTTGGGGACACACAGGCTACTGTTATAGAGTCACATTTCTGAGAAGCTCCTCTCATTTTCTGAAACAAAAAGATAGAGGGAAACCATACCGTGTCTTGGAGCAGACATGCTTAAGTCTTGTTAGGCTGCTGGTTTCTGCGAGGGGTTAAGGTCTGTGTCGAGCACAAGTCCACAATCAACGATCATAACACAGGAGGACAGAAAAAATGTTACAGTGGACTGACCTTCTCAGTAGGTTTTGGGCATGTTTGAGGGGCTGGTAAAGAATTTTATTTTATTTTATTTTATTATATGCTGACACCTACCACATAAATAAATGAATGCAAAAATAAAATAAAAGTAAAAAAAAAAAAAAAAAAAAAAAAATCTGGAAACCATTGTAAAACACCGCCTTAACACCTTGTTTTTCTTTCAACAAGTGAAAAAGACCTGCCAGTGGGATGAGATATTCCTACTTGTTCCCAATGCTAATCAGCTTGTTTCCAGAATTTTTTTGAATTCATTTTATTTTTTAAATTTTATTATTATTTTTTTTTTAATCCTAGTGGGCTGATCTGCCTTATTCCACTTTCCTGAAACATGTGAAACTGTACCGGAAACAAGTGAAGTGGGGTCAGACTGGCAGATTTTTTCACTTGTTAGAAGAAAATCAAGATTTTAACACTGAATATGAGATTTATTAAGACATATGACTCGATAAGACTGTGCTCTATGGGGATATAGTGATAAAGTTTGTAATTAATAGGATGTTCATATCCAGTGCTGAAACCCGTCTGTGCACAGAATTCAAAGATCTCCTTAAAGACGACACAAAATCATTTCTTTAACAGACTAGAAGCAAAAACACACAGAGATTAAATCATTAGACTCCCAATCTTGTTTGTTTTTGCATTTTCCTTATTGTTAATTCATTCGTGTCTCGGTAGAGGTTTCTTTTTTGAAATTCTGAATCATATTTAGTCAAAATGAATACATGAAACATTTCTCCCTGCAGTATGCTTACATAATTACCAAAAAAAAAAAAAAAAAAAAAAAGTTGTGATGTGGATTTTTAGGATTTCTGTTGTTCACTTTCTGCCTGTAGCCATGTTCTGGTTCAGGAGATGATCTCCAAAAGTTCAAATAGGCATATTAAATTTAAAACTGTAGCTGTGAAAGGACTTATATTTTCAAATGCATAGTCGTTGTACTTTGTATTTTTGTAGAGAGAGAGAGAGAGAGAGAGAAACTAATTTTCATACAATGATTGCACATGAACCAGATAGGAAACACCACTGTTGTCACATCTTGCTGTTTGTGCATGTCGCCCACACAACACCAGTCACTTTTGTATCATGGCCTCCGTATCTGGGAGTGGAATCCAACGGTGCGAGAGCGGAGACGATCATCCCGGAGCAGAGGTCATGTGGAGCCGACAGGAGCAGGATGGTACCCCGCCAGATGAATTAAAAAAAAAAAAAAAAACTTATCTCGCTTTGTGCCCTGCAACTGTTGCTTGGATACAGCAGGCCTTCAATAACCTCTAATTAACAGTTTTGTGATTCACATGCCCTCCTGTTAACCTTGCCTCCCCAGACTTGTGCGTCTATTACATTTTAAGAGGTGCAGCCATTGTGACGATGCACTGTAAATTAAAGATACGCTTCCATTTCTAAAATCGCGGCCTTAATTACATAAACCAAACGCGCTGTCTTGTGGTTTGGAGGCCCGGTTTGTGGGCGGATCTGCTTTCTCGGGTCATGTTCTAACAACCTCTCTGTAGATATCGCTCGCCTGCTTGTTGTGTTTCATAATATAACAGCACATGATTAAATAAATCATGTGGTGCATCGCCTTGCATTGTTTTGCCACTTTTCACAAACACTAAAACTCCCTTATACTTTCCTGAAAGCTTGAATCGCACTCCTGGGAATTTAGCTCTTTTAGTGATTAGGGTAACTGAACTCTCACAGAGTCTGCTCTTTGAATTAAGCCCAACTCCCCTTGCAGCAGGTCTCTCACCGAGCTGATCTTGCAGGCTAATTGGCCTTGGGGTTGACGTGCAGTGTTTACCAGCGGTCCTTTGGGAGCCAGATGAACCGATAGAGGGGAAGGGGTGCTGCGGCTCCCCTGCCAACACCGGCTCAAGGCATGGACCACTACTCCTTTTAAAGGTCCCCTGCAGCGCCCGGTCAGGACCTCGACTTTAGTCATAAGAGGCAGACTTAAACTCTTCCCTGAGTTAAAGTTAGGTGAATTAAACAACACAGTTTTGGAGAAAAAGGGACTCTGAAAGGCTGTGGACAAAATTCATTTATATCTCAACCAGAAACTGCATTATACTATACACTGGACAAACTATTTTCACTTGTTTGTCACATGGAAAGATTATCCAGCAGGTAAGAGAAGGGTAAGTTATGCTTGACCAAGGTGAAGGTTATAAGGGAGCCCTGAGAGGCAAGAGGGAATTTATTTACTGTAATTTTATTTTTATTGATTGATTGATTGATTTTTTTTGGTCAGTGATGGAATTTTTTTTCTTATTTTCTTCAACACCACATGGACCACCTATGACTTATATGGGATTAGGATTAGCCTCAACTAAATTTTATTTGGCAGTGATTTACATGAGACATGAGGCTAATTATTGATATTAGATTAATGTAGAAATATTGGTGCATGACACAACGGGCCTTAAGACAAATCCCGCCTGAACAAAAGGTTTCACCGTCTCAAAAGGTTTCACCGTTTCAATGCACAAACTCTTAATGTCTGCCTTAAATCATGATGGAGTCTGTCCATTAAATGCCTCTATGTGCTGTCATGGCCAGTCAAGCCGGGCACAATCGTGTTGAACGCTATTTTCCGCGTGTGAGCAAAGCTCCCAAGTGACACTGCACAGCTGCTCGGCCGAAAACTGTGTACGGCACTGCATCAGCCGCAGCTGAGAGACGTGAGCGCCAAAGAGTGGAGCTGCAAACACCAATGGATATTTTAATTATACAGATAAACTGAATATGATGACAAAAATACAAACTGCAAATGCAAAATAGATGTTGTTCCCTTTGCCTTCGGTGGGTTTGGTTTAGCCATGTGACAAAGGTTAGGGTTAGATTTAGATTTTTGAACAAATAAGGGAAAAAAAACTCAAAATGTAAACTTCACCGACAGTAATAAACTTTTTATTGTGACCTGCAGGCCGAGGGTAACCGTTTACTCCTGCCCTCCCCCCACCACCAGCCTCCACACTCTCACTCTCCACTGCACCATTTCAGTGTCAAGCTGCTGCCGGTGACTGCTTGTGTTTGCTTTACGTAATCCTTTCATGGTGGGAGAACGTACTTCTCCCACTTTTTGTGCATTGAGCACATATTTGCATTTTAAGACATCATCCTTGTTCCACAAAATTTCAGGAGACCAGGCTCCAATTAAAACTAATGTATTCTGACCATTGTTTTCTGTTTATTTGTCAACTTCTCGGCAAGTGGAAGAACTTACTTCATCTGTTACATTATGTTCTCCCCACAATGTAAACCTGCTTTGAGTGCGGCTAGATTGTTAGTGGTTATGAAGGATACATACCGATGGAGGGAGGATGTTGCCCCCCAGATGCGTTAGGATTGCCTTGGCTGTAAATTAACCAGACAGCAGTGTTTTGAAATGGGCATTTGTTTCAATTATCGAGATAGAGTTGTTTGTGAAGCTGTGTAACTTTATGCTTGCCTTGAATCTTTTCTGATTGGATGGGGAGCCAGATGGGAGAGCAGGGAAGACAGAGAAAGAGGCCATGAATTTGCTCACAGCGTATGGCATTCACAGTTTTCTGAGAGACAAATCATTTATAGATAAATGCCATGTGCACCAAAAGAACGCTGAGACGTTTCAGTGTACTTTCTGAGTCTGTCTAAATGGCATAGCCAAAGTGACATTAACCTTGTGTGGTAAAGGTAAAAGTGTGTGTATATATATATATATATATATATATATATATATATATATATGTATGTATGCATATATATATGTGTGTGTGTGTGTGTACACTTTATTAGGTACACTTGTACAATTGAATACAACCCAATACAACTTTTGTGCCAAAAATTTTCCTTTTCTGCTACCTACAATGCTCAAGTTTTCTTTTTGTCACAGTAACAGAGGTGTTCATTCAGTTCTATGTTTGGCATTGAGCTCATAGTTAGTGGTGTTGTTGTACTGGACTGCATTTTATTGACAGCTGTTTCTACTCTCATGTATATAAAAAAAATAAGAGACACCTCTCAATATAATGCAGTTCAGTACAAGACCTCTGCAAACTACAACCTCGATAATAAACACAGAATTAAATTGACACATTCTCCACAACATCAGCAAAAACTGAACATTATAAACTTTGTTAAAAGATGAAATTTATGGCAGAGCTGTAGTAATTTTAATGTAAGTGTAATTTTAATTTTGAGTCATAACCTATAACCGAGTGTCTGGCAGTCTTTTTGTGTATTTTTCAATGCATAACCGGTCAGTATATCTAAGAAATGTGGATGACACTCCTTCACACGCAAACAGTGCACAAACAAAACTCACCTCAAAGAGTCTGCAAAATAATAAGAACATGAGACGCTGTCCTGTGGGATTTGCAGCATTGTTTGGTAAACTTTGGATTATGATATTTCCCAGAAAGCAGGAGCAGCACATCTTTAAGGGGAAGTAAAAGGTAGGAGACTGAGCTCTGGATGAGTAACAGCTAAACCCGGCTGCCTTGCGATGCATAATTTTAGGCTTTCTTTCCTTGTTTATGTGACGGGGGAGTCCACTTTCTTGTTGCTAATACCCAATTAGGGAGATGATTATTGATTGAGGTGTTGAAAGTTGACCGCTAATCTCCCTGCTCTCAGGATGAGTCGATCAATAGGTGAGCGTAACGAGCAACCTGGTTTCTGTGTGCTAATAAAATAGAATTACATTTGGTCTGAATACATATTTGCAAAACAAAAGGATAGAGGATTTGGGGACGGAAATATTATTTGTGCGTGGTGCTTCATAACTCGCACGTCAGACAGGCACACATGAAGGGGCAAACATAACACATAATTCACAGCGCTCCTGTTTTTTTTTTTCTGATCCTGGCATCAGCTGCTTGTTAGCAACTGGTGAAAATGAGAGTGTCGATAAAGGTGCAAATGTTTCTGCCAGGATCCACAAGTCATTTCAGTTACGTGCATTCTGTTTTGATGTAAAAAAAAAAAAAAAAAATCTTGCATCTTGCCTTTTTACCGAAACTCACTTGAAGAGCTTATTGCATAGCAGGCACTGTACATGCAGACAAAGCTTCAAGTTGAGGCTAAAGGCACCAGCACAAAACAAATCAACCCGCCTCTGAATGCTAATTCTTGTGCTTATATTTCACTTTAAAACCCCTTGGGTACTTATAAACAAATGGTGATTAAGATCGAAGGTAAGCTAATGCCACCACTGGTTGCAGAACAGCGTGATTATGGCTAATTACTTCCAGAAGGCAATTTCCCCCCATCCACTTTGTTTTTTTTACCAAGTTTGTTATGATGAAAGTCGCTCATGAATGAATGACTGAGAGCATGGCTTGTTTTTGACCCATCAAGGGCAACAAAACAGTCAAACAGCACATTCCCTGGGCTGTTATTACTGTATAAACAGGATAATTCCTATACCATCCCTGCCTTGATTAGACTTAATACCTCGGTTTCTTGTATTTTTATATTATTTCCATATTTTGTTGCTAGTTTATAGTAATTCATTAGTATCCAGTGGTCCAAGAAATATGCTAAAAACCCATGAAAATCATCAGATTTGATGAAAATACCACGCTCAACTCCAAGGTGTCACTTTCCTCCGCAAAGATGTTACGTTGTCTCATAACACGGTCTCCGAGGACGGCGTCCCTCCTCACGCCCGCTATTAAAATGCATGAAACTTCAGAAAATGTCACGCATGCATTACATTAAACCTTGAGTCTTTTTGGTTATGACT
Organism: Myripristis murdjan; assembly: GCF_902150065.1. Classification (NCBI taxonomy): domain Eukaryota; kingdom Metazoa; phylum Chordata; class Actinopteri; order Holocentriformes; family Holocentridae; genus Myripristis; species Myripristis murdjan. The sequence continues at coordinate 9,477,606 of NC_043999.1, forward strand.
TAATTTTCAAATATAGACATGCTGTGCAGCGGTGATAGATCTACATGTCGACTAAATTTCTTACTTTAATTAAAAAGTAAGCCAAACATTTTCCAACAGAAACGACAGGATCTGCAGTATATGTCAAAAACAGTAGCGCAATCTCTTAATGATGTACCTGACTAAATAAAGAATAAAATATATATATATATATATATATATATATATATTTTTTTTTTTTTTTTTTTTTTTTTCTTTTTCTTTCTTTTTTTTTTTTTTAGATGAAAGCCCACTAAATGTCTGCATAATCACTACTATTAAATAGAAATTGTGTGCAGCATCTAAATGGAAGCTGGCTCCTTTCAGTCTCTTTATTCAGTGAAATGGTTTCGTACGCCCATACTTTATTCATAGACACATCTACATTTTAGGCATTTAGTTAATGCTGTCATCCACAGTAACTTGTGATGAGTGAGCTGGTCAGGGTCAGGATACGTTGCTGTTAATGGACACACTGACTGTTGCAGGAACCAAAACATGGTGGTCTGTCTATTCACTAGCCCCCCTCCTCCTTCCCCCCGGCTCCTCAAACATCCATGAATAAAGAATATTCTTATTTTTGTACAGTAAAAAAAAAGAAACTCTCTAAGTGAACACTTGAATTAGGTTAGCTTGCTCTTACCCTCCCTTTAAAGTTTGTACTTTTATCACTTGCCAACATCAGTAGAGAGTCTTTACAGGTACACTCCTTCAAAACTTTTCCTTCTCATTTGCAAAGCTAGGTTAAGCACATGTAAAAGAGATGCATTAGGAGTACGTTGGAGGCCCGGAAACAAACATTTTCCCCTCCTCCCCTGCCTTTGACAGGCGAGTGACAGCTATTTAAATGCAAACTGTCATTAACAAACACAACCCTGCGCGACACCTGCTTTAATCACGGCAACAAAGGCGCAGCAAGTGGCCGAGTAGGAGCCCCCTCTCCGTGTGATATTCAAATGATGGGGCGGTGCAACATACAAAAACAACAACATCAAAGAATAGGCTGTGCACAGAGAGAGAGATATGCTGCACCAAGTGCCTCCGCGCACCAGTGTTAATCAGTTTCATTTTTAAAGTGATTAAAGACAGAAAGACCGAAAGTCACTGAATCGCTTACCCTTGTGATGTGAAATTGCAGTGTGTTACTTGAAATCTCATTTTTAACGCCATCGATAATGCCTGCAGTGGAGCTTTAAAGCGGCTTTATTACCGCAGCCCATTCCTGCAACATATTCATGTGGCATTTTTGTCATTTTTGACACAGACGGTGAATGGTGTGACCAGCTTCTGGGCAAGAATATAAAAGCAGCCCTGATCAATACCAGCTCTAATTGAATAAAAATCTCCAGTGGTGATGCAAACCAGTGTTACCTTTCAGAAATATTAACGCCTCCATGGTCACAGTGGCACATGGATTCGTAAGAACGCATTTTGGCGCTGGATTCTGACCTGATTTGTCTTGGTTTTGGTTTTCCTGTCTTGAATTGTTGTCACTCGGCCCAGCCATAACTCAAATGAGGAAGTCGCTGGGCTGTAACATCCCACATGCCTGCCAAGGCCCAGGCCCTGTAACTAATGCATGGCATTTGTTTTGAAGAGTTTTTTTTTTTTTTTTTTTTTTTTTTTTAGTAACTACCATGGATTTCAATCACATTAATGTAATGTAGTCACACACTACTTACTAAAATACAAGCAGTTGCTCAGTTGATTCACCACACATGATCAAACACACACTGTATTGCACACACTTGATATATCACATAGCAATATACCTTCATACAGTGGGCCTCCTGGGTAAAGCACTGCTGCTACCCACAAATCCAAATCAAGGAGTCAAGGAAGTTTTTTGTCCCGTCCCGCAATATTTCTGTTTGTTTCTATGTTTCCTCCATTTTATGCACATGCAAGTCTAGCAAAAAAAAAAAAAAAGGAACATTTTCAATAAAACGCGTAACATGTTTCACATCCCACCAAAATTATGTACACATCTGGCCATACAATGAGCACGCGCTGACTGCAATGCCATCTTTGGTTTTATTCCTGCAGATCCCGTTCTCAATGTGCCACCCACCCTGACGCAAAACCGCAGCTGCATCAGCCATATTTGCTTCCCATAAAATGTTGCGATGCTGTAATTTTGACTGCATGCAATTTTTAAATAGGAAATCTCTGAAATGAAACGCACACATTCACGTGTCTGCAGTGTGAGGATTTTAAATACAAAGACTGACAGTCTACCTACTCATTCACTGTGCAGCGCCTTTGAGTCAGATGCACCACTGATTAGAATAATTCCTTAGTTGAATCGTGCATCTGGGCAGCAGATAGCAGGAGACGTGGATGCATATTAGTTGTATTACTATAACTTTGGGACCAATGTAACTGCAATTATTAGACATCTGCTGCTATCCCTAGAGAGGATAAATCAACAGCCACTCTGAGTAATCAAATTTAATCACACAGCCACCAGCCTACTGGTTATAATTAATGGACCCAGTGTAGCCTATAACATATATCTGCATCGGTCTGCCATGAATTGCAACCCATAAATAAGGTATTAATATGTCACAGCACGTTCCAGAGCGATCCTTTAACCTCTATCAGACACATAGAAACAGAGTTCATGATATAGAAGACACATCTGAAAAAAACAAACAAAGCAACACTAAAAAGCAGGTTTTCAAAAAATTGAGACTTCAAGCTCCTTTGTCCTTTAATATTATATATATATATATATATATGTATATATATATATATATGACAGAGGAATGAGATTGCCCCACTTGTTTCTACTGCTAGTCAATTTTTTTTTCCACAGAATTTTCTTGAATCAAGTGTCATTTTTGTGATAATAGCGGCTGCCTCATTCTGCATTTTTTTGAGCGCATTTATATTTGTTTCCAGAAACATCCGAGAAACAAGTAAAAGTGCATCGGAAACAATCAGGATTAATCCTTCAATCAGGGTTTTTTTTTATGTGCTTTGAGAAAAAGAGGATTTTATATTAAATATAAGACTGAATTACGTGTTAAATTTAGCTTCTTTTATTTTATTTTATTTTTGAATTACTTTCAAGATGATGTCATTTGGCCTACAGTAGTGAGTGTGTACTGCAGACCAAACTTAAATCACTTTCATATTTTCATTATGAGAGCTTTTTTTTGCTGTTTTGGAGGGGCTGGGAGGTGAGAAGAGGTGGGAGTTCAGGTGGGTTATAGATCGGGACAGAACATTGATATGTCAGAAATTCTTTATGTGTTGTGGTGCTGACTTTTATGTTTGGCAATAAAAAGATTAAAAAAAAAATCTTTACACTATAAGATTAGACCTTCAGTGCACGCAAATGCCTGAGCCATGACAGTGAATGATGGCTATATTTAAAACCATAACACTTTTAATAAATAGAGTGCAGGGTGCACCGTGAACTTGCGAGACGTGATTAAATACTCCAGTCCCGTGTTAATTAGATTCCTTCAGGTGTTAACTGCAAACGCTAAGCCTCCCAAAACGCATCGCCGCCGAAGTGTAAACAAAGACACCCAACTGCACCCGTGCTATGTCAGAAACAAAATTGCAGTTATATTGGCACACGGAGCTTACGGCTTTGATCAGATAAGGATTTGGAGGGGTTTGCTTCCGGCAGATGTGCGAAAATCCCCATATCCATGAGCGAGACAATCCAAATGACATTTAGGAACGGATGGAAGGGAACCTGACTGAACAGAACAGGAAGTCACTCGTATTCAAAACCTTGATGAGACTTAGCGCGCCTTTACCCAAACAGACCACGATCAAATCTCATACGATTTCCCCGATCTGTACTTACCGATTAAGATTTGTGAGCGTGAGCGGGCAACAATAGTTTTTTATTTCATTTTATTTTATTGGTGACAATCCCAGCAGATCAATGGCGGAACATATAAGCAGTTGATAGAATTACACCATAAAGCCGCAGGGCTCAACTGGATCAGGTTTCACTGTTCTCCTTCTTCAGGGGCAAACTTACAATTATACAGAAAGACACTAAGTATGTGATATAATTAAAATCCATATATCAAGGATTGTGATGTCTCCTTGCTCCCTCTGAGGGGCTGTCTGAGTTTTCCTTTAACAGGTGCCGAACAGGTTTTCTTGAATTTGCGTGTTTCCCTTTTGAATTTTGTATGTGCTAATACAGCACAGAAAGCACAGCAGACAAGACAGTCTACTAGTGGTGACTGTGGGCTCAATTTCCCATTCTCAGTGATATGAAATAATAAATAGATACATTACAGGGGTGGAAAGCATCAAGAGACTTTGAATATTGAATACCAAGTTCTGCAGGGAGTTATTTTTACTTGCCTTTTTTGTTGTCTGCATGTGTATATGTGTGTGTGTGTGCGTGTGTGTGTGTGTGTGTGTGTGTGTGTGTGTGTGTATGTTGATAGAGATTAATCATTATTTCCAACATGCTGACATGCTCAAGCCCTTTAAAACTGCACTAAACACTGAATTCTTAAAAATGTTTAGCTGTGAGACAATATTCAGTAAATGCTTTAGTGCACAATGTGGGCTCAGTTAAAGTGAGGTCTGCTTAGACTCAAGAGGAAAATAAATAAATAAAAAGTGAAATTGTGTAATTTGATGGTTGAGTCTCACTGCAGATCTGATTCATTTATTAGTGCTTACTCCACGTTTTTGTCAGTTGAGTTGAGGTGAGTCACCCTCTGCAACTTTGCGCCGTGCACCTTTTAATATTTGCACTGCATTAGAGATGATGAATGATAATACTCTTGTAGCATGTGATAATGAGTCGGCGTATTTGCTAAGACGGTCCTCTAATTCAGCCACATACATTTATGTGCATGCTGCTGCCGGGTGACACAATATCGGGGTTGAAACAAACGTTCAGTTGAGAATATTACAGTAATCCACTGAACTCTCACTTTCCCTTAGATGTCCCCTGAAGTCGCTTCAGATTGAGAACGACACTTTTTTTGCACAGCAGTGTCACATACGTATTGTGCATCTGCTGGTTTAAATGCTTCATTGAAGCCACACAATTACCGAGTGAAATACATGAGTGAACTATTGAAAACCGTTGTTGTATGGCTGCACCATTACATCAAATGGAAAATATCTGCATGCTTTGTCTGTCATTTTATACACAGGTCCCTGTTATTCAGCAGGATATATGTGGTGTATTTGCCTGGGGACTTTGACTAGAATTTAAAATAAACCTCTATGGGTTTGGATGAGGCTTGGTTGTGCAGCATGCATTTGTCATGACAAACCCGCCGCTGGGACCAGCAGGGTTAATATCAACGGTGGAGGTAGCGGGGTCCAAAGTGACTTATGCAGCCAGTCTGTATGCTTGAGTGACACTGCGGTCTGACATGACCAGTGAAATAGGGTGGGACGAGGAACAGCAGCGCCTTGTCTCTCCCAGCTGGGAGACTGGACAGTGACAACTAAAGACAGATCCATATAAAATATAGAGAAGGGCTCCCAAGGAGGCCATGTGGCCCTCTGGCAGTACATCATAATTTTGATAGACCCTTCAATGTCAAGTAAGGAATCTTCCTAAGAAGGTGTTTTTTTTTCCCCCCAAAGAAATGTCTTCTTTTCATTCATGGCATATTTTTCCTGAGCAACAGCAGGGGCCCTGAACACTGACTACAACTAATTTCCTCATTATTTACTTTCACGCAACTTGACTCACACATCCTTGGTCACAAACAGTGGTGTTTGTTTTTCCTCCTTACTCTTAACCTTCCCACATACATGGTTCACGGTGCTTTGGGTCTAACTCTTGGCTGCACTCACAGTGTAGGAGGCTTGCACAAATTAATCTGGCTTTTTGGTAGTGAAAACCAGTCAGATGAAGCTGCTGATTATGTGGTGGTGCAGGACAAGTAAACACCTCAGGGCTGAAAGGAAATCATTGATTTTTGCCTGTGAGGTTGGAAGTCAACTTTGAAACCCTACCTTGGCACCAGCAGTAGGCCAATTACTGGTTGAAATTTTGGAGGAAAACTTTCTTTTTGTTCACCATCGCCTGAAATTAGTGGGAGTTTGCCTAGCAGAAACAAAAATGTCAAGGTTGAACTGCATCCCTGACACTCTACTTGAGCAAAATGACATTCAGCCTCCATTCTTTTTCTCCTTCAAACCATAGAGGCAGTATATGTACAGTGTCAGTGAACATATTTACTTAAAACAGCACATATTTACATACATGGTACTGTTATAAAATGCAGCAAAGCTATTATTAGCATTGCCTCCCAGTCCTAATACCTCGACAGCATTACGGCTCTGTGTGACTTTGTTAGTGAAATACAGCAGTTGCTCCACAATCCTCTCTCCTGTGTCCTCTATTTATAATTTTGAGCAACATATACTATTATGCATCAAAGGGTTTTGTCAGCATATTTATAATTGTTATTTCATTATTTTATTGGGTTGTGCATTTCATTATTTTAGGGGTAGGAGGGGAGTGGGAGTATTCTGTCTAGAACATAAAAGGAAATATTAATAACTGGTCACTTTGTGGGCTCATAAAAGTCCCTCTAGATATCTCAGTCAAATGCAATGGTAAGCAGATAAAGACGCATATTCTCTACAGATTTTATTGTATTACGCTTCCCTTACGCATGATTCTGTCTCCCTAAACGTGGCAGATTATAAGCTTTTTACTTACTTGTCATTTTCCGTGATTGATCAGCGTCTATAAATGATGGTGCATGGCCAATTCAGTGTCTTTATACGACTCCACCTTTCTGTCTCCGGGCACTTTCATTGTTTGTGCTGTAAAGCAGGTTGCACCGGGAGGCTTGGGAAAGCAATCAAACCCTCTCTATGAAATGTTGGTTTTATCTAAGCCTTCCATTTACCAAAATCTTGTGAGGCAAATAGAGAGAAAGTGGATCAGGCTGTTAAAATGACACATCTATTGAAGGATCAAAGTATCTTCATGCTTAAAGCCGTTCCTTACTTAAATCCACGAGGGGCCTCGTACACCGCGGCATTGTTTCGGCTGTGTCAACCACAGTATGAGCACTGTACTTGGGATTTATAAGAAGATGACAAACTATTGCTACCCAATTATTTACTGTAAAGAATGTGACCTTAGAAAAAGAGTCCAATCTAAGAAAATAACCTGAAGGAAAGAAAATTATTAACAGGAATGAATTATGCAATCATCTTTGGAAGACATTGCCTGGGGACATTGAGCCAGATTTATGTGAAATGATTTAGGAGATAAAACCAGGGTGTGCTGCATTTCGGCATGTACATATCCATTTATGTAATTAACTATGAGTGCTCCCGTTAGCGACAACGGTTAATAAGCTCCAGTGGGAACATGGGAAGGCAGGTGAACCCGTGGCCCTCGAGATGTTAAACACAGATGAATAGATGCCATAGCACACACACGGCCTAGTAAATCAGGTAAAATGAGCACTGAAACAGGACGCAAATGGGCCTCGCGGTGAAAACTCAATATCGCATAAATGGACAGGCCTCTCATAGATATTGGAAACTGGTAACCTTGCCACTGCGAGCTCACCTCTTCTATTGCTCACATGCCCAATGCACATTTACTGGATTTACCTTCTTCAAGTCTATTTTAGCCTTCAAAACCCTAAGATGTAAAGGTTGGCCATAATGGGTAATTGGCTAAATTAATGTGTAATTTTAATAGCACTGATAACAACACAGTGAAAACAATATATTATACAGTAATAGTCTCTGTGTCCCTAATTGCTACAGCTTGCCTTAAGGTTATAGAGGCTAAAAAGAGGAATAAAATGGACGAACACAGGCATGATCATGCTAAAACAAGTGGGTAAATGGCTAGATGGATAGATAGTTGCAACAGAGCAAGTTTCACTGAGATTTGATAAATCTGCTTTAAGCATGACCCATTTAAATCATGAATTTTGTGGTATATTCCTTCGAGATACTTCACAAGCCTTTACTGCCGCCTCTTGCTTTTGACTAAATCTCAGTTGGCCTCTCGTATACATCAAGTTTAGCTATTATTGTTTTTTCTTACTCTGGTGTAAAGCGAAATGTCAAGTACTAAGACTTGGAGAGAGCAAAACCCCTGAAACATTTACACTGCTTCCATGGTTGAAAAAAAAAATACACATGGGTCCAAGGGGTTGTCACTTGCAGTTTTCTCTCTATAGGTAAGTGGGAAAAATAACCATGAGGAATCTTACCTTAAAATGTACTGCATTTATCTCGATGCAGTGTTGTTTTAATGTATGGTTTCAAGCTTGCATTTTTCTCCAAGCCACCATACTGTCATATTTCATTAAGAACCAATGCTGCACACAATGCACCAGAGAGAATATAAAATAGAGGATAATTAAACTGTTTGATGCCAGAAATATCCATTGAGATTCATCTAATTGCAACACAATGGAGCTGAAACTGTAAAGGGAATACAAAAGAAACACACCACGAGTGTGACGACCAGCAAGGGTCATGTTTGAAATAGTTAAATGCAATCTAAGTGCAATTTACTTCCTGACAAACTATGGCAGAGATAAATTGACTTTGCAACAATGTGTGGTGACAAAAAAAACATTTTGAGAATAAAGGTTAAGGTTACAATATATTATCTCAGTGAACAACTGTGGCGTAAACAATGGAGGACAATGAGTCGGAGCACAGAATACAGCTCATTACTTGTGCTCTTTATTTTCCAACAATATTCTTTTTTTTTTTCTTCTTGCAGACATTGGAAGCAGACAAATTCCAATCACCCCCTGTAACATGGCTAATAGGGTTATCTTGATATTTTTATGATCTTTGTAATTGCATAAGAATGAGATGAAATTCGCTCCTATACAAGTACAGTCACTTATATTGTTGTAATAATAATATAAAATTCTGTAATAACCCTATAACAATGCCATAATCAGAAAAGTGTCCTTCAATTAAGTTGGCCCTAAGTGCCTTGGTGTTATGGACTATTAAACGGTGTCTAGAATAGCTGCACACTTGGCACTTTCATGAAGTCGGGATGAGAAAGCAAGTGTGGCAAAGAATATTTTCCTCAGTGTTTATATTTTATGAGCTTTTTGGTAACTTCAGGCTAGACATCCCCCCAGCCCTGCCCTTTTACTCTGTCTATTCCTATGACTTAAATAATGAAACTCCTATGTTTTGCCTTTTAGCGCTGCTCTTGTACATCACAGTAGCACGAGAGAGCGCTTGGATCACCGGTGACTGTCACAAAGGACTTTATTGTACCGTTGGAGACAGAGACGGGGGAAGTTTTTGAGCAATGTCACCTTCACAGAATCACAAGATTGGGATTCGAGATTTTTTTTGCAGGGAGTCACCTTACTGCATTGTGTTTTGCATGCTTTGATCTGGTGTGTCATGTAAGGTGTCAGTTTACGGGAAAGAGAGATATTTCCTGAGTGCAGGTGCAACGTCAGGCACTGTACCCACTCATCCTTTAAGCGGCACTCAGACGAGACAGTGCACCCATTGGTGATTAATATGTAACTATGTTATTTGTAAGGGGTGTGCTTTTCTTCTTTTGCATTGAACCCTCATTAGCATACTCTCCAGATGACCGAGCCCCTTTGCCATTGTTTGGATGGTTTGCACCCCTATGCATTTTAAGATAAACGACTGTATAGATTCACAGGCACGGGGAGTTCAGCCTTTTTCTCAAGAGCTGCCCTCCTTCGTCCCGTGGTTCTTCATCGCTTTCACTCTTCCTCAATCCTGCCGACCACTCGTCTCCAGCTCTGCAGCAGTAATTAAGCAGCGCCGTTATATCTGGGGATATACTGCGAGCTATGTCAGAAAATTAGGCTGTGGAATAATGAGGGTTGAGGGACATGTACTGTGCTGCTGGTCTGCACCGCTGCATTAAAATCAAAGGACTTTCACAGCTAATTGGAGATGGGTTAAACTGCTTGGCTGTCTCACCCCTGTCCCTAGCCCTCCACCCAAAACCCACCCCTAGGAAATGAATGCCTCCCTTTTACTCTTATTTTGTGTTTCATTTCCATACCAAAGAATGATTTTTTTTTTTTTTTTTTTTTTTTTTACAGGGCTATCTGCAGTGGATAATTTAAACATTGGTGAGATAACTTTGTCTGTGCTCTACACGAGGCCAATTTAAACCACTAGCAATTACTCCTTGTGATGCTTTTTTTTTTTTTTTTTTTTTTTTTGTTTTCCTTTTCCTGGGACAGTGTAGGCCACCCAGCCGAGCTATTTTCTTTTGAACGGTCACCAATTACCGCTCTATTCTTGTAATTGACCATAAGATACACACAGCATAGATCCCTGTTCTTCAGTTCTAGCCAGTTAGTACAATCACTTACGTGGAATTAGCAGAGCGACATGATAAAAAGACACTTAGGCCTCTCCTTGGTTACACCGATGGCATCAGCGGCATGACACTGTATAATGAGCCAAGCCATGGTCCACTGCTCAGAGGAATAAAAAGATACCATCTCTCGATTGTGTTTTGGGTTTTGCAGAGCAGCTGCACGGTGGAGTTAGTGTACCCCTGCGGACGGCTGCACAGCAGCTAATTGCAAGTCAGCAGTTTAATTTATGTATAACATTAAAAAAAAAAAAAAAATCAAATTCTGCTGTTTGCTTTGAGATCAGAATACAGACTGTCAACATCACCATTATTTAACAGACTCATCCTTATTTATGACAGAGCCTCACATGCCGCACTCAGCCACTACATCTCATAGCTGTTTTGTTGATATTGATTTAGGCTGCAGGCCATAAATTACCAGTGGTTAGTATGCAAGAAGTGTAGTTACAGGGTAAAATTTGTATTAAAAGGAAATTGATATTAGTGCTTAATTGTTCTAATGAATAAGTAGCTAATTGCGTTTAATTACAGCCAGGCCATTACGCTAATAACAGTAACTTATAATAACTAATATCAAAGGAGACTGGTATTATAGGGTTGTCACTCATGGAAATGGAGCGCAAATTAAGCATAATTACAATGTAAGGAGATAGTAATTATACAGTAAGAAGAAGAAAAAACAGAAAAAAGTGTCTGTGGCAGCATTTATTGCCAGGATTTCTGGGTATATGGGGATATCCAGCATCCGTGGAGATATATTGTGCTTGTCATGTTGCTTTTCAAAGAGCCATGATAGAGACATCAAATCTCAAGAAATAATGACTTGCAGCTCAAGGTGGTTTTATTAGCTGCAAGGGCGCAGGCATTACGATGCATTTGGGATATCACAGCCTTTGATTGCCACATTTCTAATTTGGAACTACTGTAATGTAGAAATAACATATGTAACTTTTTCTTCTCTTGTTCATTAAAAATGATTTTTAAATGAGTCACATTTATTTGCTTGTGCTGTATGCAACTGTTGGTGGTGTTATTTTAAAAAATCACACACAAGAAGGTGCCTTTTCACAACAAACTATAAAAAAAAAGCAAAGGATGTGTGTATTTTAATATGTATGAAGCACCGTTAGGGAGTTGAGGAGTGTAAATACTAGCAAGATGGCAATGCATGGAAATGTAGCATTAGCCTCCAGATCGAATCAGATTAAAATAACATATGCTGTGATTTAATTTTTAAATAAACACAGGGCATTAAATGAAAACAGTGAGGGTAACCCCCACAAAGAAATGCAATAGGAAATAAGGAGTAAGGACTTGAACTGACTTTGAATTGTCTTTCCCATAGCTGGGGAAATCACAGAGCAAGTGGAGCCATATGAATATGAAACTAGGAAATATTGTAGTGGTAATGACAGTTTACCAAATTATTAAGGATTTTTTTTCAGAAAGTGGGTCAACAAAAAAGCTCATCTCTTAAAATCAGCAGTTACTCGTAGCAGCTGAGACTTCTTATTGTAAAATCACATGCAAGAAACCAGCACACACACACAATAGACACACATGCTTCACCCACATAACCTGGAATCCAAATGCATTTTTTGTTACTGAGGACACAACAAAGCTGGTACCCAAGAAGCTTCCAGGGGCATTATCCCTGTTTAACCTCCACCAGACTGACTTTTGATGCCAATCAAATAAAAAAAAGTTTTTTGTGCAAAGTTTTTGTTTTCTTTTTTAAAAAAAAAACAAAAAAACAAGGTACATAGCCTTCAAGAGCCTTGCTCGACTCTGACCAATGCCCTTCATCGCACCAAGGAGTCAATGTTAATCCATTTTCTGTCAGTTCATGTTCTGAGGAGAGAAAAAAAAAATCTCAGCAGTTCAAGTTACAACTGCTGATCCTGTTAAAGTCGTCACTGCAATGCCGTGGACAGATAAAATTACGACAAACAGTACAATAGCGCAATTGCAGCCACAATCCGTAACGTTTGCACACATTTCCAGAGTCGCGGGCCGGTTTAGATAAGACTGCAGGGTGTTTGAAAAGTCGTGGCACAGGTGTTTTTGCCTGTGGAAGCCACGTGACTGGCGGAATAAAGTGGAATCTAGCACTGATGCCAAACTTGTTTATGCACGTTAGGTGAACATGATAATAGCCCCTCTGAATTTAACACGCTCTTCTTTCAGTAATTAAATGTTAGGCATAGTCAATTAACACATTCAGTCTTAGCAAGACGACTATTACCTTAGACTAATTTAAAGTAATATCCATTTCTTCAAATTAGCTTGATTGCTAGTTGCAGTACATATATCAGCGAAATGATTTTTATTCATTGCTAATTCACACAAGTGATTAACGGTAATATGAATGTCCATAAATATAGCTAGATAACAACTGATGGCTTATTTATTAGTGCAAAACTGCAATAACAACCTCCTTTAACACAAGATAGTGGCTGTTATTGTCTCTGCAGTAACTAATTAATAATGGATCACACTCGCCACAAGTTATTCACAATTAACATAAGTCTCTTTTACTGCCTGGTTGCAAGCCCTGTGAGCTCCGTCATTAAGTGTTACCTCTGATATGGTTTGCAGTGTTAGACACAGCGTTTAACTGCAGTGTGCTTTTGTTCTAAAGCAAGATATCCTCCATTTGAAAAGACACACTCGCCTGCACCCAGTAATCTCTACCCCACCATCCCCCCCTTCATGGTTACAATCAGGCCTACTACCTTTTAAAACACTTACAAACTGGGTCTTCTAGTTAGATACTTCTACAGCAGCTTGGAAGAGCCCTCATCATATTTAACTCAACCTAACAAGCTGTTGTTCTATTTTCCTGCTGCCGTTACTGCTATTGTTGGGTTGTTTTTTTTTTGTTTTTTTTTGAGTGTGTGTGTGTGCGTGTGTGTGTGGGTGAGAGCTACCATCCACTGTTGTCAGTCATTAACAGAAGGCACAATGGGTCCTGACAGATGAAAGAAGCAAATTAATGCAAGACTGATATTAGAATTTGAAGTGTTATCATCTTGGCATGAGCGGGCCACGTTGTTGGAATCTGCACATTTCGCTGGAAATGTGGCCAGAGCTGGAAGATGAGCAAGTCAACAGAATTGAGCAGATTTTTTTTCTTCTTCAATCATTCTCTAGAGCATAAATAGCATCAATGTGTTTATCAAAAGCTTTGAGAAATAAATTGTGTGATGTCAACATGCCTAATTCGTCAGTATAGCCCAAATGTTCCCTGACAGAAAAACATTTCCACTGGTGTGGTATGAGGAGGATATATGATGATGATGATATTACATATTCAAACGAAACAAACAGAAAAAAAGAAAAACAACGCAACAAAAAGAAAAATAAAATCCCAGTGTTGGAATAGCAAAGTTTCTTTGTTTGCAAAAAAATTCTCCTTATTCTTTAAAAAAAAAAAAAAAATACTGCAAAAAGACCCGACAGAATAATAAAATCCACATAACTGTATTGAGCAAAGCTGAGGAACACATGAGCCAAAACAATGGGCTTTCAAACTAACCTAATCAATTCATAAGACAAGTCATAAGACTTCACTACACTACCACTGACTAACTCCATTTAGGCATCATCTTTCCATCTTTTCTCTTCTGCTTCCTCATTATTTTCATCTCCCAGACCAAGGAATGCAGCGATATGGGAGATAGGCCCTAGCTTTGTTCAGGTCCACGGGGAGAGTGCGAGGTCTGCAGAGGCTGGACCTCTCTTGTCATACAAAGTTTTCTGGTTGCAGTCAAAGAGGAGCCCACTGAAGGCAGTCAAGCTTTCTCTTTGCACAGAGGCTCTTAAGTTTTGCATGAATTTGCTGTTTCTCTCTGAGATGAGATTCAAGGGGACAAGCGGTCCATTTAGAAATCCACAACTGTGTTGTGTTGTAAAGGACAGAGTCTGAACTCTCTCCCAGAGACAGAAACCAGAGGTAAAAAAAAAAAAAAAATATTCAAACCTTCAGCACTCAAATCTGAGACTTAATCATGATGTAAGGCCTGCTGCTGATTTGCAGAAAAATAATTAGAAAAGATAATAAAAATAATAGAGGCTCCAGACTTCTCTCTTTTTTTTTCAAGCCTTGGAGCTGTTTTCATGTTTAGTTATTGTCATTTCATCAATTTTTATTGTCATTGAAAATCTTGTTTTCCCTAAAACAAGGTTTAAAAAAATCTGGCAGTGAGATGAGATAATGCCGCTTGTTTCCAATATTAATGAACCTGTCTCCAGAATTTTCTTGACTCCATCATCAATCAGAATTGTGTCATTTTCTTGATACTAGTGGGCTGATCTGCCTCATACTTATGCCTTATATATTTATACATGTTCCCAGAAAAACTCCTGACACATATGAAACCCTGGAACACCCTGGAAAAAAGTGGAATAATCTCATTCCACTGGATTTTTTTTTTTTTTCATTTGTTTAATGAAATAAAAGATTTTAAGACTAAATATGAGATTAAACAAGTTATTAAGACTTGTCCTTGATCTTAAAGGACAATTTCGTAGAGAAAAGTGATCTTTTTCAACGTCATCTGATTCAACAACCAACCATGCCGATTCTTTCAAGTGAAAATCGAAATATTTTGAATTAAGGTTACATAGGACTGCGGCTGAATGATTGTATTTGCAGTTCTTGTTGTATTTCTGTCCCTACACAGGCTTCCAACCCCATGAGCATCGCCCTCACAGAGAATGATGACGGTTGACAGGCGCTTTGAGCAATCAAGTAAAATTATTACAGAGGGCATCAAAATTTGTTTGTGCCTGCAGAATCGAAGTTTTGTAATTTAATGTATGGTAGGCATTACATTCTTTTTTTCATCTATCCATTAAAATGTTGTGAAGAATTATTATTATTATTTTTTTTTTTGTAAAAACATGGCAGCATCTGCAGTATCTCAAATCCGCATTCTGTCTTATAATGAAATTTGAAAGAAAGCCCTTGAGAGATCAGGGATTCCCTTTTGCCAACAGATGTTTGTGAAATGAAAGACAGCGTTTCAAAGAGAAGAGGCCAGGGAGGGGGACAGGCAGGCTGAGAAAACAGTGACTCTGTAATCTTGAGATGGAGGGAAAGTGTTTGAATTCTCCCTTCATTTGCTTGGTGGGGTAAGAGGACAATGGATGAGGCTGATTTCTACATTGTAAATGTATTAGAGTGCAATCCCCCAGCAGAGGAGTGCTGCATCAGGATCAAGGCTTAAACAATGTCGCCTTGCCTTTATCTCTCCGCCACACTCTCCAAAGGACCTCCTGGAATTGACTCGCAATGTACAATTCCCAAAAGCATGCATCACAAACAGCTTCCTCTCATTCAAGTGCAACTTCATTCCTGTTTGAAATATGCTCAAATTCTTAGCTGGCTCGCCTCATATTTTTGGCTCAGTTAACACCTCCAGTGTAATTTAGTTTAGAAATCAATCATTGTTTTAGTCATTTCATTGATGGAGTGAGTTTTTTTTTTTTAAATCATCTCTTTTTCTGTGCCAAAAAGCAAATGTTAAGCAAAAAATAAGTGAAAAAGCCAGGGTGTATTTTGTCATGTGTAGGTGTAGCTCATGTTTTTATGTCTAACCTTGACCTTAAGCTATGATGAAACAAAAATCAACGCAGGAATCGAAACAGAAATTGCTCCGAGATGGGAAGATAGAATTCTCGTTTCTCCCTGTGCACGAATTTCCCCAAAAGAACACTTGTTAAAGACCTCCACTTTATTGGACCAAAGCTGTCACATCTAATAAAGCTCACTGTAACCGAGTGGGCGACCTGAGGACAGCGGGGGGACTGAGAGATTGGTTGGTGCCAAACCTGTGTGACACCGTGATGCACCTTTCACTCTGCTCTTACAAGACAATCATTTCAACCCAGCGCAGGAAATGTCCTGACTTTTGAAAGAAGACGTAGCAGCCTCAAAGCCAGCCGACCACTAACTTATACAGGACCGATAATATTGGGTTGCATCGGCTCTTAAATGTAAGTTATAGTGACAGACTTAACTGCGGTCTGCAAGCAACATTTGCTGGAACACCTTGGACTTTAATGATGGCCATGAAACCACAAACGAGCAAGTGAAGACTTCCAGTGTTGAATCAAGAATGAACACATTAGCGTGCGCTGACAGATGAGTCTTAATTGTTACCTCTGGCAAATGGGACTTCACACAGGAGAACAAAAGCTATCCTCCCAGCGCCCTGCTTGATGCAATGTGACGATGACCTTGCTGCATTGCACCCTCCGCAAGATCCTTAAGAGTTTATCTTGACAGACTCCCAAAGACTGTCTCTCAGGTGTCGCACTGATAGACCAATTCATTTAACTCTGTCACGATGTGGGGCTTTAGAGGCTGCTGCTTGATGAATCCCTATTGTTCCTCAGCCTGTTTGCGACTGTTTGCACTCCTGGAGGCAGGCTGCATTATTGTTTCAATAGCCCTTAGACTATTACCACGTACAAACCTGCTCTTAACCATCACTTTTTCAATCCTATATGATGCCACGGTGACTATATTGACGCCCACAGGGGGAACTAAACATACATTTGTTTCTTTGCCAACGTTTAAATAAATTAAATATGGTAGGCTTTATGTATGCATGTCACATGTGAAAAGTGACTCATTTATACGTTGATAGATCAGATCAAGACTCACGTGTCCTCACCATACTGCACAAAATGCCACTTTAAGCTCCTGCCATATGCTGTGCTCTGTCACTGCCCAATCAACCTTTTTGCTTTACTTTGGTTGTGGTATTGATGTCTCTGTACCCTAATAAGCTGTGCAACTGCACCTGCTGGGTGACCAATCTGTATCCCTGCTCTTTTTCTTGAGGAATTGTTTAACCTATTGTGCATTTATTCCCCCCAGAAACACTTTGTTGTGGGTGCTGTGCCTCGAGCAAAGGTGTGGGGGCGGAGGGAGCATCACCCCGGGGTCAGAAGAAAATAAATCTAACCTGTGGGAACCACCACATCACTCACACGATCATGCATTTCTAAGGCGATACATGCTGGAATCAAGGGAAGGCACCAACCAAGAAGAATAGAGCAAACAATATGCATTTGATGTCCATGCTGAAAGCTCACACAATTTATCGATGTGGATTCCATTTTAAGGCTACATTAGGTAACGTCACACATCGATGGCTCCAAATGGCAATGAGTGGTAACTTTGAGAAGAAAAGGCTAAAACGGAGCACTGCTGGTGGAAAAACATCAAACCATAGAAAGGTGCACTTTAGTAGCGGGGTTATAAAACACGTCTCACAAAGAAATAAAGAAAAGACCAAAGCATTGTTGTTTGCTGAATTAAAAATGCCTTTAATAGAGTGGCATAGCTCTGCTGAACAAAATAAGTACAAATTCCATCAAGGGGTCATGAAGGCATGCGGCTGAAATGCATTAGGGGTGTTTATATGTTTTTTAATGTTCAATAGAAGTTCGGCAGTCAATTAATAAAGACATTTTCAACCTGTGGTTTGTTTTGAATGGGAAGTAAATGATTGAAAAAGTCAGATTTTGCTAATACTCAGATATCATACAACTAAATCTCCCACAGTAAGCTCATTTTTACCAGTCTTGCCAGTCCGTGATGCTTTACATCAAAAGACAGGGGCGGTAGGAAATAGTTACATTTACTCACATTACTATAAGTGAATGGGTTTTTGTGTACTTGTAGTTTTTGTCGGATTGGTCAGTAATTTTACTTTTATGTGTGTATGTGTTTTAGTGTGTGCGTGTATAGGTATAAAACTCAGTACATTTTAGTCAAATGCAATCAGCAAAGTAACAGTACTTCAACTTGAGTACTAATTTCCACTGCTCTTGCAACCAAGGGGACGAGAGAGGCAAAGACCTAATGTTTGTGAGAGTCGCTCTTTCCAGCCAGAGAGCTGCTCACTGCTGTTTAGGAGACAGTTTGTATTCTGTTTCCATTTGTCACATCCTGTGGGAGGAGACGTGTCCTGACCCATCACCGGAGTTTCATCAGGCAAATAAGAAGGGGTTTATTTTTATGTAACAGTATTGCCAAGTGCAGCTTAAAGTTTAAAAAGCCAATTTTGTCAAATTACATCTGACATGAATTAAGAACAGTGGAGTGGAAGGAGATCTTCCCCTCATTTTGTCACCATTCATCTCCGTGGTACATCAACAAATTACTGCAGGAGGTTGTGACTGGCTGTGTATACTCATCTCAGAGCAGCTGATCTACCTCATTGCCAGGCAGGGAGTGTTTGAGTGGTGTGAGTGGTCTTGCCTGGTTCAGCAGTGGGCATGCGGGTGCTAGATGAGCCATTGATCCTCCCCAGCAGGCTCTTCCACCAGGCGATTCCTCCACTCAGACACACCCCTCCCCCTCAGCATTGACTTTCTGCCATGACATACCGCTGTCACGGCAGGACCTGACATTTAATGATCCTCTGATGGAGTAACGTCACATTTATCACTTGCCGGCAGATGTGACGGAGCGGAATCTGAGGGGCAAGCACAGGCCAAAGCAAAAAACAAACAATAAGCCAGGGAGAGGAGCTGCACTCTGACTGACAGCAGGAGTAATTCAGGAGTAAAGTCCCCAAAATGACTGTGCAGCAATGTCTTCTGCAGGCGCCAAAAATAGGACAGATTTAGCCAGGACAGCCAGGAATTGCCCTCTTCGGGGGAAAAAGTCAAACCCTTGCAGTGAATACCTGGCATGTATTTCATGATGACACATTTTCTTCTTCTTCCTCTTCCTTTTCATTTCCATCATTATTTATTTTTGATTTTTTTTTTGCCCCACTGTCAGGCAGGTGCTAGGGATGGCTGTGTCGGCTAGTGCATCCTCCTGTTCAACACTCCAAGGCAACATATTTTCCAATATAATGGGCAGATTTCCATCAGATTTGGTGAGCAAATTCATGCTCCCCAGAGGATGGACCCTGTCGATTTTCTGTGTCCTTGTGCACTTCCACCAGGGAAATTTTTGGCTTGTATACAATATCTCTGTTTGGACAGATTGCCATGAAATTTGGTTAGGACATTTATATTTCCCAGAAAATGAACTCTTTCAGATTTGATGTGCCCATGACCTGTTGTACACAAGCTATCATGAAATGAAATCTAATTATTGGATTACCATATTGGTGAGTGTATTTATCCTCCCCAAATAATGATTCCTCTTGATTGTGGTGATTCTGTGACCGCTTTTCTCTAGAGCTACTTTTAAGCCAAAATGTCAAATTTGATATTTCAAAAATGTATTAATAAATATGATGTCATGTGGACCTTCATGCTACCCAGAGGATGAACCCTGGCAACTTTAGTGACATCATCAGAATCACAATCACACATTGATCCCTGACAGGAAAATGGGTCAGTTGTAGTTGCTCAAACTCCAGAGGGAAAAAAAAAAAAATCTCTATTAGCATGTCAAATTATGAGAAAAAGAAAAAGAAAAAAAAAAAACATGCATTAAGAATATGTGCATTAGAATTTGTGGGGAAAAGGGTGCATTATATCAAAAGATCATTACACTAGTGCCACCTTCAGGCCAAAATGTACAAATCCCCATTCTCCCACTACTTGTACTTGTACTAAGCCAGCAGGCACCAGAAGCGGTGAGTCTGCATTTGTTTTCAGTCGACTGATGCCATCGATAGCTTTTGAAATTAGAACATTTTAAACTACACAAAATTTTCAGCTAAACCTTGGCAGTCTAGGACCTAGCATGAAAGCACTTACACGGGCCTCACCTAAGTGCAGTCTGTGGGAATGGCAAAAGAGAGAATATTCAATAATAGATATGCTGAGTTCTTTTTTGAGAGAGATCTGTGTCTCTGAACACGAAGGCTGAAAAGATACATGCAGAGATACTTCAAGGATATTCCACTGTACCATCCAACTGAGATGAACTTAGCCCTGTTTCCTCAACCAAAATGCTGGACTGTCCAGAATGAAGCCCAGGTTTCTGGCACTAGGTGTGCTGAATATTAGAAATAAAAAAGGCTTATATTTTAAAGTGATAGCCTTACCCGTTGGTGAGTATAAATGCATCCCATGTGCACTTTTGCCTTAAGCACATGGTTGGACTTAGATCTGAAGGGAAAAACTGCGTTGTAAGTTAAAACAGCGACTCTGAGGTCGAGTAATTATGCGTCCCTCTCTGTGACATATCGCCGCACAAAAACTGCTTAACTAATTTTAACCCGTAAAAAAAAAAAAAAAAAAAAAAAGGCAACGAAGGGCACTGAAAGAGATGTGTTACAAAAGGCTTGAGGAAGACTTAATTAAGCCAGCTGCAGGAGTGGAGAAAGTGCTGAGTCCTGGAGACACAAAATATTTATTCATCAGCCCATTAATGTTTAATTCCTCTTTTTTTCCCCCTATTTTTAAAATGGGGGAGAATGGAGAAAGCTTTGAACATTTGACCTTATATGTAAAAGTGTAGGGTGAGACTGAGGTGCCTCAGGGATTGTCTTAATCATTAAGAACCAGCAGGGAAGGCATTCACCTACATTTACTGCAGAAATACCTGAACTAATCTCTCAGTGCTCTATTGAAATGGGCTGAGGCGCATGCAAATCTTATTTTTGCGGCATTCGCCATTTCCGTTTTTGGTAAAAAAAATTAGGGTTAAGCCAGGACATTCGTGGCGATCGAGTGAAACAACAGATATGTGAAATGAACCCTAAATTTGCATTTCCAAACCCACATGCGCAAGTGACGTCTTTCGACCAGATTAATGATTGCTTGACACAAATTAATACATTAAAGAACGCCGAGAGATTAAAGCTGCTCAACCCCAAGCAATATGCTCGTACAAATTATGCACTGTAAGGTTTACCAAATATCCTTCATGTCATACATAACGTTGCAATGTCGGTGGTGTTCCTCCAACCCAGCGAGACATGTCTGATGAAAGGATGGGGCCTAGTTGAGGAGGAAACAGTAGTGTGTTTGATTTGTCTGTAGCCTAATTACATGGCAACAAACGAGTTGCCAATCATGAGAATGCATTGTCTGGTTTTATCTCAGGAACTCATCAAGTCAACCCAATTAAAAGCTGCAATGAGGAAGACATCAGCAGTGAACAGGGCTCTCATTCAGTTAATTCATGATTGCCAATTAAAATAGAATACCGCGCAAAGTTGTAAAGCTGTCAGGAGGGCCAAGCTAAATTACCCTTTTCCACTTTGAATGATGGATGCTTTCATTGCTCTCCCTTATCTTATTTATTCTCTGGATAGAGGGGGGAACAAAAGCAGGAAACAGTTTAAAGAGTGTGGCGCTAATGAAGAAGGTGCCAGCTCTCTGAATATCGAGATCTGCCTGTGGAAGATTGTTTTGCTTTTCTAAAATCTTCACCTCTCAAACAGATTGGTTCTCTTAATTAAATTACATGCAGTGTCCAAGATCCAGCCTGCATTTTTTTTTTTTTTTTTTTTTTTTTGCTGCTCACAATCAAATGTAAAAATTAGATCCAAAGACTGGAGATTGCATTGGTTTGCAATGGATTCTCAGCGTTGCCGGTACTGATATTGATATTCCTCGCCATCATCTTACTTACATTCAGGTGCATTACAGTGTTCAGTTCAATAAAATATCATTGGACAGCAGCAGCAAAAGGGGTAAAAATGAAATAAATCAAACTATTATTTAGAAACTGCCTTCCTTAGGTGTGATTATCCTCTCTGTTTGCATCAATATGTTGCTTTAAATGCCATAAATGTTATCTGTCCACAAAAGTGAAAGTGAAGCAAGGTAACTTATCCTGGTAGTGTCTGCCGCACCATTAGCCACTGTTGCCATACTATTGATGGCCTAATTAAAATGTGTCAGCCTGAAATATGTCACATTTTTTAAAGGCTGAAATTGATAGCTCACATTAATTTCCACTTTCTCAAAATGACCTTTAATTTCACTGGCCAAATGTGGGCTTGTGTCTACACTGGCACACCCTCCTGTTCTAGGTCCTGAAACAATATGTCAAACCACTTTGACAACAACGGCTCTGCTCTCACAGAGCTAGCCAACCATTCCTCAGTGCGGGGCGTCTCAAAGCTCCAATTGAATTCAGCCTCGGTTTTCAAATATCCATGGGAAAATTATATGCCAACGCTTGAAACCTCCCTATAGAGCAATGGTCTCCAACTATTTTTTTTTTTCTCCGTGGTCCTTGTAACTCATCACTGATAACCCTCACAGCCCCCTTCCTCTTGCAATTTGCTCACTTTTGCTCTTTTCTGGTAGCCCGGCTTTTATATTATCCCCACGGGATTCTCTCTTTGTGAAAGGAAAACAACCCCTAGATCCAAAAGTGTCACTGTGGCAAGGTTTCCTTGAAGCAGCCAAGAAGAGAGTGATATTTTCCATTTGGGCTCCAGTGGCCAAGAGTTTGTACTCATTCCCAGGAGAGGTGCTCCAGAGGTCAAGCTCTTTGCAACAGATTAAAAGAGAGTGTCACTAATGTCACCCACCCGGGGAATCAATGGCACAGCGTACGAAATGAAAGCTGTGACGGACGCGGACGACCACATCAGCTCCTGTCACCGTGTGTCTGCTCAGAGCATTCTCTTCATCCTGGCAGCTGCCCAGACCTGAGGGGGGCCCTGTCAGACGAAGCCAGCATGGCCCCAGCACACTCCTGAACCATGGAGAACCCAGGGGGCTTTCTCAAAAAGGCTTACAGGGCCACAGACACCCAGACCCTGGCCATGGGCTCAATCAACTCCTGCCACTCTGGACTGCACTTTTGCTGCTGCACCACTAGAGAAGAGAGCTGACGGAATCAAAGGGGAACCCAAAGAGCGAATTAACTTTTCTCTTGTCAAAAGTTGATTTGATCTCACATGAGAAATCAAAGTGTTAAAGTTTGAAGTGGGGGAAAATTAAGCGAAAGAGAGAAGGGGAATCAGTGAGTGGGTAGGGTAGGGAATGTTCATTATGTGATGTGAGTTACCAGGCATGTTCATTATTCAGAGAAAATGTTGCTTTGCTCATATTGATAATCAACATAGCTCATAATTGCTTAATCTTTATTTCATATACTGATTGCAGCCATTTTTCAGACCAGGGATTTAATCACCATTTGTCATCCTTCTCCAAGCCTTTCTCTTTCCCCTTCATTCTCTCCCTGTGGTTTGCATAGATTCTCATAAAATCAAATCATAGTTTAGTACATTTATTGTCATTTCCATAGTGATGAATGTAAATGTTGACACGGGGACTGAGAGTATGTGACAGCTAGTCTTTAAATGCCTCTAAAGCTGTTTGTAAAATCATTGACAATTTGGGACAAATACAGTCTGAGAGGCACATGGGAAAAAAAAAAAAATCTCAAGGTAGACATGACACTTTATAATTATACTGTTACTCCTGAATGCTTATTCCATTATAAGCAGCATTAAGAAACATCATCGGTGTAACAAATTCAGGTATTCAGTGGTTGAGGATATATATTCAGCCTTGTTTTTCCATTTTGAACACAAGCTCTTGCACTTTCCATAATGTCTTTCATGTCGAGTTTTTTTTTTTTTTTTTTTACCTCGCGCCTTTTTTAAGCGATTTATTACTTTATATTCACTTTCCCTGCTCAAGAAGTACTTTTAGAAAAATGATTGGTAATGTATTTCGTTCTCTTCGCCCTCGACCCACTGACTCAGCAAGTGTTCTTGGCTCATACAATCCCATTCACATAAAAGAAGGGCGAAAAAAATTAACAGATGGAAAAGAAACTCCTGGAGTTAATGAGAAGCATTTGAAATATGCTCGATAAGAATAAAAGCACCCATACAGGAAGAGGAGCTGTTGTACTTTTCAGAGTTTTCCATTGCCTTCAATTACCGTGTGTACTGTCAACCCAGCTCATCTTTGCAGTTGTAATCCTATTTGACACTTGTTGGCTGATTGCGTCCATTAGATGATCTCTAATCACTTCCTTTTGTCCAGACCGGTTATTCATTTTTGCCACCCAGACAGACTTCTAGCACCGCAGGTGGACTGGATTCAGTTTGACAGGAGTGCATTTAATTTTCAGGATGCTTTGTGTGACACAAACACCACCTGGGCTGCTGGCCATGCTGTTTGTTTTCACCTGTGTCTTGCTAGAAGAATGAAAGGCGCTGCTTGTTTCCTTGTTACATGGTGGCCAGGAAACACGGTGGTTTGCTGAAGCAAACAGAATGCAGATGCTAGAGGTGTGGGAAAAAGGGATGGGGAAGGTAGAGGAGCAAGCAGATGAGGGGATGTGGGGATAACAAGCTCTTTGCCAACCAGGCAACCATGAGTGCTATTGCTCTGTTGGAGTGAATGCAACAGGCCTGAGTTTTTCAGCCTGACTACTGGAGCATGTGAACACACATCTCTCCCCCCATGGGAGAGGAGACTGTCATGACAAAGCCAATGCAATGCCTCAGTTTTTCTCTTTCTTTTTCACTGTCCCTACCCACTCCCCGTCTAGGTCCCCGTCTCTGTCTCGCTACCCAATCCTCATTGCTTTTCCTCTCATTTCTATCTTGTTTGTGCTTTCTCTCCCCCTTTTGCTCTCTTCCTCCCTCTCTCTGTCTTATAGTATGTAACACAAGGTGACATTCTTTTCCTCGTCTTTAAAATGGAAGAAAAGGCATCTGGGTGATATGTAGTCAAGGCTCGCTGTCAAAACCTTGCAGCATTTGTCACCTTTCAGACAAATCCAAATTGAAAACCCTGGTTCTTGAGGTAGAACAAATGAATTAAAATGAACACAGACACGTGCTGTTATGCAACTTCAAGCGTAATTGTTGTTGAAAAGCGCACGGTTTCCTTGTGAAGAAACTTATTTGGAAAAGGAGACTCAGGAGAGAGAGGGCTCGAGTTGCAAGCTGAGTTGTTCTTTTTTTTTCTAGTCCTAAGAGAGCCATAGCCCAAAAATGGAAAAAAAAAAAAAAAAAAAAAAAGATTAATTAAAATCATTTGGCAGTTAACGTACCACCCCCTCATCCCCATTCAAGCACAGCTATATCGAGGAAATATTGTGATGTACCACTCTGCCCTTTGCAATGTTGCCATAAAGTTGAAATGAAATATTTTCTAAACCTTTTGGGTAGATGGGAAGTTAATGGCAGCCACCAGCCAAACTCTGGTAAATTGTGGCCATGGCTGGTGAATTTATCTGTCAGAAGCCTTGGCAGGTAACGGGCCATCAGCACCATGAAGCCATGTGGACAACAGCTTGGCCGCATGCAGAACGCCTGCTCTACAAAATACTTATTAGCCTTGCAGATGTGATAGTATGGACTTTAACACCTGGTCTGCAATGACACGCCCCTATAGCACATGAGTATATTGTACTGACAGACTGGAAGGATGTTTCCTGGCAGCCCTACTCCCTTTTGTACAGATTTTGTGGGTGCAGATCCGCATGTGAATTGAGTGTGTACCCCAGGCTGCCATGGTTCTCCCGCTCAGTGACACACAGGCCACTGATGCTAGCAAGTTGGTGCGTCATTAGGATTCGGATCAGGATCCTGTCTCAGTCGACACAAACTGAGGTGAATGAACATGTCTGTCTGCAGCGAGACGTTTCTTTTTCACAACCTGCTGTGACAAGTCTGGAGGGGAATTGCTGAGAATGACCTCTGTACTTCTCTGTTATCTACACCCCTTCTCAATCTCGAGTATTTGCCTATAGTCCCCCTCCCCCTTAAAGGTTTTCCGTGCTGCTATTTCCAGAGGAAGAATGAATCAGAATCTCCATTTACTCATGGATGCGCTGTGCAGGAGTGATACTGCCTGATGGTATACAAAAGATGCCATGAATTCATGATAAACTTCCAGTAACATTGATTATTCACACAGATGCAGAGGATTGTCCTTGAAGAATGACTGTCTCTGCAGTCCTGGCAGCGAGTGTCACCAATCACCAAGTCATAATTTTGCTTGCATGCAAAATTGCATCGGCAAGCATGTCAACATTTTCAACACACTATATGTCAAGGAGGATAAAGATAATTTATATACAGGGAGGCTGCGGCCGGAGCAACTGTATAGGATGTTGCATTATCGCAACACAAGAAAATATGAGGAAAAAAGTAAAATATCTAAAAGGGACGAAGCTTTATAAAACCTGTTAGAGTAAATTATTCCAAGTCTAACCCTCTGGAAGTCAAGTTCTAAGCTGCAATTCAGCAAGATTGCCATTCCTCCCCCGTAATCTATTTAACCCTCGGGGGAACAGGAGAGGTATGGGCTAAATTAGTGTAATCTGAATGAGGGTTTCTTGAATATGGTGCTTCAGCCAGTGAGGGATTGTATCCGCCTCCAGCTTCTGTGGCCTGACAGACAATGAGGATATGACCATCAGAATCGATACAGCCAATCCCCCATGATTAGGTCATCCATTAGTTCACTTGATCTTTCGACCCTCTTACATTGCATCTGATGAAAATGTAATCGCTCAATACTTGCTGGATGATTAGTCTAAATCCCTGTTTCTCAAAGAGGAGGACCAGGACTGTTTTGATGCAGCTTATGCAAATGAGCTGGCTTTTGTATTGTGGTCATGGTGCCATCGTCAGAGGGACGTCAACTCTCCCTGGCCTTGTCCCTTCAACATCAAGGCCCCGCGCTCCCTCTGATCCCCGGCTGCCTATGAACTATAGACTCATGTTTTCATCTTGTGCTATGTAAAGCCACACTGGTCGAGCCTGGCTGTGGACACAGTTACTACTTTTATGTGTCTGAGCTCAATAATAACAACAATAATAATAAATAAATAAAAAAAAAAAAACAATTAATATATAAAACAAAATAAAAACAATTACAGGTTCTGTTTAACTTGTGTGCAAATGTCTTTTGCAATTAGGAAGCAGAGGAGCCGGGGATGAATTAGAACAAGCAGGAAATGGAATTCAGTTTGCTGATAAATCAAGATCGCCCTGTCAAGATCACGGTGTAAAAAAGGTCACTAGTGTTGAATCATTGCTCTGTGAGCCGTGACGCATGTGAAGGCCAGTGCGTTGCAGCAAAATCCACTCTCCAAAACGCAAAACCCTGGGCCAAAATCACACTGCTATATAAAGCAAGAATGTTTCATAATTATGGTAGCGTTCTTGTTTGCAATGTGACCGATTCACTGCTGTTAGGTTAGTGTTTTTACAGCCATGTTCTAAAAAGGTAACAGAGATTATGACAGCTCTTTTGCTATGAGCGACATGCTGCCTTCAAATGTCGATCTGGGAAATCAATATGTTGTTTAGAGCTGAAATTGGTCAGTCAATGTTACAATCACCGGTTTCCAGTGACAGTGAATGCTAAGTACTGGAAAAAATGATGTCAACTTTCATTTATCAGGCTTTAGATTGCTGGTGTATTTCAGCAATTAACATTACCGATCTATTTATCTATTTATCTTGTCGCTGCAAGTCCACAGATAATCTCACATAATCCATGCACTGCGGCAATAGCCAGTGACGTAAACACACCGTATAGTACCTACTGATATGTTAA
Organism: Myripristis murdjan; assembly: GCF_902150065.1. Lineage (NCBI taxonomy): Eukaryota > Metazoa > Chordata > Actinopteri > Holocentriformes > Holocentridae > Myripristis > Myripristis murdjan. The sequence goes on from NC_043999.1 coordinate 9,505,453, forward strand.
ATGTCACATTGTCCTCAAGGTTCTTATTTCATTATTGTTCCATAGGCTGGTGCTGTTTTTCTAGTTAGGCTGTGAACAAAAAGACCCATCAAGCGGTGTGTCATGGGGGAGCAGATAACTGTAGCCCAGGTGACTGGAGGTCAGAGCGTCTAGATGGGGGGTGCTGGAAGGGTGGAGAGGATGTAATGGAGGCAGGGCAGTAAATGCAGGGCTTGCCACGGGCTCCAGAGGGAGCAGGACGCGGGCCACATCACCTCAGGCATCTCCTGACCGCGTGTGATTGATGGGGAAGAGCTGACGAGCAGAGCTCCCAATGTCACTCTCCAATTAAATAACTCTCACCGCTGAACTGCAGCCTCCCCCTTCTGTGATAAACCTCCCTCTCCTCCTCCTCCCTTTCACCTCTCCCTCTCTATTAACACACACACACACACACACACCCTCTCCTGCACATAGTGTGTGGTTTCTTTAAGTCTCAAACTATCCTTTTAGTCCCCTGTTCTTATTCAATCCAGCTTTCAATGCCCTCCTTTCTTTGATCCGTTCTGCTTGTTGCCAATATTCGCCTTTAATTTTTCTGCCTTTTAGCTCTTTTCCTCCCTGCTCGAGTCTCAAACAACATTATTCTTTCCCTTTCCTCTCAGTTTACTGTAGCTTCTTCTTAACTTCCCTGTCCTGCACGTTGTGCCCTGTCTCTAATTTCAGCCTCTCTAACTGCTTTTCCAGGTATGACAGACAGAGGCTGCTCTTTCTATTAGTTTGGGTCATTGCTCCTTTCTTTATATGACAGCTCATAGAAGACAAAGAGCTTGGCAGATATTATGTATTCTAACCATCTCAAAAATGCAAATGACACATTGAAAAATACAGGCACGATAATCCACCAGTGATTCTTTACAATTGCTATGTTTGTAGTGAAATGTAATAGATATTTCCTTAGTTTAGCCACAATAAGAAGCTTGCAACTTTCATGCAAGAGGTGAATTACCCCTTGCATATTTTGAGAAATGTCCTCTTTGGTTACTCAGAGCATTTCTCTAATAAATTGAGATTTCAAACTGCTTTTATAACATTATGTGTAGTTAACAGTACACATTACATGCAGAAAACACAGTACACTTAGACACAAATATCTGAGTTTGAATTGTACTGTTAAAACTCAGATAGGCTTGGAGATAATAATTTTCTATTCTGCGCAAATGTATTATCAAGCCATGTTTTAATTGGAGACGGTGGAGCATACATTCACTGACACTAATTAGGAGTGTAGCTAATATTGGTTGGTTTCAAAGGTCTGTGAGCACAAACGTGCTGCACTTCAGAGGGGTCAGCCTCATGCTGCATTCTTTGTCGCCTAAGGAGCTCAGTTTGCACCTAATTGGATGAAAAACAAAACTTTGAAAAGAAGACCAAATATCTATGGGTCATTGTACAAGAGAATGGGGTATTTAAAAATTCAATTTAAACCATCTGAAATATGCATGGGAAACAAAATGAAGAAGCAATCAAAGTAAGTCATTATTTTATGATGCCAGTGATTAACGGTCTTGGGAAAATCACAAATCATCTTATTCTGACACTACAGCAGCATGTACTTCTCAGCACAAGGCTTAAATTTAATAACCAGGAGGACAAACCATTCATTTCCCAGCATTTTAACATTTGGCTTGAAATGAGTTGGTTCAACAGGTTAGGGGGCAGCCCTAAATTCCTCCTTATTGACTGTAGCAATATCAGATATTTTATTATTAGTCTCTTTTTTGTCCGTCTCCAGACAGGCAATCATATCACAGTGGAAATACCATCTGCTGTCAAAAACTTGGCAAGTAATACATGTTGGTTCTTCATTCTCTCTGCCAAATGCTGCATGTGTTTTTGGCTTGATCCATGCCAACTTATTTTGGTCAAACTATTTCGATAGGCTCTCTTCACTCGAGTTAGCAAGGGTTTGGCTCAGATGAGAGCATTTCCTGCCTCGTTTGGTATCCTTATTCCTGTGTGCTGCGAGTCTCTGATGCCTATGTAGAGAGCATACCCAAACCCTGCAGCTGGGGTTCCCTGCACAGAGCCAGCACTGCGCAGAATACGGAGAGAGAGAGAGAGAGAGAGAGAGAGAGAGAGAGAGAGAGAGAGAGAGAGAGAGAGAGAGAGAGAGAAAGAGGAGATCGGACTTGGGTGCTCACGCCGCATCACTGCCAAGGGTGCGCATTTACGCGCGATTCGATAGCCGAATTCCAGCCATCCCGGTTTGCGACGAGGACTAATTTCACCATGAAAACTTTTCAACTCCACCTTTTCACCATGGCCGTTTTGCGCTGTGTGATGCGCGGGGAAAACCTCAACTTTTGACATAAAACACCAGCGACATAGGCAGTGAAGTTATTCCATCCTCTTTCGGTGAGTAATTCCAATAGATTTCAACGCGCACTGAGTTGGTGCTGGGGACAGTTTCAGTGCTGTGTCGGCTCTATTCCCACAGTGCATCTCTGATAATTTATGGTCTACTTGGGTATTCTGTGCATTTATGTCCCGTCGCTAATTCTGTAATTAGTATTCCATGGACACGGGTTTCCTGCGGCGGTCGCTCACAGAGATGTTTACTGTCGGTTTTTTCATGTTGTGCGATTGCCATCATGTGCTGGATTTTCCACTCTCTCCCTGCGTGCCTTTTCCCGATTTATTTCTCAAAAGGCGAAGTTGAAAGGATGCAAAATCAATGTGTGTTAATGAGTCGTGCTGCTGCTATTTGGAAACAGCCTCTGTCGATTTTGGGAACAGGTGCGTCCTGCTAACTTTTTATCCGCATTTTGCTGTTGACAGCTAATGTACCGTGATAGTGATGATGAGACCAACAGGAGGGTCACGGGAGTCAGGGCTCCACGGGAACCCACGGCAGGCGATATGTGCTCTGCAAATAACATCCATTTTAGCAATGCAGTCAATTAACATATTGAGTGTTAAAATCTCAACAAGTGGAAAAATACTGCTTGGCTGAAGAGAAAATCGCTTCTCTAGTAAAGTTCTCTCAAGGATTTTCTAAGATCAGGTGCAAGTTTTTGTGTGAAGCTTTGCTCTGCCGGGTCACATTTGATAAAAGAGAAAAAATCATGAAGTGAAGCTGCATTGGATGAAGGTGGTGTTATCTATGTGTCAACTGAAAAATTAAGATTTTACGCATAGCAAAATGACTTCTTATGATTCCCTGGCAGGGTGCTTTGTTTTGCGCCGCGCAAGTGTCCGCAAAAACAAGCACCTTTTCAATTAAGCCTATTAGGGGAAATAGCTTCAGATTGCCCGCAAATCGATAAACTCCGCTCTTCTTAGTTAGGTGCACTTGCATTTCAGAAGCGTACGAGTCGAGTCACCGCAGACTAGGTTGGAGAAGTGAGTGGGATTCATGACTGAGCATTGTGTCAGACTCCGCTGTGAATTTCTTGGGAGATTATTCCGCCGCTGCAGGGACTGTGGAAGTGGGTATATTTGTGGCGGGGAATTCCACGTGGAATAACTTCTGGTCTGCGTTTAAGATTTCCCTTTTTTCATTTACTCCAGTGATAATTGAAAGAAACCCCATTAAACAGAGGCAATTAATGAGGACCGGTTTTCATTATGGGAACGTGAATTAAATGAATGATTGTCGCGTGAGATAGGGGGGTTCTCCTCGTGGCATGCATCAGCTGTTTCCTTTTTAGTAAATTAATCATTCATTTGCTGTTTGGGAGACAGGCACGGTTTAATTCTGCAAGTCCAGTGTGTTTTCAGAATTTTAATAAACACATTGCTGACATTGTGAATATATAGCCCACAGTGCTCACTCACTAATTACTATAAACCTGTGAATCATGCTGCCTCCTGTCTTGACAGACACTTAAAGATGGAGCTAGATGCCTCTTTACAGTTGCTCTCTCCCTTTTCCATGTGAAAGCTACACAGCGTTACTCAGCTTCACATCTGCCAGGATGCGAGGTGAATTCAAATTAACGCAAGGTGAGGTTTAAGAAGATGTGCAGGCGTGCATGCAGGGCAGTGGTTTAGTTGTGGTGAGGCGGGTGACCACCTCTTCATCCAGGAGGCTTGATCCCGGGTTCAAGCCTTCATGTCTGGCCAGCCGAAAAGGTCCTTGAGCAAGACAGTGAATCCTGTCCAGCTCCAGGGCTGCTGTTCACAAGCTGACCCTGTGCTCTGCTTGCCCCGAGGGAGGACAAACAAAAAGGGCATTTCCCCGCCAAGATCAATTTAGTGTCATGCTATCATTTGCAGTTGCAGATAAGTTGATATCTATGAAACCTGCTCATGTGGACCTGCACTTTCACAAGACTGAACTGGAGCCTCAGATGGATTTTGGCATATGAAGACTGCTATTCTGAAACACTATTTATCCATTTTAGGAAACAAAAGCATGTGAAGCCCATCATTCAGTGTCTCCCAAATATAAAAACATCGAGTCAGTACAATCCTTTAAAATGTATCATTGTGTGATCCATCATTTTCAGTCAGTCAACACAGTGTCAGTTTTCTGTACTTTGTTGCAAATGGTGGGTGTCTCATTTTGGAAAAGGAGAGGAAGAAGAGGGGAAAAAAAACTTCTTATATAGCCTGACACCCGGCGCCTGAGTCAGCCTTAATCTATGCGCTTCACATTGGAGAGCATCTTTTCATAAACATGCCTGTCTCTCTATGGATTCGACAGGATGGGCGGCTTATCAGCATATAACTTAAAATCTAGGCCGATGTGTCATCAGGAAAAAAAGTATGGGCCTATATATATACGTATTTCTGAACCACTCTATAAACAGGCTTGATGAAGTGGTTCAAGCAGTAATTGAAGTCGGTTCTAAAATTGTTTTTCGTTGACACCGTGTTCTGCCCTGTGAACGCTCTGTGAACCTACATAGTGACTGTGGAGAATATGGGAGAAAGGAAGCGTGTGATTGGTCACTAAGCACTGTAGCAGTGGTAATCCTGTTGTGAAACTGTCAAATGGGATTAAAATCCTCTGTGTGTAAAAGAGAGAGAGCGACACGGGGCGGGGGGTATCTTTACATCCTCATGTTTAAGGTACACTGTCACTTTATTCAGTGCCATCAAACTGACACTCTCCCCCACAATGGTGAGAGTATATACTTTCCTGCAGGATGGCCAATAATTGAATAAAGGATAATTTGAATTTTCCCAGGATAGGTTTTCAAAAGCCGGTGCTGATATTTTTGGACTGAAGTTAACAGAGGCTGATGTGTTGGTGCTGAAGTTTGATATCTTTAAATGTGAATCCACCCCTTGCCCAAAACAAATTCAAGCACTCAGTGTTTCCCCTTGAATTTTATTTTCGGCAGGGTGGAAAAGCCTCTGAAAACAGCATTTGGACTGTGGGACACCAAAACATTGAAAGCCAGACGAATGAAAGTCTGAAGTGGGTTAGCAGCTGCTTAAGGCAAGGTGACCCACCCCACCTATTCGGTGATAGAGGCAACTTTTGAATGCATTTCTGCCTTTGAATGAAGAACTGATTTTCCAAAAGAAGAAAAAGAAAGAAGAACAGTTTTATCGAAGAAAATACAAATCTAATTGCAGGATTTAGAGACTTTGTGGAGCTCTGGTCAGAGTGGAACCTCTTTCCTCTTGGAGGTGGACAGCTCTGACCAGTCAACATCTATATTTCATGGATGCTGGATGTTTTTTTTTTTTTTTTTTTTTTTTTTTTTTTGTCATTTTTTTGCCCCAGCCATCTAGGTCACTGCTTTCCTTTACATTATTCCTGCTTGTTCTGCACAGATCCAGCATAGTTGGAGATGTCAAGGCTCATTTTAACCCCTTCAGAGGACAACCATTTGCTTCTAGGATGATAAGCAACTTCCACAGACTTGAAAATCTGAGCCAGATAATCCATCCAGCCTCAAGTTTTCCTTCACTGTGCCTGAGCTGAGTCATGTTGTTGTTGTTGTTGTTGTCATATTCAAGAATTCGTGTGCAGTGTCTTCGTGACCTGTGTGTCCATTTTGCCTCCTGTTAATCATCTGACACCCACAGTAGGAGGGGGAAATAGATGTCTCTGCTGGGAAATAATCCCTGAAAAACATGTAGGCTTCCAGACTTTATCGTCACCTCTATGCTCTTTTACTTGGTATAGAGCAGTTAAAGGAAACTTCCACCCTAAAACATCAACATTAACATGATTTAAAACCCTGGATTAGTGTTTTCCATTGCGTTTCTGGTGCTGTTTTGCTATTGTTTATGTATTATTCTGCAGCTGACTAACCAAAAATGAATTCACTGACATCACTGGGTGATCTTTTCATCACAGCTGCAGTGATGTTTAGCAGGAGCAAAATTTCAGCAATCAAAAGCAAGTGTTAGCTGTCAGGTTTCAATGTCAAAATAAATGAGCAAAGGCGTCTTTGCAGTACTCACTAATTTGTGGCGATCCTCAACAAACATATAGGGAGTAATCCAGCATAGAAGAGGGGGAGCTTTCCTCTTTCTCCCATTGAAGCTCCATTGTGGCTGCAGCTGCTCTGTGTGCATTGTGTTTGTTTATTTTGCGGTACAATGAAATTACATCCTAAAACAACAAAATGGTGCCTGAAATACAGTGTAAGACATCAGTCCCTCTTTTAATACTGTGTTAATCTGTTGTTGGTCAGAATTTCCATTGAATTTCAAGGCAAGTTTGACATTGTGAGTATGGATTTCAAAAACTCCTCAACACTGGCAAATGATTAGAGGAAATGTAAACTGGATGTAAACGTGGGTTATAGCTGGAAATGACACCAATATCCTCTGTTAATAAAAGGCCAATACCAGCCTTTTCACACTGATAAACTGGCAAACGGCTGTACCTTGCTTTTGTATTGATGCTAACAACATTAATGTTCCCTTCACTGGCTGCATCCGACTCCCATCTCTCCTCTAGCGTTCAGGGTTAAGCAAAATGAGAAGCATTAATTTGGCTGCTTGGCTCAACCTGACCCTGCGCCGATCCTCTCTTCCCACAATACCACCGCTGCAACCTGCCTCCACAACTCGCACTGCCCTGCGGCCAGATCTGCTCCACTTTCCACCTCTACCATTAAATTGTCATGCAGAGGCAGTGACTTTGAATCAGTTTCTGTGTGTAAACGCGTGTGTGTTCATGTGTGTGCACGTATGCGTGCGCGCGATCATGTGTTCTAGCGTTTGTGCGTATGCTCAGTGTATTCCAGGTCATATTCAGAACACATGACGGTAAACAATGAATGTTCTCCGCGGCCTCATGGCTTCCTGTATAAAGGTTTGCCTGGTGGGGGTTCCAGTGCTTTCTGCACCTTGACTGGCAACAGAGAAAGCAAATAATTTCAGTAATTTTAGAAAGATCCCACTGAGACGCTGAATATTGGAAAGTAAAGCAGACTATCCTCATGAATTTTCATGAGTTTAACATGCTTATCACAAACAAAGTAAATTGTTGAATAAAAACTGTTATGAGGTGACACCGCTGTGGTTTATTTCTGTGCTAATTATCAACACTTGATAATGACTTTATTAAGGCAAAGTATAGCAAATCACTTCCAGGGGATGCAATGTTTGCTGTTTTTATTTTATATATATTTTTTTTTGTTTGCCAGGGGGTACAGAAAGGAAGTAAAATGAGAACTGGAGAGTCTGTGTGGGAAGAAAGAGGTCACTGTGTGCCAAAGCAATTATCTTCCTAGTCCAGGGCCCTGCCAATACTCTGCGTAGAGGAGAGAGAAAGAGAGGTCAGTCAGGAAATAAATATACGTGGTCAAGCTCTCGGTTTTTCAAGCGCTTGCCTTCTGAGGACCTCCAGGGGTTTTAGTGGCGTTTCTGACTCAGCATCATTCTGATAAAAAGGTATGATTTTGCTGCCGCACTCGTGCCTGCTCTTGTATGAATGACACACTCCTGTTTAAATGTTCCCCAAGCTTAATTATTTAATTATTTAATTAATTGATTGATTGGATTCTTAGCACCAGTCAAGTTAGACACATTATGCCAGTGATATAATGAAGTTTGTAGTTATTGCTAAACTCCTCAAGGCTGCCAGGATGTGTTGTGACATGAAGAACATTATCTGTCATAAGCTGATGCTTTTCTCCACTTTGACAAGTCTTCATGTTCTGGCATCTTGGGGAATCTGTCACAGCATGACGATGGCAGGGAGACAGATCCTCTTGCATGTGCTCAGCCGCGGCAAACAGACTGCTTGGAGTAGAGGTCAGGAGCACACGGGCCATCATGCTGCTGACAGCTCAGATTTATTTTTAATCTTGGTGATGAGAGCTTGCCACACAGATCATGTGGCTTGTTAGTGTTGAGTGGCGAGCCTTGCCACCGTTACTCTGTGCTCTTATACAAAGAAAATGTGACAAAATAATGACCTTGGTGAGGTAAAGCCCAGATAATTGGAAGGCAGCTGAACGGCGTTTGATTGTTATTCCGCACACCCACCGTTGTTTCGTTCAGTGTGAAATCTCTTTGCTTATGTGCATTGCAAAGCCAGGTCATTTTCCCCTCATTCTTGCTCTTATTAACATTTTGACCTTAGCCAGTTTTCCCTCACCATGTGTGTAGGTGTGAGTGTGTGTGCATGTGTACATACAGTTAGGGGTCCTGAAGGACATTATGTTGATTGCATTTACCATATTTACTGTCTTTTCATTTTTGACCAATTTCTTTATCATTGGTGAAAAATGTCATTATCATTGCATCAGCAAGCACATTACTTGCTGTCTAAAGTGACTGCGGTCACAGAGGCAATTTTGCTGACGGCACTCTCTCTCTCTTCTCCTCTCTGTCTTTCTCTCTCTTTTCTCTCGCTCTCTCTGTGTTCTGATAGGTGCCAATTATACAACCTCTGTGTTGAGGGCTCCTCTGTCGCCATTGACCCCTTTCACCGGCTTTAATGTCAACTCCCTGGCTCCAAAGTGGAGGGAATTACCCAACTTTTCGTCTACAATCAAGACAAAGGAAGAGCAACACAGCTAAACGCAGAGCTTGACTCTCTTTTCAGCCTGAGCACTCTTTTCAGGGTCTGTCTGCTCTTGTTTTCTGGTGAAACACAGGGTCAGGACTGTGTGGATAAAACCCTGAGGGTTTTGACATTTCCGCCTTTCTGTTTTTTATTTTGCTCCTCTTCTGGCCTCAGTGCCTTTTGGAGGGGGCCCAGATGATGGGGTGGTGTTGTTCAGGCGTGTGCAGAGCCGTGACTCTCCTGGCACTGCTGCTTCCCTTGTGGGAGAGGGGCTGCCGGGCGTTGAATCCCAGCTCTGGGGACCTGGAGAAGTCCCCACACTCTGATCCAGGCCCCTGGGAGGTCCTACACAGGCACAAACGCAGCTGGGTATGGAACCAGTTCTTTGTACTGGAGGAGTACACAGGCAATGAACCTCTCTATGTTGGCAAGGTAAGTGATATGTGACCGTTAATGTGTTCATATTAGCAGGGCTTAAGAATGTGTTATAATTACTTGTGCAAGGCAGTGCATTGCCATCAACAGCATTTTCCAAGGCTTGGTTGCCCTTATGCCCGCTGAAAATGCAAAAACAAGAAGTGATAAACAGACTCCCCCATCAATAAATACAGATGTTTTTCCTCTATTTTAGTGTTTCTGGTGCTCACTTTATTACAACCTTATATTAATAAACATACCCGCAACTCCTTTAACCATAGGGGCCTCCTAGGATCAGTGAGGCTCCAGCTTTTATAGCAACAACAGTGTTTTTCAGAGACCTACATAAGATCTATACAAACAGTTTAAACGACAGATTATGGACTGCACAGTGTGAGAATGCATTTCACATTTTATTATAGCCATGCAAAAATTTTGCCCTTTTTTCCCTCTTAGCTAAGCTACAGCTGATCGATCAAAAGAACACTGTAGAAAACTATGTACTTTGGCAGGCAAATATGGGGCCAAACCCTCTCCATAACATTTAGGCATCGTTGATATAAAATTACATGGCCAAAATGGCTCTGTGTCACACATTTTGCAACGCAAGATTGAGTAAAATGTACGTGAAATTTTTATATCCAGTACTCAATTACTTTAATCATACAAGCTGAAACCCTGGATATGCAAGAGCTTTTTTATTTTCTTGAATCAGATACAAATCTGTTAAGTTCCCCATTGTGCAATAGATGCTGTTAACAAATGCTTCTTCAAACTCAGCTCACATTAATGATATCACTGTACATTAGAACATTTAATGAAACAGCTAATTGTAATTCCCTGCTTTCAGCACCATTGTGTAAGTGGACAGCTCCTGCTCGGCGAACAGCTCTAGCATGTTCAGCGCAGGCCAGATGGGTCTCGGATGGGTCTCTAGATCCCTGTTATCTTACAGAATTTTCTGGTCTTATTATTAAATCAGTTTTCATCTTTCCGCTCATCTGCAGGATAATCATTCTCATCTGCATGTATTTGCTGGGTCTGCTCTCACAAGCCCATTTCCTTGCTGTCTCTGAACTGGATTAGTGTCTCCAGCTGGAATTAGGATACATTTGACTGTCCTATTGTTCTCCTATCTGTTTTGCCAGAGGGATGCTGGAGGAAAGCATCTAAATCAGAATGACCATATTTGTGACACAATTGGAGTTGAACTAAAGGTCATCTCTTGTCCAAGCGTACACAATATCTCAAAATAATGTTTTGTCTCATCTGTGTGTCTGTTAAATTTGTCTGCTAGGGAGCAACATATTTTTGTCTCTAAACATCGTTAGTCAGTTTCAGATGTTTTGTACTCGACCTGTGCTGACTTTTGCAACTTTAAAGAACATGGGTCAGCAGAACAGTTTACTCAGGGGTTTGGAATGTGAAGATTTCGCACATATATATATTTTTTTTAAATGCCTGTTTCTGATTGCTTTTATTGTTAGCGAGTCCTGAAAAACCTGACTGATGGATTACTTATTCATCTGAGTGCAGAGGTCTACCTATCTACATGAAATGCTGTCTGGAGATTATACAAACTCGTTGCCCCATTCTAACAGGTAGCCTTGCTGTTTAAAGTATATTTCCATTCATGCATATATTTATTTATTGATTTTTTTTTCTTTTCACCTGCCTCTATAGTGGTAGTTGCAGGCATCTCAGTCCTCTTGGGAAAAGGAAACAGTGCAACTGGCATGTAAATAGTCCGACTTTTATGATGGCTACATCTTTACATCTGACCTTATGTCCACGTTCAGTCTAACCCTTTCAGAAATGTGAAAAATCAGATTCATTTATTCCCCGTGGGCAATGCCTGCTGCCTGGGAGCTTGAGAAGCTGTCACATTATTTGTTCTCTGAGATCATAGTTGTCACATAGTGTGTTTGTTTGGTATCACAAGGGCATGCAGCTGTGAAGCCTGGGCGGGACACTCTGACCTCATGACTTAGTGTGAGCGACGTGCAAGGTCTTGCCATGTCATGAAGCTGACCTTTCTGGAAATGAACACTTTATGGAGCCTCTATAAAAAGAGATTTAGAGACATTGGACGCCTGTTTTTTTCATATTTGGGTCTACATTTTCCAGTTGGTTACAGATAAAAACACCAGAGCGGCATGGCCAGTAATTGCTTTTGTCAGATATACCGAGCCAGCTAATGTATAACAAACAATACAAATCTGTGTCCAAACAATGGCACAGTCACTGCACAATTTGGTCATTTGTTTGGCTGGAAGGAAAGGAAATATGATATAGTTGGTAGGAAATGGGAAGTCATCACTTTGGCCTGGCTGCTCCCTTTGCATCTGCAGTCTGCTTGGCTTTAATGCATTCTGTCAGATTCTGAATTTCACAACCAAATGTCTCATTATGCCTTGGCACTCTGCCTCGGGTAAGTGTACTGGCCTGAAATCAGCTGCAGTCACATCAAGCCAGTGGAAACATACATTAAAGAACCTCAAACTACACTGCCTCCACCGCAAATTGGTGACGTGCATATTTAAACAAGCGAAATGCTAGAGCAAGTCATCCACTTAACAAACACTTACTGGTAAACATGATGTGATTAACATTTTCTGCAGGGTATTCATGTGACTAAATATTTGCAAGTGTTGAAAAGTACCAATCTGTAGCTCGTGCTGAATTAGTGATGTAGTAGGCGTGCAAATTTGTATCACTTTCAGGAACAATTCAACTGTCATGTTCGAGTCTCCCTCGCTCTTCATTTTTTTTGTTTATCTGCCACTTCTCTTCACTTTATACTTGGGAATGACATTTTTCCCACTATTTGATAACTTTTATAGATTACATAACACATCTCCAGGAAGTGCTAATATTCTGCTAGGGACGTACGGTCTCTTTTTATGTGTTAGTTTATGTTTCAGTGACTCCAGAAAGTCACCCATCAGCCTCTGGGGCAGAGCGCTGCTTCATGTCATGGGATGTAGAGGCGCACAGCAGACAGAACCCTTGTGCTGAATCGCACTTATTTATAGAGATGTCTCCAAAATTGGCAGCCTGACTAACCATCCAAGTAATGGATGGACTTATTTTGCCTTATAATTCAGGCAGCATTCAGCCAGCATTAGCCTGAGCTGTGCCGCTACACTCACACGGGGATTTCTTCCAATACAACTGCAGTACCTTGATGGCAATGGAAAGCATCTCTTGAAGAAAGTCACTTAAGTTGCTGTCAAACCTTCAAATGTAACTGAAAGGTGTTCAGCTGCCTCAAACATTATAGCAGGAAGTTTGCATTATAGCATCAATTCACTATTTTGGATGTGTTACAGATTGTATCGCAGGATCGTGTAAGCATTATGTAACCGTATCATTTGTGACCCAGAGGCAAACGCCTGGTGTTCAATATGATAGTTATTCAGCAGGATATTTAGCTGGAAAATCATCCAACAACATGCATCACGGGCATCAGCAGTCCCACAGATAATTACACTCCAACGGACACGGACACAACACGCTACTACACGAGCTAATTCATTAGCATTCTGTTAGATGTTCACTGTCAAATGGGTTAGCATCGTAGTGCACAGGGCGCTACTGCAAAGGTCAGTCTGAATAGCATCCACTCGCTCTCACTGGTGCCGCAAACAGATAGACGCAGCTGGGGAGCAGTGAGAGCAGCATGTTTAGCCGGAGAAGAGGGTGATGCAAGCTGACAGGGGGGACATCATACACACGGTACCCAGGGAGAAGAGCTCAGAGAGGGGGGAGCTCATCAGGCATCCTGGGGGCCTCTGAGGTGGTGGGAAAGCCTTTATCTGATCCAGGGAATCAACGTGGATGAAAACAGCAGCATATACTAGACTCGAGGGTAGTTATCAGTGGTCTAGGGGAAAGGACAGAACAGAAACATTCTCTGCGCTTGTGTCCCTCAGTATCTCAAACAGAGACACAGTGTACAGTGCCGGGGCTGTAGTCAAGACAAGCTTATTGGAAACCAAGTCGTTTCCAGCAGCAGGTCCAGCTGAATTTGAGCGAAGATCCAAAGGGGATTGAGACCGACTGAAGACTTAGGCCAGAGCAAATTAAGATCTATACAGCCCTGACTGAACGAGTGTGTGCATTTCTTCTAATATAATGATGAAGGAATCTCTCAGGGATCACCACATGTGTTGATCTATCTGCTGTGCGCTACACCCTTCAACATCCAGTGAATAATTGCTTAGGAACTGCCTGCATAATACAGATCAGTACAGTGCAATGCAGACACGTAGGAAGCCTGTTACAGTCCATGAGATGAAATCTTCTATATTGCTGGTGGTTTTGGGTTAAAAAAAGAAACAAAACATCAAGAAAAGCAGCTGCTCCTTTGGCCCAAGCGATTGGGGCGCCGTAATTCAACTTAAAAATCGACAACATTTTGAGGAATGATGCATTTTGGCACTATGTTCTGGCCTTTAAAAGCATTACACTAATAGAGCTGGCACATAGCATCCCAGAAGTAAAAATTCCCATTCATATTTGCCATAGCAAATGTAAGAATTGACCATAAAATGTTAACCGTTTAAGGTACACTTTATACACATTATATGATAGTATATGCATCTCCAGAAGCGATTATTTTATTATGAGAGAGCTTTTCCCATGGTGACAAGAATGGCGTTGAGTGTGACGGTCTATACAGAGATGTTTTTGGTTTGTCACTGTTAGCATGGTTTTGAGTCAGATATTTTTGTTTCTTTTAGGTATGAGGAGAGGAGTATCAGCAGGGGGGAGGTTAAGAACGACTAGTTTTTTTGTCTCTTAAAATACGATATGTACACATTCTTGTCCCAAATATTCTTTTTTTCTTTTTGTTCAAATTCAATTTAAGTAATGTCATGATCCATCTGGTAGGGGGCTGGTGCCGCTCAAGCTGTGATGTTCTTGAAATACTGATTTTTCCAAAAGTCTGTGGGAGAAATTAACAGGAAAGCCAACTGTGTAACCTTAATGGGGGCCTTGCAATTAAAAGTCAAAATTTCTATCTTTGAAAGGCTCTTAGTCTAACACTCCGTGTAGCATTGACGCAAAACATACTACACACCCGTGTGTCCTTACAAATTACACTTATTAGTGGTACTTTGATTAAAGGAGGGGTCGATGGAGTTGGAAGCATGTGCAATGTACGCCCATCCTCCACTGTGCCTCCACAGGCACGACGTGCACTATTTCACTGTCAGGCTGCTGCCTGCTTCGAGTCTTGTCTCCTCCACATAATCCCTTTGTGGTGGGGAAATGTGTTTTTCCTCACATTTTATCCATGGAGCATGTATTTGCATTTTAAGTCGTCGTGTTCGTTTCATGAAATTTCGGGAGACCAGGCTGAAAAATACACACACACTGATTGGCCTGATGAGGACACTATAATTAAACGTCAGAATTTCAAACTTTAAAAAAGCCACAGCGGCGAGGCCAGTGGTCTGATTTCAATGAAATGTGGAGGGATGATGCATTACATTACTGCCTCCCCCAAGGGTAGCTATGCATGGAGACGGCTTGTTTACTTGATTAAATTTTTATACAGGTGGCAGGAGGCGCTGACATCCAGCAGTGACCGAGACCAAGACATGCCTGAGATGTCAAAAAAGTGGTTTCGGCTCTGTAATATTCTGCACT